>NC_069658.1:201950995-202278495 GCF_027244095.1 Hemicordylus capensis | reverse complement strand
CTCTACAACAGCAGCCAGAAGAAGCCTTCACGGTGAGTACCAATGCTCCATTCTCGGCTGCTGTGTGAGGACAACTCCCTGGGGACATACCAAAGCCAGATGACCCAGGGTGGGGGTCCCAGGCTACTGAGGGGGGAGGACGTGTTGCAGAACCCTTCTGCCAAAGGCAGCCTGAGCAGAGTGTATGGTGTCCATCTTGTAGTGTCTGGTGAAGGTGGACGGAGATGCCCACATGGCCGCTCTGCAGATCTCCTCCCACGGGGCACTGGTGGAGAACGCTGCTGAAGTGGAGGCTGCTCTGGTTGAGTGTGCTGTGATTCGCGTGGGAAGAGGCAAATGTTGGGTCTCATATGCCAAGGAGATGCAGGCTCTGATCCAACGACCGATGACGGCTGAGGAGACCTTTCGGCCCATGGAGGCCGGTAGGAAGGAAACAAATTAGGAGTCCGTCGTCCTGAAGGAGGCAGTTCTTTTAAGGTAGGTCTTCAAGCAGCGGCGAACGTCTAACTTATGCCACTCCTTTTCCCTGGGGTGAATAGGCTTGGGGCAGAAGGAGGGGAGGACCAGGTTTTGAGACCTGTGAAAAATGGAGGCGACCTTAGGTAGAATGGAAGGGTCCGGGATTAAGGTTACTGAATCAGCCGAGAATATACAGAACCTGGGATTGGAGGACAGTGAAGCTAATTCTGAAATCCTTCTGGCCGAGGTGACGACCACCAGGAATGCCAACTTCAGGGAAAGGATGCGTAAGGAAATGGACTTAATCGGTTCAAATGGAGGCTTGTGAAGGACCCGCAAGACCTTGTGGAGGTCCCACGTAGGGAAACTATGTACTACAGGAGGAGATGTTAGCGATGCTCCACGAAGGAAACGCTTTAGGTGGGCATGGGACAAGAGAGACTTGCCCTTGAATGGTAGCAGGAGAGGAGCCAAGGCCGAAGCGTGTTGCTTGATGGCATTGGCCTCAAGGCCCTTGTCGAGGCTGTCCTGTAGGAATTGTAGCAGTTCAGGTAGGGAATATGCCCTCGGAGTCAGGTGCCTGTTTCTGCACCATCTGAGGAAGACTCTCCAAGTGTACTGGTATATGCAGTGAATGGAAGAGCGTCTGGAGGCCATCAGGGTGTCTAGAACGCTCTGGGAGTAACTGAAGCCCCCTAGCAGTTCCCGTTCAAGTGCCAGGCGGCAAGCTGGAACCAGGCGGGATCCGGATGGAGTAATGGGCCCTGCGAGAGCAGGTCTGCGGAGACGGGGAGAAGAACGGGAGGCCCGGTTGCGAGGTTCAGGATCTCTGGGAACCACGGCCTGCGGAGCCAATGGGGGGCCACTAGAATCACTCTGGCCCCCAGGAGCCGAATGCGCCTGAGAAGTCTGGCCAGAAGTGGAACTGGGGGGAAGGTGTAGAGGAGAGTCCTTGGCCAGGGAGCCGTCATGGCGTCTGTCTGCTCCGCCTGTGGGCACTGGAACCGACTGAAGAACCGTGGAAGGTGGGTGTTCCTGGGAGTGGCAAACAAGTTGACTTGAGGGGCTCCCAGTTTTCTGGACAGGAATAGGAAGGCTCTGTGGCTCAGAGCCCACTCGGCTGGGTGGATGTCTTGCCGGCTCAGCCAGTCCGCTTGTACGTTCAGCTCGCCCTTCAGGCGGACTGCTGATAGGGAGGACAGGTGGGATTCAGCCCACTGAAGAAGCAGAACTGCCTCCTGATGGAGGGAGCGAGACCTGGTGCCGCCTTGCCGGTTGACGTGTGCTTTCGCCGTCACGTTGTCGGTCTGGACCAGGACATCCTTGCCCCTCAGGTAAGAAGGCTCGAAGGGCCAAACGAACTGCACGCAGCTCCATCCAATTCATGCTGTGGCCCGACTCCTCGGGGGTCCACTTGCCCTGACCTGACTGAGTAAGGCAGTGAGCTCCCCATCCCCGAAGGCTCGCGTCCGTAATGATGAGAATCCGAGGGGGGTCCAGGAAGGGCTTGCCGGTCTCTAGGTTTCTCTTGCAGAGCCACCAGCGGAGCGAAGAGCGAACTTCTGGAGTCAAATGAACCCTCCTGGATGACTTGGAGGCAATGTCCTCCTGGAAGGGGAGGAGGAACCACTGGAGGCAACGAAGATGGAACTAGGGGTGTGCACGGAACCGCGGAGCTGAGGTCCGGCACTGGGGTGGAGGGTTCCAATAAAGAAAGAGAGGGCTTTACTCACCCCTCCAATCTAAGGCACCGTAATTTTTGTAGCACTCGGGCGGCAGGATATCTCCCTGCTGCCCGCTTCAATCCCCGCTCGGCGCGGCTCCATAATCCTCGGCAGTGGTATCCATAATTGGGCGGCAGGATCGCTCCCAGTCCCTGCTGCCGCCCCCTTCAAACTAAGCGCCGCTCGGCTGGCGGCCGCCCCCTGAAGCTCACAAGAGGACCCCTGCCGCCCCCTTCTTGCCAAATGCACCCCCATTACAAGAGGACGGCAGGAGAACTCCCCTGCCGTCCCCTTTCCCTTTGCCGGCTGGGTTGCAAATGGCTTCTAAAGTTCTGAGTTCTCCTTGCCCGAGCGGCGTTTAGTTTGAAGGGGGCGGCAGCAGGGACTGGGAGCGATCCTGCCACCCAATTATGGATACCACTGCCGAGGATTATGGAGCCGCGCCGAGCGGGGATTGAAGCGGGCGGCAGGGAGATATCCTGCCGCCCGAGTGCTACAAAAATTACGGTGCCTTAGATTGGAGGAGTGAGTAAAGCCCCCCCTTTCTTTATTGGAACCCCCCACCCGAACCAAAACCACCCGTGTCCGGACCGGTCTGGAGGCCTTTAGAATGGCCTCTGAACCGGTCCGTGCACATGCCTAGATGGAACCTCGCCCAGGGGACAAAGTCGATGGAGGAAACCAGGAGACCCAATAACTGAGCCAGATGAAGGACGCGAGGCCTGCTGGTCAACAGGGCCTTCGATGTCATGGACCAAATCTTGAGTCTGCGTTCCTCTGGAAGAAACAATCGGTCCTTTTGGGTGTCCAAGACTACTCCTAAGTGTTGGAGACTGAACGTGGGAGATAGGTGGCTCTTGGTGTGGTTGACCTGGAAGCTGTGGGTCGTTAGGGCCTCTAGGGTGATCTGGATGTCCCGCTCTGCTTGGTCTCATGACAGTACAAGCAAGTCGTCCAAATACGCAAAGAGGCGGACCTTTTGCAGGCGGATGTAAGCTACTAGAGGGGCCAGCACCTTTGTGAATGCCCTTGGGGCCGAGGAAAGGCCAAATGGGAGGGCTCGATACTGCTAATGTGCTCTCCTGTAACAGAACCTGAGGAGATGATGGGATAGAGGGTGAATAGGAACATGCAGATAGGCCTCTGTTAGATCCACTGATGCCATCAGGTCCCCGTGCTGTAGGCCTTCCGCGATGGAGCGGAGAGTCTCCATATGGAACCTGCGCTTGCGTACCCACCGGTTTAAGGATTTTAGATTGAGGACTGCCCAGTAGGTGCCGTCCCGCTTGGGCACGGTGTATAAGATTGAATAAAGCCCTTGACGGCGCTCTGGAGGGGGGACTGGTTCTATGGCTGCGATAGCTAACAGGTGGTTTATGGCCTGTTGAAGGATTCTGTGTCTTGTGATGGATCGAGATGTTGGAGTGGGAAGCAACCTGTCTGGTGGGCGGCCTGACAAATCTATTAAATATCCCTCTAAAACTGTTTTCCGGACCCATTTGTCTGTGGTGGACGCCTCCCAGGCATGGTAAAAGTGGGAGAGGTGACCTCCTATCTTTAAAGAGTCACTGTGCTTGATGTGGCTTAAACTGCTGACCTGGCTGGGCTTTTGAATTGGACTTGGCGGGGAAGTTTCCCTTTGGCCAATTGGGGCGTCTAAAACTGTTGTCTCACTCGCAGAGGCGAAAGGAGGGGCGAAAGGAACGAAATTGGTGCTGTTGAGGCTGGCCTCTACAAAAAGGGCGCTGGTTGTCCCTCCTGGCTGTGCTGGGAAGGGTCATCTTTCTATCCTTGGTTTCAATGAGGATGTCCTTAAGGGATTAATCCCCAAAAAGCTTAGTGGCCGAGAAGGGGACTGCCGCCAAGTTGGCTTTTGATGATGCATCAACCTGCCAGTGGCGGAGCCAAAGGGTTCGCCTAGCAATAACATTAGTAGCTGTAGCCCGGGCCCCGAAACGTACCGCATCCAGGGTGGTGTCAGCAATGTAGGCTTGTGCCTTCTGTAGCTTTAGGGCAATCTGGCGGGACCTGGCTGGATCTGGGGGAGGAGATTGAAGCAACTCATCGGTCCAGAGCAGTGCTGCCCGAGAAATGATAGAGGCAGCTATGGAAGCTCTAATAGAGAGAGAGATACAATCGTTATTTCTCTTTAACTGTACTTCGATTTTATTTTCGGCAGGGTCCTTCAGCGTCAACTCTCCATCTTGTGGGAGGACCGCCCGAGAGGTCAGGGCTGCAACATGAGCATCTACCGGAGGCGTTTGGAGCTGTGCAGCTGCTGAGGGGATGAACGCGTAGTGCTTGTTAGCTAAGGAAGAGACCTTCTTCTGAACCGCTGATGTTTGCCACTCCTGCTGGAGAACCTCCGAGAAGGTATTTGGCAAGGGAAACAGGAGCTCTGGTGAAGAATGTGTAGGTAACACCAGAGATTCCTTGGAGGGAATAGCCCCAGATCGCAAACCCTCAATAGTGAGACCCAAGGTGCGCATGGCCTTAACGAACAACATGGAAAAGTCGTTAGATGGGAAAAGGCGCTTAAACTGAGGGGGGGATTCCCCCATCCCCGTCTGTCCATCAGACCACTCCCCTTCTTCCCTAGAATCGTCCCCCAAGTCCACCAGATCAGGGGATAACCCCCTGTAAGGGCTGCCCCAGCTTGGCCCGAGGGGGAATGAGGGGGTGCAGGGACCCTTTCTGGGCGGGTAGGAGACTCTGGACATGAGTCTTCCGAAGAGTGGATTAGAGCAGAGCGTGTGGCAGAGGGTCTGGGATCCCTACGCTCCTTATGCTGCCCCTTGTGGCCCTTCCACTGCTTTCTGTGGGATTTCCCATGCGGGGCAAAGTCAGAATCAGAAGGAAGGAGATCGCCTCCTTCGCTTGCGGCCCTTCTTCCCCCCCCTTGCGCTGATGCAAGGCTTGCGAGAGCACATTGCTGATCCAGCTTTTCCAGCTCTCAGGCATCTCTGTCCCTGGGGCTGCAGAGGAGGTGGAAGGGAGGGGGGAGGGGCCGCTCCCTGGTCTCCTGCCGAAGCCTGGGCTATTGGTTCGAGCAGAGTGGGGCTATCCAATGGCGAGGCCTGAATTGGAGCCATGGAGAGGGGCTGCCTGCCCTCGGGGGCACCCGTTCCGCTAGGGGACTGACGCCTGAACTCACCCTCCTCAGTCTGTGCGATGCCCTCCTCCTCTCCCGAGGAACCGGTGGTCTCCGAGGATCTGACCGCCGAGAGAAGCTCAAGCCCTTGGGCTCTCCTGCACTGCCGCTGGGCCCTCGCGTGTTCTGTCTCGTCGAGGGCCAAGTCAAGATGGTGCCCTTCTCTTTGTGTGCCCGCGCGGCGGCAGCATGGCGGTCTTTCTTTGAGGCGCCCGCCGCTGCAGAGGGGGGCGGTGCTGCCAAGGTGCCCTCGCCCGGGGGGACGAGGTGGTCCTGGGCGTGGCTGTGGCGGGTCTAGCGGCGGCCGCGCTCGCAGCGGGGCGGTCCGCCTTTGCCGCTTGCGCCCTTTGCCTCTCCGTGCAAGAGCGAAGGCCCTGAAAGCACGACTGCTCCATGGCAGAAAGGGTGAGAGAGAGAGAAAGGTCGGGACAGAAGCGGGCAGCAAGCGGAGAGCGAAGGAAGCGAGCAGGAAGAGCGGCTTGCAGCGGAGCTTTGTAAAGAAAAATGCCTTTTGTTTTTTTAAGAAGGGGGGGGCAGTCGAGGAGCCAAACAAGGAGGAAGGAGGCTTAAGAGGAGGAAAGAGCAAGGTAAAAAACTTATCTGAGGAGGAACGAAGCAAGGCTGAGTGTCCTTTCCTGGAGCGTTAGCACAAGCAGGAAGAAAAGAACTGGGTGGGGTTACCATCCGGCTCCTTTTATAGCTTACTAATTTGCATACGTCCTGCCCTGGAGCGAGCATGGGATGATAACCCAGGGAGTTGTCCTCACACAGCAGCCGAGAAGGGGCAGCCACAATTAGAAGTTCGGTAAATCTGAAGTGGGTAAGACCAAAGATGCACACTTTAAAGTTTAAATGCAAAATTAGCACCCTCCCCCTTAAGTTACACGATTAACCACGTATTAGGAACATAGAAACATAGGAAGCTGCCTTCTACCGAGTCAGACCATTGGTCCATGTAGTTCAGTATTGTCTTCATAGATTGGCAGTGGCTTCTCCAAGGTTACAGGCAGGAGTAACCTATTTCAGCCCTATCTTGGAGATGCCAGGGAGAAAACTTGAAACTTTCTGCTCTTCCCAGAGTGGCTTCATCCTCTGAGGGGAATATCTTGCAGTGCTCACACATCAGGTCTCCCATTCATATGCAACCAGGGCAGACCCTGCTTAGCTATGGGGACAAGTCATGCTTGCTACCACAAGACCAGCAGGTGCTCTATTGCTGAGCTATGACCCCACCCCCCACCCTCTTTTCAAAAAGGGCAACAATCTCCAAGGAGTATAAAAGTTTCCCAGAACTATGAGAGAGGATTTGACCATTTCAGAACCACCTTACCTCAGCTCCATTGAAAACAAATTTTTTCCCACTTCTCATTCCACTTCTCTGTAAACTTCAGCACTGATGGTGCTGATCAATGGAACTGCTTATACAAGAGCATTTTCTTCTAGTGTGCAACAAAAGTGTTTTTGTGACTCTCTCAGAGTCCGGGGGTTTCCTATCTTGGGTCCCCGGATGTTGCTGGACTAGTTGCCATTATCCCCACCCACAATGGCTTTTGGCTGTCAACATGGAGCACTGTCAACATGGCAAAACATGGGCAAAAGGTTTCCCCACCCCAGTATCTCAATGCGTGCCTGTGGGTGAAATGCAGATTCTAATTTATGCAAGTGATCGTGCTGCCTTGGATTATTTGGCTCAAACGTTGCTTTATTGTCTTCTACTGCTTTTACAGTCTCACCTCATGGGTTTCTCTGGCAAAAAGGAGATAACAAAATGAGAGGCAGTCACTGTGCCTGTAAAACTATAGCCGCTATAGTGTAACAGGCACTACTATATATAGGAAATAAGAGTGGCCGACATCCTAACGTGCATGCATGCAGCCAATGCGCAGTTGCTTCTAAAGTGTGGGTGCTTGTGCATGCGGTGACTGCGGGGTAATTTTTGTCAATCTCCCCTTCCCCTGGAAGTGCTCTGTGCAATGTGCAAAAGTGTCCTTAAGGGCCTCATGGCTGTCAGGGACACATTTGCACATTGCACAGAGTGCTTATCTGGGTAAGAAGAGATCAATAAAAAATCACACTCCCCAACGCACGCGAGTACCCGCACTTCAGAAGCAGGAGAACATCTGCTGCATGCATGCTTCCTTTGGCTACATGTGTGCATTAGTTAGGATGTCAACCAGTGTTATTTTCCATGCATGTGGCAAAAGACCAATGACTGTTTGCAATCGAGAATTAAGGATTCCTGTAGGGACTAATCAAGAGTGAGCAGTTTGTGTCTTTTCTACGCTTCCTTAGTGCTCATATTTTCCAGTGACAGGCAACAGAATAGAATGTTACATGCATGCCAGAACAGAGACACCCCCCAACCATTTAACTTACCAGTCTACAGCCTGGGAGAATTTCGCTATCATGTCTTCACTTTGCAGCTTGGGATGAAAGTACAGATAGAAAAAGAAATTAGTATTTTGGTGGCAGCCACTAGCAATTTGATTGAGTTTTGAAACTAGATCTTAAGGAAGCCAGGTACTGAATTCAGCTTCAAAGGAAGTGGAGGTGGAGCATCGTTTGATGAGCGGGAGGGAAAAAAGAAGAAGATCGCTTTCATTACTTATTATTATTTTTATTATAGTGCTCAGTTGCCATAGCTGGCACCCCCTCCCTATGCTCAGCTTGGACTGCCACAGCCTCCTGCCCTCAACCACCTACGCCCCGCTGTTCTGCTCAGGCCTATTTTGTGTAAATCTTACCGACAAATGAGGAAAGAGGGAACCATGAAGAGAGGAGACCCAATGACAGAGTGCTAAAGTACAGCGGGATCCTGTTTTCATCCACTGAAGAGCTGCAAGGCAACAAAGATGACACCAAACTGAGCATGCCACTCCCTATGGGATACGTAGGTTTTCCAAATGAAGTTCTGCCTCAGACCGACAGATTCTGCAGTGTGCATTTCCCATTTATCTAGGCACATCACCTCTGCATCCTTCTTTTCAAGAAAAGCAACAGGATGAGAGCCTCACTATTTCCTAGCATAATGCTGATTCATTGCCAGAGTGAACAGCTCCTTGGAGGCAGCAAAGGACACCGTTGTTTCAAGACAGAACTAGCTGTTCAGAAGGGTGCAAGGCTGTCGCTGAAAATGGCATCTCTGTGTTGAGTCCTCCCCCACCCGTAAGACTTATTCTGTGTCTTGGGCTCATAACATCGCCTTTTCCCCTGACAGACAATGATGCGGGGCGGAGCTGGTGAAACACCCAATGCAGTGGCTCCAGGACATAGAGTAAGTGTGACTATATGTCACAGGGGGAGAATTCAACATAGAGAATGCCATTTTCACAGGCCTAAGATCAGCCTGAGTGCATCTCAGTGGCGAGAATACTTCTCCCATTCTTTGCACAAGGCTCCTTTTACAAATTTCTGAACACACCAAGAGGGTAGAAATCCGGTTTCTAGTTGTGTGGATACTAAAGTACAGGGAGACTGGCTTGTGCAAGGAGCAGAGCAATTTTGCTCTACATTACGGAGTTACTCAGAAAGATATACATGCCAAACTGTATAACCCCTACTAACTGAGCAAAGAGGCACCTTTCAGAGTGCAGGGGGAGAGCAACTGGCCTTATCCAACCCCAGCACAGCACCCCTCCAGTGGTGGCTATTGGTGTTCACCTTATGTTTCCTTTTTAGATTGTAAGGCCTTTGGGGACAGGGAACCATCTTATTTATTTATTTATTCTTTATTTCTCTATGTTAAACACTTTGAAAACTATATTGAAAAGTGGTATATGTAGTAGTAGTAGTATTACTGCAGGGAGTGCAAGACAACTGAATCATGGGCCAAAGAACAGTGGGTTCAAGCAGTGGGTTGCAACATCCTTTAGTCTGCTGGGGGGAAACAGCAAACTAAAAGAAAAGAGTTCTGTGACATAAACAGGAAGTGTCCATGCCATGAAAAATTAAAGGAAAGTAAGATTCAAGGTGTGCAGCTGTTCCAAGAGCTACCTAGTTCCTTTGCAGATTCCATCCAAAACCGTTCATTCAGCCTCTGGTCAAAGTCACCTTCCTCTTCTGCGTTTGCAAGCTCTTCAAGTACACCAGCCACTCCTATGTCACGCCTAGGGACAGAAAGGTCTGTGAAATCTCCTGCATGGCAAAAGGAAAGGCTGTGTATTCTTGATGCATCTATTTTTAACACATAAAACCAGAGTCCAGATCGGGACATTCGCCAGATTTCTGTTTAAATAACTTTCTCGTTGCCATGAAGAAAAGCAAGTCTATGGGAGCAAAAGGCTTAGAAACCAGGGTCTGGCAGAGAACTAGCCGTAATTGGAAGACAGGCGTTCAACATGCTGCATAGTCCTGCAATCCTGTCTTGTGGCTTCTACTTCCTATCTAAAGACTAAACTCTTCGAAAAATCCAAAACTTAAAAATCAGATCAAATGTTGCTTAGCGCAGCCACACAACCTCCCACTCGCTTACTTCCAGGAAGCAGCCATGGAAGACTACATGTGCCTGAAATTCCCTGCCATCCCATGCTGTGTGGCATTTCCTGGGTTGTGGGAACCTTTAAGGCTAGAAGACAAAGAGAGCTCTAAGCACAGGTACCATCGTGCTTCATTGTTTCACCAGATGGGAAACGAAGGAAGATTATGGCGCATGCAGAAGCGTGTGTACACACACTCAGAAGTACTACTGCATTTTCCCAGCCAGTGTAAGACTATAGCAGAAAGTGAAGAGTGGGGAGAGTTGCAGGGAAAGAGGGCAGGACAGTGTGGGTCGCCACTTCTTGAATACCAATGTGTAAGGCTGGCCTAGGTGGCATCACTTACGCCAGTCAAGGAATGGAGCACACATAGGACATTTATGTTCTTGGTTACTGGATTACTCCCGATCCCTTGACAGAAGTGAATGGAGAGAAGGTTGTTTTATTATCAGACCGTGCTGGGAGTTGGTTGCATCTGCATGCTGATCGAGATGTTCCAGATGGTTACAAAGCTATCAAGGCTTAGAACCGGGGAAGGGCAAGCACTGTCCCCATACAGTACAGCTGTCACTGGCTGGTGCTTGTCTTGACAGCAGGCAGCAGTTGAAACAAATTTGGGGCTGGAGGGGAGTGGGGATTGTCCCCACCCTTGCACTGGGCTTCTAAGTCCATCTGAACTCAGTGCAGTTCCAGGAACAATCCCTGCTTCTCACATCGAGGAGAGCGAGGGACTGTCCCTGATCTCACACAGCTATGCAGCACGAAGTAAGAGGCTACAGTTATGCACTTACCTGGGAGCAAGTCCAACTGAACACTGCGGAGCTTACTTCTAAGTAAACATGCATAGAATTGCAACTGAGGAGCAGTATTGGTAATCACAAACTTTGGCCTGGCTACCAAGGCCAGTCAATAATTATGGAATCCTGTTCCCTACAGCCTGTCTTTCTGAAACCTTTATCCTCAGCCAAGCTCTGATACTGGAAACATCTTTGGCAAGAAAAGGAGATAGGGGCTGTGAAGAGTGAAGTAGTGAGTGAGAGGAGGGTTATAACACATTCCTCACAAGTGCGCCCCCTTTGTTAACAGAGCCCTCCGACCTTTTTTCTAAGCAAAGAGCTGTGTTTAAGCACGCAGACCTGCCACTGTCATGCTCAGTTCAGCCCACACCCACCAGGCATTGATACACCTCTTCCACAGTGTCTCACGGTGATGAATGAAGGCAGGCTTGGTGCTGTGCTCCAGTCGGCTGTGGGCTTTCAGAGTTTCTTTGGGGATGGTCAGGATGGGCAGGTCCTCCAGCTGCGCAACAGTAAGATAAAAAAAAACAGTAGGCAAGAAGCTTGGACTAGAACTGCTTTAGACAAAAGAACTGAGAGTCATCGAATTAACTGAAGCCAAGGGCTTCTCTACATTTCAGTGTAGGGACAGCACATAGACATGAATCAGCACATGAGTCAGCCTTACAATTTTGTAAGGAAGTGCACATATTGGACTGAGTACAGAATTCAGTACACACACACACGGACAAATTTCCAGCCCTTCAGGTTGCAAAGCTGGGCTTAAAAGTCTGCAGTGAAACCTAAATAGCAAGTGATGAGACTAATTAAAGGCATGGAGCGTCATGCTCTTTGCCCCTCCACATGACTAGTAGAAGACATTATGCAAAATAAGAACACAATATGTGGCTATATATATAAGATATTAGGCTTGAGTCCAAAACAGCTCCACCACGTTTCAGCAGTGGCGGGGGTGTTCCCTTAAGGGCGGTGGAGGGTGCACTCACCTCTCCCGCTGCATTTCCCCCGCCGGCGCTCCATTGTTTTGAAGCCCCTCAGGGCGGCAGTGTTCCTCCCTGCCGCCCCGTTGCCCTCATCGGCCGGAAGTACCGGCTGCGCATGCACCCGTCACGTGTGCACGCATACACGGCAGATAGGCACGCACACATGCACATGACAGGTGCATGCACGCCCGGTACTTCTGGCCAATGAGGGCAATGGGGCGGCAGGGGGGGAACGCTGCCGCCCCAAGGGGCATCAAAACAACGGAGTGCCAGCGGGGGAAATGCAGCGGGGGTGTGTGTGAGTGCACCCTTCCCTGCCCTTAAGGGAACACCCCCACCACCGCCAAAATGGTCTCGGATGGCAAAACGTTTCGGAGGCCTCTACGATGGCCTCCAAAACATTTCGGGCGCAAGCCTACAAGATTTACAGGTCACAGAATTCAGGTTTCTGTGGTCTAGAACTCTGGCATTATTTCTAGCACTGAGTAAACACAACCCGGCGTATGTATTTTCCATTCAGTACAGTATGAGAGTTCCAAGCACAGACACTTCTTTCCTTCATCTATAGTCTTTTGAGGCATCGTTCTGAGTGCTCCTTCTCTGGCTTTATGCTGTGGAATGACCACTGACTGTGATACCAAATTGTATCCAGAGTTCACACTCCCTCCAGCTGGGCTGCCCTTTCTCCAGGGCTGCCCTTAGAGAGCCCTGGCGGGGTGTGGGGCCCGGGGCAAATCAGCCAGTGCGGGGCCCCCTTCCAGTTAATTCTAATGGGGGTTAAAAGAGCGGGGCCTGGGGCGGTCGCCCTGCTTGCCATGCCATGCCCTAAGGACGGCCCTGCCTTTCTCCCTTGCCACCTCTGACTGCTAGAACTGTCTCCCAGCACACCCACATCATGCCACCTCTCACTTTCTTTAAAACCCAATGTTTTCATGAAGCCTTTGGCACAAACCTGTTGCTTACCTGTCCTTGGAAAGGAAGTGGGAGCTTCTCATAGCTGTGTCCAGAAACCAGGGCATTATTAAATTCGTAGAGAGTGATGTCTCCTGGAGGAGGAGGGAGTGGGAACAGTGCCAGGGAACACATTCTCCTGGGTAACCAAGGAAGAAGAAACAGGGGCGATAGAGAAAAGAGAGAGAGTGTTGGTGTTCAACAATACAGCACTATAGAACTAGCATCCAAAGCTCTATCACCACTGGTGGTGGTGCCACAAATGGCAGGAAAGGGAATGTCTAAGGCACGCTTCTGTCACTATACACTCACTCTAGTAAAGAGTCTCCCACATTCAAGCCTGAAGAGGCAATGGAATAGCCTCAGTCTGAGCTGAGCCACAGCTGCACATGGGATAGGGTTTGGGCGTGTTCAGTCCAAATTGAGGGTATTCAGCCCATCTAGTCCAGCATCCTGTTTCACACAGTGGCCCACCAGATGCCTCTGGGGAGCCCACAGGCAAGAGGTGAGGCCTCTCTCCCGCTGTTGCTCCCCTGCAATTGGTATGTAGAGGCATCACACCTTTGAGGTTGGAGGTAGCCTATAGCCACCAGACTAGTAGCCATTGATAGACCTGTCCTCCATGAATTTGTCAAACACAAACATATTAACCAACATAATTTGTTAATTATGTGCTGTGTGAAAAAGTACTTCCTTTTGTTGGTCCTAAGTTTCCTGGCCTACAGTTTCATGTGATGACCTCTGGTTCTAGTGTTATGACAATGGGAGAAAGATTTCTCTCTGTCCACTCTCTCTGCTCCATGCATAATTTTATGCACCTCGATCATGTCTCCCCTTAGTTGCCTTTTTTCCAAGGTAAAGAGCCCCAGATGCTGTAGCCTAGCCTCATAAGAAGGTGCTCCAGGCCCCTGATCATCTCGGCTGGCCTCTTCTGCAGCTTTTCCGGTTCTACAATGCCCTTTTTAAGATACAGTGACTAGAACTGCACACAGTACTCCAAATGTGGTGCATAGATTTGTATAAGATCATTATAATATTAGCATTTTTATTTTCAATCCCCTTCCTATTGATTTCTAGCATGGAATTAGCCTTTTTCACAACTGCCTCGTACTGAGTTGACACTTTCAACAAGCTGTCCACCATGACCTCAAGATCTCAATCTTGGTGGCCTGGAAGTACTATAACCATTTGAGAGTACACTTTGAGTTGCCTCTTTTAGGAGACAAATATCCAAATATGCCATTTTCACATTTTTTCTAGTAATGAGGGTGCCTTGGACTAGGATATATCACATTTGGGCTCTTGCTTGTCAGGAGGCATCCTAACAATTTCAACACTCCCCTGAGTCAGTCAGTGAGGTTCAAATACAGCATAGTCATGCTGATGATCTGTCCAAAGTAGGTGTGTAAGGAACAAGAGAGACTTGTGAGGAGAGGAGAGCTGGTCTTGTGGTAGCAAGCATGACTTGTCCCCTCAGCTAAGCAGGGAAGCATTTGAATGCAACCCTGGTTGCATTTGAATGTGAGACTACATGTGAGCACTGTAAGATATTCCCCTTAGGGGATGGAGCTGCTCTGGGAAGAGCATCTAGGTTCCAAGTTCCCTCCCTGGCATCTCCAAGGTAGGGCTGAGAGAGATTCCTGCCTGCAAAAATACTTGGAGAAGCCACTGCCAGTCTGTGAGGACAATACTGAGCTAGCTAGCTAGACCAATGGTCTGACTCAGTTTATGGCAGCTTTCTATGTTCCTATGACTTCAGGCTTCCTCCTGCTGAAGAGATGATTGGTACTCCAGTTGCAGATAGAGGGGCTGCTTCTGTGGGACTGACATATCTACCATTAGGCAGCCTGAGATGTTTCTGCTCCCTCTCTACAGGGAAGAACCTAGCCTATGGCGTCAACAACCAGAGAAGACTCCCATAACCAGCTCCCTCTAACATAGATTTACTCATGGATTTATGTTGTAAGCCTCTTTGGGAGCAAGTAAAAGTAGGCTATGTATGTAAGATCACCAATAATTTAACAAGGGCTACAGCTGCTAAATCAGGTTTTACAGTGTCAGAAACAACAGATGGCTTTTAAAAAGGCACTTTATTTTTAAACAGCACTCAAAGCCATGTACAATTTTTAGAAAAATATCACACACTAAAAATACATACTAGCAACACAAAAAATCATTTTTAAAAAATGGAAACCTGCTGAATGTCCACAGCATATTTTACACATGGCGGTTGCAGTCCTACATGCACACTTATTTGGGGGTTTAGTTTGATTTTCATCCAAGTAAACATGCATAGGATTAGATTGTGAGAGATCCTGGATGGCCTTCAAGAGGGGATTGGACAAATTCATGGAGAAAAGGTCTATTGCTGGCTATCAATCAGGATAGCTAAACAGGACTCTTCCTCCTATTGCAGTAAGGCTGCAATACACTTACTTGAGAGCAAGTCCCATTGAACTCTGCGGGGCTTACATCCGAGTAAACAGGCTTAGGGAATCGCACTAATCGACACGAAAGTGGACACTCTTATTATTATAATGCGTTTATTGAAAACTCCTCTAAAAACTGCATTTTAAGGCGGGGGGGGGGAGAAAAACCACACTGACGGTGGACCCCACGCTGGCTCAAGCCGCTACCGCTGCTCACTTACCCTAATCACGACACTCGCCCCGCAATAGCAGCTCAGCTTTTATTTCGGAGCTGGGGGCGTAAGAACTCGTTCCAGCCAACTTTGGCATTTCCCGGGCGCCGTTCAGGCAGTAACAACGGGCGCCGAAAGAGACCAAACCACTCCAATAGGCGAACGCCTTGCTCTACCGCGGCGCGCAGGCTCAGTTCTCACTCTCGGAGCGTGAGCAACATGCTTTCGCCCTCCCCCTAGTGGCTTTCTTGAGTAACAGGAACTCTTCTCAGCCCGGGAATTCGGTCATTTCTTAAAGGTGCAGCGATCGTATGTGCTCACAGCCAATGCATGTTTTCTCGGAAGTAAGTCTTACTGGATTCAGTTATTCAGTTATTTTTAGCTTAATATTTTAATTGTGTCTTTTTTACAAGCTTGTTTTTAAATTTTGCTGTAAACCGCCTTGGGATTGTTTTAATGAAAGGTGGTATATAAATTTAACAATCAATCAATCAAATCAATGTATACTCCCAAGTAAGTGTGCATAGGGTAACAGATATATAGCATCATGCTTTGGTTGTTTGAAGAATGTGTTAGCAATGAAGAGATCATTGGCTTGGCAGAAACTAATAAGTCGTTCTCCTGCTTCGTTTCTGTTTCCTAGGCCATATAGGCCAACTGTGTTTTCCTCCTTACCTTTTCCAACTTTGGCATTCTAGTCTCCAACCACCACCAGCACATCTTGCTTGCATGCTCTGTCAATTTCAGACTGAACTTGAGCATAAAACTCATCAACTTCCTCTCCTTCTGCATCAGTTGTTGGGGCATAAACTTGAAGAACTGTCATGTTAAAGAGTTGTCCACGAAATCTAATTGATATTAGTTGGTCACAGACTGCATTGTACCCAAGTACTGTCATTGCTGACTTTGAAAGCAACACCGTCCGTCCTTTGGTTTTTGTGTCCTGAGTAGTAAACAGTATGATTTTCTGACTGAAAGTGTCCCATTCCAGTCCATTTTAATTCACTGATGCCCAAGATGTCAATCTGTAGTCGATTCATTTCATCTTTCACTGTGTCGAGCTTTCCCATTTTCATGTAGCGCAGGTTATTGATGTTTCTTCCTCCAACTTTAAAACCATGCTTATTTTCTTGCAATCCAGCTTCTTTCAGTATATGTTCAGCATATAAACTGAATAAAGAAGGAGAAAGTATACAGCCTTGTTTTACAACTTTGCCGATCTGGAACCAGTCTGTTTCACCACCTTCTGTCTGGACTGTGGCTTCCTGTCCTGTGTATAAGTTTATCATTAGAACAATGAGATGTTCTGGGATGCCCATTTTTCTAAGGATATTCCACAACTTGACATGGTCGATGCAATGGAAGGCTTTTCTGTAGTCAATAAAGCACATATTGACTTTGTGGTATTCTTTGGCTTTCTCAATTATCCAGTGTGCATCAGCAATTATGTCTCTTGTTCCTCGGCCTTTTCTGAAACCAGCTTGAACATCCGGCATTTCCCTTTCCACATAGGGCTCTAATCTGCATTGGATGATCCTGAGCATTATTTTGCTAGCATGTGAAATTAAGGAATTGTGTGATGGTTTGTGCAATCTGTTAAGTCTCCTTTCTATGGTATGGGTATGTAGAATGACCTCTTCCAATCTGTTGGCCACTGTGTCGTTCTCCAAATTTGCTGGCATAGTTTGATTAGAGCCTTGACTTCTTCTTCTTCTGTAGCCTGCCATATTTATGTAGCTATTCCATCAGTTCCTGTAGCCTTCTGACTTGGTAATGACTGGATTGCTGATCTAACTTCATCTTCCGTACTACAAGTTCTTGCAAGAAGGGGATATCTTCTAGAGTATCTTGGATGTTGACGTCCCTGCTGTACAGATTTTCAGTATACTCCTTCCATCTCTGTTTGATCTACTCTGAATCAGTTACTATCTGTCCTTTGGCATCCCTTAACATACCAATTCAAGGTTGGAACCTCCCTCTGAGTTCAGAGATCTTTTGGAAAACTTGCCTTGTTTTTCCATGTCTATTTCCATCCTCAAGGTCTTTACAGATGTCATTGTAGTATTGCTCCTTGTCTCTTCTAACAGCTTTATGAAATTCCCTATTAATTTCCTTCCTGAGGTCTTTATCTTTCTTGACTTTGGCTACTCTCCTCTTCTTGGTAGTTTCCACCATTGGTTCTGACATCCATTTTGCTTTCTTCTGTTTCTTGGACTCTAGCAGTCTCTTTTCACATTCATCCTTAACAACTTCTTTGATTTCATTCCACAGTTCCTCTGGTTCCCTATCAAAGAGGTTCAGAACTTCAAAGCGGTTTTTGGTGTTCTCCTTGAAAATGGTGGGAACATTCTCAAGAGCATATCGTGGGAGTTGGATAGCTTTGTTTTTCCGCATTAGCTTGACTTGGAACTTGCACATGAGAAGTTCGTGATCGGTTCCATAGTTGGCCCCCAGCCATGTCTTTGCTGTTATAACTGAGCTCTTCCACCTCATTGCACCAATAATGTAATCAATTTGATTTCTGTGTACTCCGTCTGGTGATGTCCATGTGTATAGGCGCTGTTTTAGCTGGGCAGCTGGGATGACCTTCATGCGTTGGGTGACTCTACTGGCAGTATACCACCTGGCGCACTTCGCTCATCCCTCCCAGGAACACCCGCCCCCCTGCCACAATGAGGCAGCATAGCAGGACTTGGGGTGGGGGCAAAGGGATTTACACCCTGGGAATTGTTTAAGTGATACGCATGCCATAGCCTGCTTACTCTTGCAGATTTCAGTGAATCAGGACAACCATCTGAATATGAAGGTATAAAGTTCGATTAGACTTTTCCTTACTAAGATATGGGAAGTATTTATTTATTTATTTATTTTGTGTTTATTTGTTACATTTATATCCCACTCTTCCCAAAAGGCTCAGAGCGGCTTTACAGCATTCTTTAAAATTAATAATCTTGTCCCAAATGGGCTCACAATCTTTTTAAAAAAATCAAACGGAAGTTAAAAGTGTCGGGGGTTGGGGTCCAGAAGGGACCTGGTCATCCTCAAGCCAATGGTCATCCTTGGACTTGAGTCTTGGTCATCCTCAACCCAATGAACGAGGGGTCATCCCATGAAATTGATTGCCGGGAAATCTAGGACCAACAAACGGAAGTACTTTTTCACACAACGCATAATCAACTTGTGGAATTCTCTGCCATGAGATGTGGTGACAGCCAACAACCTGGATGGCTTTAAGAGGGGCTTGGATAACTTCATGGAGGAGAGGTCTATCAACGGCTACTAGTTGGAGGGCTGTAGGCCACCTCCAGCCTCAAAGGCAGGATGCCTCCGAGTACCAGGTGCAGGGGAGTAACAGCAGGAGAGGGGGCATGCCCTCAACTCCTGCCTGTGGCTTCCAGCAACATCTGTTGAGCCACTGTGCGAAACAGGATGCTGGACTAGATGGGCCTTGGGCCTGATCCAGCAGGGCTGTTCTGATGTTCAATGGAGGGGACTTGTTGTTTGCCTCACCCTCTGCTGCCGCCTGCAGCCTGATGACAATGGCTGTAGAGGGGGACTTGGTTATTCTGTAGGCTGCAGTTTTGCTTTAACATTGTGCAAGACTGCTGCTACAGTTTTCACTTAAATAAAATGTAAAATGTATAGTTAACACAATGCTGTTTGGGATCATTTTATTCATGTTTCTTTTACTTTATTTCAACATTGGGTTGCACCCACAGTTTCCCTTGTACCAGACCAAAGAGTCTTCCTCCTGAGTAAGACTTCTTGTTCTGGAGAAAGGGACACTCTGCATGCCACCCACCCATTATGTTTAATGTTTTAAAAACATTTTACTATGCTTGGCCTGTCTTCAGTTAGAAAGGCAATTCATGAATTTCATAAAGAAAATAGAACAGTTTGATATATTACAATTATTATACTTTTGCCTACCCTTATGGAAAAAGATGTGCGTCTGTTATACCATGCTCATGATGGCCTAAATTTAAAAAAAATGATTCAACGCTGAGATCTTTGCTATTTTTCTATTACTCAGCATTTGTCAGCTGAGCACAATATATCCTTTTTAAAAAAATGCATTGATTGCATTTTGTTCTTACATGGGGCTTGCATCCATTAGTAGTATTGTGAGTTTGCATTCATGGAGCCGGATGGCCATCCTTTAGCCAGCAGACCCCTGGCCAAGAACAGGAAACTAGTTGGCTTAGTTGCCTAAAGCCTTGGAGAGGGAAGTTGTACGAGAGCACATAGAAGACAACTGACAGAAGACGCGTTGGAAGTGACTCTTCCCCCTATACACACAGTACCCATTGCAAATGCCCTATCCCCATGTGAGCATTATAAGGCAAACCTAGTTTGGGGAACACTAGGAACATAGGAAGCTGCCATATACCGAGTCAGACTTTGGTCTATCTAGCTCAGTGTTGTCTTCACAGACTGGCAGTGGCTTCTCCAAGGTTGCAGGCAGGAATCTTTCTCAGCCCTATCTTGGAGATGCCAGGGAGGGAACTTGGAACCTCGATGCTCTTCCCAGAGCAGCTCCATCCCCTAAGGGGAATATTTATTATTTATTTATTCAATTTCTATACTGCCCTTCCAAAATGGCTCAGGAATATCTTGCAGTGCTCACATGTAGTCTCCCATTCAAATGCAACCAGGGTGGACCTTGCTTAGACAATGGGACAAGTCTTGCTTGCTACCATAAGACCAGCTCTCCTCTGCAATTATGGTGAGGTCACTACACACACACACACACACACACACACACACACACACACACACACAATCCCAAGTCACTTGGTTTGAGTTCTATGGTTTGAGATTATGATTCCTTTTCCAAGAATGGAAGTATCATGTAAAAGGAAGCAGCTAACATTAGCCCTCTTACCTCAGTTACAGGCAAATTACAGGCTGATCCAGACTGAAATAGAGGACCAGGGTTTTCTTTAAAAGCCTGGTGTACCATGGGGACATCCCTCTGAAATTAGGCTGGCACTTCAGCAAATGAAAGACATGAATGGCCAAGCATGTTACAGAGTACCTGGCACAACAACAGCATGCCTGGCTGAGAGCCGGGGCAGTAGAAGAGGCAGTCAGGAGGCAGGAGGCCTCCGTCAAATCCCATGGATGCAGCTGCACATGCAGGAAAGCATAGATCATGCCATATTCTTCATTAGGAAAACTGGAATGTAGAGCAAAACAATTTCCTTGAATTGCATCTGGTCTACAAAATGCATTCCAGTAGCTAATCAAAGGAGCCAATCTCATGAAAGCCGTCGTCTTTTTGTCTCCCTTCTCATGCATAACTCAGTCTCAGTGACATAACTACAAGAGCCCACAACTTAAAACATCAGTTCTTGTACATCAGCATTTTTATTTTGTTTCCAGTAGTGAACACTGTAAAGTGTCAACCTTCAGAGCCTGTTTTGTTTTGGAAGGTTCCTCATATTCAGGGGACATGATGTTGACGAAGAACCCAAACGAATATGAATTTATGTTGTTTCCTGGATCCAGACAAAGGTTTCTCTAGTCCAGCATTCAGTCTCCAACCTTGGCTAACTAGATGCTTTACAGAAGCAATTAACAGGGTGTGGTGGAGATTGCCGACCCGTTTGTCTTCAGCATCTCATGATCGGAACTTCTTAGTGTGAAGATTCTCTTTTAGCTATCATGGGTAACCCCCACTGATGGACCTAGTTTATATACTACTTCCAAATGTTTTCCCTCTTTTTTAGTGAGCTCACTAGGTTGCTCCATGCGCCTAGGAACGTATCTGCCTACGACTCCAGAGCGGCGTCTGCTCTTTCCAGCTATCCATCGCCGTGTGTGTACTTGTTGAGTCCACATGTCTATATTTATCTGTGTGTGCATCCACTGTGTATATTTCAAGTAATGTGAATCTATGGAAGAATGTTCCGTACCCAAGGTTGGGATATTTGTTTGTGTCTGATCGTGCAAACCCACATCGATACATCCACCCATGCTTGTGTGTGTGTGTGTGTGTGTTGCCTTTTGCATTCACGCCCCTCCTGGATCCCTGCCCTTGGTTAGGAAAGCTTCCAGTCCCTCTCCGGGGTTATATTTTCGTCTTGCTTTTATTATATTTATCTTTGTTTTTCCTAGCGGCCACAGAAGTTATTTTAATTTTTTTCAGGATATTAAATAAACGCTGTGGCCAGGGGGAGGGGGCCTGCAAAGCCTACATTCCTGACCCATCAGAGAGAAAGAGAGAGAGAGAAGGGGCCTGATAGGAGCCGGTGATTTTGACGGTGCCTTTGCCTCAAAGACATCACAGGCACCACAGGCCTGGCGAGAGCTCTCTGGTGTCTGGACACAAATACAGGCCAAAGCAGTTGGGTAGTCAAAGAGAACACACAGGGTGTGCCTTGCTGAGAGCTGATTACGGAGGGGAGGCAGTACCTCCGTGAGGCTGTGGACCCATTTCTTGCCAAATGACACAGTTCGGAGACTAGTACTAACCAGTTATTATTAAGCACTGACCATGTGCTGGGTGCTGCACAGGACACAGAAATGACACAGCCCCACTCCAGAGGATTTAGGATTCTTACAAAGAACTGGGAAAAAAATATTCAAGGCTGTCCAGTGGGGAGAGGGTGTGCAGGGTGCGTTGGTCCTGGGAGGGAGGACAGGAAGTGGTGCAGACTCAGGCTCTTTCCCAAGGGAGGTGAAAGTCTCAGTAGCCGGGGAGATCAGAAGTGCTGGAACAAAAGAACCAGACAGTCAGAAGCCACACCAATTTAGGATCAAACTAGATGTTATCCGTAACAGAAATGCTGCAATTGGAAACAGCAGCCATTTTTCTGTCATCCTCTCCTGCCCCCTGTAGCGTCTGTTAGAATTTACACAAACTCTGATGTCAGGAGGTGCACATTTCCCTGCCTCTCTATGTGGCTGGCAGCCAGTTATGCGGAGCAGAATGTTGTGGCATCACATGTATTCTGCTAGACGTTTCAGAGGGGGAGAGGGGAGCTGGATGCATGGTGGCCATTTGAATCAGCACCATGTGTGTTCCGAGGAATGTCTCGTTGACCCTTCAAAAGCAATGAGCCATCGGTCAAGACCAGTCTTGACTAAAGTCATCCCTAAGTATGTGGGTGTTCTGGAAAGGGACTGTGCCTCCTCATTCCCCTGTAACAGAGGCGCTGAAGTTTAGAATCAGGGCTACAAACCTGCAAACACTAGTTGTACAGATTTTAAAATTACTCAACGTTCATGTTGGTTTCCTTCATAAAATGGACAAGCTAAGCAAATTTAACAGCATTTGGAAAGTTTTTGTTGAACTCTTTGACTTAAATATGGAACAATGTTATCTGTGACTTGTGGTTGGTCCAGGCTTTGATGCTAGTGGCAGGGACGTCACTATAATAGGGCAAGGGTTGTTCCATTGTTCCATATTTAAGTTGTCTGGGGGCCCACTGCCTTGGGGGCCCCCCCAGAGGCAAGTCACATGACTGACTCCCCCAGCCACGCACCCGCCCAGGATTCCTTCAGTTGTATTCATCCTCCGAAATTGATGTGAGTGTTAAGACCTGGAGCTACCAGAACAGCATGTCTTTCTCTGGTACCATTGAATGACTTGCATCGTCCACAGTTTACAAAACCTTAAAAAATGCTTTTTATCACCACTATTCAGCCTCATTTAATATTTCTTTACTTCATGAGCTGAGCATCAGTGAGGCGGGGGCCCATTTTAAAATCTTGTCTCTGGGCCCACTCCAACCTTGCTACGCCCCTGGCTAGTGGTATGTTTTGTCCATCTATTGTCCTTTCCTTTCCTTCATCCGTATGAAGGGTCTGCAGTGGATTTATGGGGTGTTGTTGTTGTGTAATCTCATTTAAACGTTAATACTGAACCAAAAAAACCCAAAAACTTTTTCATGTCCGTTTCCTTCAAAAGACATCAGGGCTTTGTTACATGTGTTCATATGTAACATGTTCAGCCACCAAAAAAAACCTGAAATTAGTGCTATTTACTGGAGGGATGGGCCTAGTAATTAGCCCACTTAACTGAGCATCTGAACTGATCCTCACAATCTATGCAGTGCCCATTATTAGATTGTACTAGTGCCATGCTCAGGGTTACTAACAGGGCCAGTCTGTGTGAGGCAAATGAAGGCAGCTGCCTCTGACAGCAGATTATTAGAGACAGAGATTATCACTCTGACTCCGACTCCTCTCTCCTCCCATGCTCACTGGATTTGAAAAGGAGGAGGGAGGCGGAGCAGAAAAAGAAGCGGAAGAGACCACTACTCTCCTCCACTTCCTCTTCTGCTCTGTCTTCCTTCTCCTTTTCAAATCCAGTGAGTGCGGGAAGATGAGAAGGGCTTCCTTATGCATGCTGGTGCAACACAGGAGCCGCATTCGGTGCCATGCATCACGGGGTAAGGAGAGCAACATTTGGAGCTCCACCTCAGGTATCCAAAGACATCCTGCTCCCTCGCCCCCAGCCTTTAGGGCTGCTACCTGGCTGCTTGGCTGCTTCTTCTTTCTGTTATTGGCTTGGTGGCCCCAGCCCCAGGAAATGAAAAGATGTGTGAATTTGGGTGGGGGTGGGGGTGTGAGAGAGAGAGTTTTTAAAGTTTTCTCTCTTTCCACATATTAAATCAGGAGAATGCAGCAGAATCAGAGGCTGTTCTCCTCCATACCTTCTGTAGGAAAACGTCGATGCCAGTGCATATGTCCATTTTATTTATATACAGTTCTGCCTTTCTGTATATTATGCTCAAAGCAGTTTACATCAAGAACAGACAATAATATGAAGTAATCCAACAATCTAACAGCTAAACCATAATATCTCCATATCCAGAACAATGCAGTAAACCATTCATAAAAAGAATTGTTATTTAACACACACTTAACAAGACATTGAATAACAATCCAGTATTAACATTTCATGAATATATAATGAATTATAGACCAAATAAACCTGTTGCATAATAATCCAATTAATAATTTCTCGACCATAACAAAAGATCAAAGCTAAAAAATCACTTAGAAAACATCCAAAAGTCCCACCACTACCTTTTGGGGGGACCAAATGAAATGGTGAAGTTATGAGCAGCAAATCCTCCAGAACTCTAAACCAAGTTGGATGTGAAGCAAAGAAAAGAAGGGGGGGGGCAGGGAGGGACAGGAATTGGGGAGGGGACTAAAATGTTTGCTGCTCACACCTTGATATAATTTTTGGTCCTGATATATTTATGACTAGACTGGCTATTGGGTTTTTTCTAATGGATCAACATGGCTACCTAAGATTTTTTGTGAACTCAGAATAAACTCCATAAACAAGTTCATAATTGGATATTGCTTTTATTCTTCTGCCTCCACTAGTTAAAGGCACAACAAGAGAGAAAAATGGCAGCGCAGAGCTAACCAATGCCTTCTTTCTTTCACACAAACCCTGCCCCTTCCCCTGAGGTTGGAATGCATCTAGCTAGTTTTCAGTCCAGGTTGGTGTCAAAGTATTTTCAGTTTCAATACCTTTCCTCTCACTTTTAATCCAGCATCAGTGCAAAGCAGAGTTATAATCAAATCATGCAATTGCGTAACAAGCTCTGAAAGGGCCTGTATGCAAGAATTGAACATGAGCTTTATTGGGTAATTTCCCCATAGGAATAAATGGGAAACTTAAAATTTATTTAAAAAATCAACGTGTGGACTGATCTCCTTGAATGTCCACACATATAATGCTGTCATCATGTAGGAACCCAATGTGGAATCTCAGGGCTTTCTGCCCAGTCATTCGGGAGGTATTATTATTTTTTAGTTTCCCAATGCTCCCTATAGGAAAATTATAAATTGGCAACTTGGTTGCAACTCCCCCTAGTGGTGGCCCATGTTCATTGCACACATTTGCTCAGTTGTAGTTTGCCTCTGAATTCATGTTACCATATGAAGTGGCTTTCTTCTTCAGACCTCTACCACTGCATTCAGGCTCCTTCCCACCCCATTGTGGGGTGGTTACCATTTCTGTATGTACAAGTTCCACACCACACTGGAAACATCTGCACAGAAGCCAAGTAAGACACGAGGGTGGTTGTGCTACTGTGTTGTAAGAGAACCTATCAAACAACTCACAAAGTGGTGCAGTAGTAGACAGCTGGACTGAAGAGGCCTCGGGTTCAAGTTTCAGTTCTTCCTTAGCCTCATTGTGTGGCCTTGGGCAAGTCACTCTCTCCCAGACCCAATTCCTCCATCTGTGAACACTTAAATAATAAGCAAATACAACATAGATTGTATCTTGTTATTTATATACTGCTTTTCAACATTCTCAAAGCGGTTTACATGGAACAAAGAATAATAGGAAGAAGATGGTTCCCTGTCTCGAAAAGGCTCACAATCTAACACAAGGAATGTTGCAAATGAAAAGTATACGAAGGATAAAGCAGTGGACAATTTGACATTTGCCCATTAAAGAATAGCTAGACATGAATTGCTCTATTGCTGATTTGATTATTGTTGACTGCATCAAGAGTCAGTTGTGCAGAGAATGCAGCCTACACATGTGTGAAACAAACATATAAATATAAATATTCACTGATTAATCACCTCTCTTTTAACCCATTGATTTCCAAGTTTAACAGATTTGGCATGCAACCTCATTTAGGTGCCTTTTCGAAGATAGTGAAGGAAGTCTGGCTAGCTTGCAACAGCATAAACAAAAACTGCCACTAATTGCTAGAAGGAAAGGCCATCTTTGTTTCTTTAAATGTCTGCTTAAAGACTTCTAGTAACGCACTAGAATGAAAATAGCCTCATAAAATTAACAATGTGCCCTTAATTCTCAGATCTAATGATTAAAACTGCCCCTCTCCACTGATCAGCTAAAGTGGTCCTTTCTGTTGTATGGATTCAAGCCTACAGTCCTAATAAACAGAAGCAAGTGAACAACACAAGCAGTGGTGTCGTCGATTCTACTCAACGTACCTGTTTTGAGATAAGTGGCCGTTCAATCCCTTCCCTGACTTCCCCTGCCAGGCTACCACAGAACGCCAAGGCATCAACTGAGAAGGCAAACCACTTCATAGGCATCCCCTCTTGGACCTTTGGCCAAGCTTTCCCCTCTCCCCCAACTGCCACCCACAATAGCCACTCAGGCGAGTGTGGTTAGTGGCAACGTCTAGATGCCATGAAACACACCAAATGGTCCGATTAAGGGACGACCTCCCTGAAAGTAATCACGAACCATCCACATGAACTGGGCAGGCAGCCTTGAGCTTCTTTCCTCCCCTCCTCCCCCCACCCACCACCGCACAGGATGCTCTTCGGAAGAGGCAAAGTTCCTCACGTTGAGAGAAAACTGAAGGGGGGGGGTGCTGAGGGAGAAAAGAAGCAGCCGCTGAGCTTTGCAGACTCTGTCTGTGTTCTGGTTCACCTCAGCTCACTGGCTGCAGCTTATTCATAGCTACAGCTTCATAACCAGGAGAACCAAAATAATTCATGACAGAGTTGTTCTCCAATACTGTCTTACGTGCAAAGATTCTGAAAAGTTAACTCCAATATTGAATGTAAGGATACACGAGTGGGAAGTGGCTTTACAGATGTTATAAATGACTAGCCTATATACATGACTGAATTATTATTTTTATTTATTCGATTTCTGTACCGCCCTTCCAAAAATGGCTGAGAAATAAGAAATAAATAAGATGGATCCCTGTCCCCAAAGGGCTCACAATCTAAAAAGAAACATCAGATAGGCACCAGCAACAGTCACTGGAGGTACTGTGCTGGGGGTGGAGAGGGCCAGTTACTCTCCCCCTGCTCAATAAAGAGAGTCACCACCTTAAAAGTTGCCTCTTTGCCAAGTTAACAGGGGCTGACTCTGGGTTGAAGTCTCTCGTTTTCCAGTAGCTACTAGGGACCACACCAAATGGAGCATTGGAGATCCATTGTCATAGCTCCCATCTCCTGTGTGGAAGGACTGTCCATTAGTGGTAGAGCATCTGCTTTTCATTCAGAAAGTCCCAGGTTCAGTCCTTGGTTTCTCTAGGTGTGGCTAGGAAATACCCATCTGAGAAGTCCCAGTGTAGACAGTAATCAGCTAGATCCAGTAAATAGGTTCCTGAGGGCTATGAGATGATTTGCCCTTTCTCCTCCCCACTCCCATCAGAGGTGTTGGTTTTTACAAAATGTTTTTTGGTCTGAAATAGAGATGTCAGGCAGAATGCTGACATGGTGTTGGGTTTGGGCTCTCTGATGTAACTCGTTGCTGGTTTGGGGGAATGTTCTGCAACTTTCTAACTTCATCCAATGCTTAACCAAACAAACCAAATACAAAGGCACCCTAAGTCTGCAGTAGTCTCTCCTCCAAGGGAAACCAGAATCCAAGGCATGCTGTAAAGCCTGGGAACGTCCCACTGCTTAGGGGAGGGGCAGCTGAAGCAACTGTCCAGGGTGGAAATAGCTCTCCAGGGTATCGGGCAGGAGTCTTTCCCAGCCCTACCTGGAGATGCCTTCTGCGTGTAGATCAGGGGTCCTGCCACTCCAAACAAAACTGGAGTAATTCAGATGGTGTGGAGAGCCCTACAAACCAGGCAGGCAGGCAGCGGAAAGTGGGTGGTCATGGAGTGGGGAGCAGGGCCTGCACTCATCAATGAATGGGATACATCCACTTACCCTGACATGCCACAAGAACAGGGCCTGTGTCCTGACATCATCACATGGTGTGTTTCCCAGCCCTACACAGCAAGCTGCCCTAGACCGAGTCAGGCCACTGGTCCATCCAGCTGAGTACTGCTTACACTGACTGGCAGCGGCTCTCCAAGATTCCGGGCAAAGGTCTCTCTTGGCCCTCCCTGAAGATGCCAGAGAGGGAACCTGGTCGGTGCTCTACCGCTGAGCACACAGTGCTCACATGTAGTCACCCAGCCAAATGCAAACCAGAGGAGCCCTTGCTTAGCAAAGGGGACCCTCCGTGCTTGCTCCTGCAAGACCAGCTCTCCTCTCCTCCCCCCCCCCCCGATGCATCCACTTACCCTGACATGCCACAAGAACAGGGCCTCTGCCCTGACATCATCCCTCGTTTCCCTGCCCCAGCAGCCCTAATCATTGCCTGCTGCGGGCAGGGGCAAGGAATGCATCACATCATGGTGATCTGAGATGGAGAGGAAAGGAGGAAAGAACCCGACATGGGGATGTGGACTCCGGCAGGAGGAGGGCCTTTCCCGAGAGAAGGATCCCGCTGCTAGGAATCTCCTCCTGAGCACTATTAAGCATTTGCACGTGTCCTCCTGCAGCCTAGCCATGTTGGAGCTGCTGCTGCTCCCACCCTGCCCCCTCCCCCTCCTGTGTTTGTTCTGGCAGAAAGAGATCCTGATGAATTGGAGGCCTCTCTTTTTTTTTTAATCTTTCAGAAACCAAAAAAGCCCCAAACTGAAACTCCCAGAGATCAAAGGGCTGGCTGGAGCCCAAGGCGCTCTGAAGAGCCGGCCTGTGGCAAGCTACGCTTGGCACAGCTCAGCCCCTATGGAGCCACCCAGCGCCACAGGCTTGACTTTGGAGGAGACCTCTCCAGCCTCAGCCAAAGATGGGGAAGGGGAAGGCAAGTCACGGGGGCACCTCTGGAGGGGTTGCATCCCACTTACTGTGCATGTACGATCCATCAGGCCTCAGCATCTAATAATACACTTACTCTTTGCAGAGTGCTTTAGAGTGTTCACAGTGCTTTTAATACATTCTTTCAGTAATCCTTACAACAGCCCTGTAAGGTAGACCAGACTTATTCTCATGTTGCAGCTGGGAGGTTGAAGAGACGGTGGGTTCTGAAAGGCCACCTAACAAATCCATGAGCGTGAAGTGGGCAGGTGATGGGATTTAAACAAGGCACTTCTTGGTCCACAGATTGGTCTCTCAGCCCAGGGCTGTCAAGTGTAAGGCCCCGAAGGGCTAATCGGGACTGGCAGATACTTGGGACAGACTGTCAGGCAGATGCTTGGGTAGCCAGGAGACCTCCCCGAACAATGAGTTGCCCATTCAACACAACTGAGAGCTTTGAAATTGAGCCAGATTGGCTCTCTGACGTCACCTGATTCCCAGGAGGACACTGGGCTTGTGGGGGGTAAGAGTCCCCACTCAAGCTGCCTGTAGTTCCCTCTTGGGACTCATAGTCCTGCTGGTGGAGGGAGTAGGGAATTGGTCCCTGACATTCAATACAAGTTTCAACCCTCCACCACCAGACCCAAATGCTGAGCCAAGAGCCTGGGAAGTTGGGGGTCTAAATTTCATGAGAATGGACATAAAAATAGCCTTGCTCGATCAACCAAAGATCAATATTGTCTAACGCTCTAGCCCTCTTCACATGTGAAGATCAGCACTCATACAATCTGTGTACAGAAGTACAGATCTGTATGCAGGTACAGTTGATCCTATTATGTTGAATACAGGTATGGCAGTACACTTCCTGTCTGTACCGTGCTAGAGCCTGCTGATTACAGAAGCACTGCATTCACACTCACAGCATTTGCCTCTTCATATAAACACTCCATGAGCAGTGTGAGGGTGGTGGGGATGATGATGATGATGATGTATTATTTATCAAACTTCTATACCACCCAAACTTTTGTCTCTGGGCGGTTAACATAAAACGATGAAAACACATATAAAAAGTTAAAACAATTCAACAATTTAAAATCAACCATAAAATTAAAACAGACAATTTTAAAAAGCTGGGAAAGCTTGGGTGAAAAGATGGGTTCTCAGATGTTTTTTACAAATTGCCAGAGATGGGGAGGATCATACATATCTCAACAGGGAGCGCATTCCACAATCTCGGGGCAGTGACTGAGAAGGCCCGTCTCTGTGTAGCCACTAAACGAGTTGGCGGTAACTGGAGACGGATCTCCTCAGGTGACCTCAATGGTGAAGAAGACGCTCTCTTAAATACCCAGGGCCTAAGCCATTTAGGGCTTTATAAGTTATAACTAGCACTTTGTATTTTGTCCGGAAACCAATTGGCAGCCAGTGAAGCTCCATCAGCAAAGGAGTAATGTGGTCTCGCCTTTTTCACAGCTGCCGTGCACTGAGCCGACACTTTCAATGAGCTGTCCACCACAACCCCAATATCTCTCTCCTGGTCGGTCACCAACAGCTCAGATCCCATCAGCGTAGATGTTTTTTTGCCCCAATGTGCATCACTTTACACTTGCTTACATTGAACTACATTTTTGTTGCCCGCTCCCCCAGTGGATATAAACCAGTCTACATTCTAAGGTGCAGTGAAAAATCCAGATTGTGTGTGACTCCCCAATAACTTGCAGGGAATTCGGGGTAAATCTGGCCGATATTCATTCATTCATTCGATTTCTATACCACCCTTCCAAAAATGGCTCAGGGCGGTTTATGATATGTGAATGCACCCCCTCCATTCTGGAGGAGATGAAAGTTAAAAGGCTTTAAAAGCCCTGTGAGGAAAACTTCCAGGAGAAAGTTCCTCAATGCCCCACACTGCCTGCATGGAGCATTGTGGGCTTCCCCTCTCCTCTCTCTCGCTGTGCCAGTTGCCACCCTGGCGCTCGTGTGGGTGCGTGAGCGGCAGAGCCCTGGCCAGGCTCCAGTTGATCGTGGCAGGGGGCAGGCAGGTAGGCCCCTGCCTCCCCCCCAACCTTTCTTAGGACAGGTAATTGCAAATGACCTTTTAAAGCAGCTGCTGCCATTTCAGTGGAGATGACAAACAGTGTGTTGTTCAGCCAGATGGATTCTTTCCGGTCCTGTTTAGACATTACGTTGTACAAGTGACCAGATGTGTGTCTACCTGTACATGTTTTTGTGTGAATGACTGTCCATGTGTTCATTTTAAAAGTAAACCTGAGTACAGGTCCCTCAAATGCATTGCATAGACAGGAAGTGCGCTGCTGTACCTGTATCTAACATAATGTGAATAACTGTACCTGTGTATAGATGTGTAGGTGTGTACATTGCACACTTGCTATATGGGTGTTGAGCATAAAGTGTGAATAGGGCTCCTGGGTACACTCATATGAAGCACCATTAAGATGTTTGCAAAATAAACCGCGCTCACGATTACAACACCTGAAAATGGGTAGGAAGTCCCGCCCCATGCTGTCACTCACCCCTGCCACCTCACCCTGGACAAGTACTGAGCTGCTTGTGTGTAGGGAGAAATGCTGCAACCATGATGGCCAGTGCTTTGCCCTCCATACAAACAGTGCCATAACCATGAAGGGCGAGGTGCAGGGGGTGAGTGGCAGCGTGGGGCGGGACTTCCTACCCACTTTCAGCCGCTGTAACCATGAGTATGGGTACTTTTGGATGGGGCTAGAGTGTTGAACATAACATGTGGATAGGACGCCTGCCTCTTTAGCAAAGTGTCTGCCAGGAGAGAACAGTACCAAGCTGCAGGCTGTGCAGAGGATTGTCTGTTTTGTAGTAGCACAGCCACTGTAAAATAGAAAAAGATTTTTACTCCTGTTCAAATGTCCCTCTGAAAGATCACTGAAATGCCCCCCCCCCTTTTCTCAGGGGGATTTTTATTGCAAACTGTTTAATTCACCCCTAATAGTTTTCGGATAAGCATTAGGAAAAACTGTCTGAAATGTACACATTTCAGCAATGGAAACAGCTTAGAAACTTTCCTCTCTAACATTTTTTTTCCTGGAGTGGGGGATTGGACAGGCATCTATCAAGGATGTTTTAGATATAGGATATCCTGTCTTAAGGCAGTGGGTTGGACTACACGATGCACCGATTTCCTTCCAGCTCAAGGCTTCTACGGGGTTAGAGACAAGGGCTGCACATGGCCATGTGTGTTTGCATAAGGCAAAGGGATAACAGATGTGCTCCCAGCTGCGCCTGGCTACTGTACATTGACGGTGTGTGGTCCACAGAGGTCGTTCTGGTGAAGGCTTTGAAGGCTGCTGGAACCCACACTGCCATGAGAGGCTTCACCCAGATGGAGATTTTGTGGCCCCCTAGTGTTTGCAAACAACAGTGGCTTAAACCAAAAACTTTCCAGAGGATGGATTTTATCATTCTTGGACTTTAGAACCAGGATGGATTGTTGTTGGTTTTATTCCTTTGCTCTCTGCCCTCCACTGTGTTGCTGCTTGACAGTCTGAGAGTTTCAGTCTTTTCATTCTCAGTGTATAGGCCTATCAGATCGTTTTACTACCCTGCTTTTGTGCCTTCAACTCAGGCTTGCCATGTCCCCCCCCCCCAGAATTGAGGGTAGCCCCGGATTTTGGCTCCTCCACCCAGCTGCTAAATTCCACCCGGATTTACATGGATTTCAAATGCGCTGCTCAGATTGCCTGGATTTTACTCTGGATCCGATCACATGGGAGTGCAGAGAAGGAGGGGAAAGTATACAAATCTGTCAAATAAATAAAATGCAAATTAGTTGCCGCATAGTTTGCAAAATATGCAAATTAGGCCACCCAGATTTGGGAAACTTGAATATGGCAACCCTACTTCAGCTCCACAATCTCCCTAAGCCAAGCATATTGTTGAAATGTGGAGAGAGTAGATATAGATAAATTTTTCTCCCTCTCTCTCAGCACTAGAACCAGGGGTCATCCCTTGAAACTGATTGCCAGGAAGTTAAGAACTGAGAAAAAGAAGCACTTTTTCACACAGCGCATAATTAAGGAGAGCTGGTCTTGTAGTAGCAAGCATGACTTTTCCCCTTAGCTAGGCAGGATCCGCTCTGGTAACATATGAAAGGGAGACTTGATGTGTGAGCACTGTAAGATATTCCCCTCAGGATGAAGCCACTCTGGGAAGAGCATCTAGGCTCCAAGTTCCCTCCCTGGCATCTCCCAAATAGGGCTGAGAGAGACTCCTGCCTGCAACCTTGGAGAAGCCGCTGCCCATCTGTGAAGACAATACTGAGCTAGGTGGACCAGTGGTCTGACTCCGTATATGCCAGCGTGGTGTAGTGGTTAGAGTGCTGGACTAGGACCGGGGAGACCCGAGTTCAAATCCCCATTCAGCCATAAAACTAGCTGGGTGACTCTGGGCCAGTCACTTCTCTCTCAGCCTAGCCTACTTCACAGGGTTGTTGTGAAAGAGAAACTCAAGTATGTAGTATACCGCTCTGGGCTCCTTGGAGGAAGAGCAGGATATAAATGTAAAAATACATACAAATACATACATATGGCAGCTTCTTATGTTCCTAAGCCATATACGGAGTCTGCTACATGATATGGTGATGGCCACCAGCCTGGATGGCTTTAAAAGGGGCTTAGACAAATTAATAGAGGACAGGTCTACCACTGCCTACTAGTCTGATGGCTACAGACCACCTCCAGCCTCAGGGGCAAGATGTCTCTATATACCAACTTGTAGGGGAGAAACAGCAGGAGAGAGGGCATGCCTTCACCTCTTGCCTGTGGGCTTCCCAGAGGCATCTGCGGGAAACTGGTTGCTGTACTAGTTAAGCCTTGAGCCTGATCCAGCAGAGGTGTTCTTCTCATGTGTACCATTTATCGGCTTGTCCCCGCTAAAGGCTACAGTCAATGTACTGAATAGATTTCCACTCTGTCCTGTGTGCTCAACAAGGCTCACAACAATTTGCCTAAATGCTAACATCTCTTGTCACCAAGAGGCTCACAGTCTATGGAGCATTAATTTAGCCAATGGTGTGGTTTCTGGCATGAGAAAAAAGTGATGGGGAAAGCTTCACCTCTGCACACTAGGCTGCATAATTGACATTAGCTTAAAAGCATAGAAACAAGGCCAGTGAAAAGTTTGCATCCCTATAATATAGGTGTGATCCATTTCTCACATTTCATCCTAGGGAAATGGGAAGTATTGGGGACACTTTGAATGGAAGATGTATTTTCTATTCTGCATATGAAGCTTTGAATAAATGCATCCTGGTTTTAAATAACATGAACAGTGTCTTATCTGGGTGAAGCAATAGTGACATTATAGTTGCACAATAGTTGCAAAAGCAACACAGAAAAAGAGACGCACATAATTTCAGCCTGCAACATGGGACTCAGCTTTGAATTTTTATCTATTTGTACTTTTACATTATTATAGACCTACAAGATCAAGGAAAGACACACACACCCTGCCTCTCCCTCCCTCCTTCCTTCCTCCCTACCTCTCTTTAGCAGCCCTCCAGTTGGAGACCATTGGATTGAAGGAATCTTTAAGGAAAATAAAAGTTTAAACATCCATTCAGAGTTTGCTAACCACTATCAATACCTGAAGAGTACTACCTGCAATTCCTGCTTTCACCATGTGGGGGAATATATATACACAATCTTGAGCAATGGAAATATTGTTGATTTTTCTAATCTAGTGGCAGTCTAAAATAGTAGGGTTGCCACTTTTCCCCTAGCACTGCTCCTGTGCCTTTAATAGTAGTTGGCACATAGAAAGGAAGCAAGTAAAGCTTTATCTACTGCTATTTCAGCTCCATCTCCAAACCAGTAAAAGTATCTTCTCTTTTATTTCTGTGTTGTGTTAATAGGAGTATGTCGCTGATCAAATGCCCATATGAAAAACCCTGGTTAATTTGATTTCTGCCAAATAACAAACAGACCTGGATGTACAAAGTATTCAGTAAACCTGAGATCATTCAGCGAGACTGATTGATAGCAGAAACAGGGCAGACAAAAGAAAGTTTGGAGATGGGGGGCTAGGTCAGTGGTAGAGAATCTGCTTTGCATGCAGAAGGTCCAAGGTTCATTCCCTGGCATCTCCGGGTAGGGCTGGGAGAGACCCCCTGTCTAAAGAGAAGCCTTGGAAAAGCCACTGAGTGTAGACAATACTGAGCCAGAGGGACCAAAGATCTGACTTGGTAGCTTCCTATGTTCCTAAGTACTTCTTCAACAACAGTTGTTATATGGAATTCACTATCACAAGATGTGGTGACGGCTATTGGCTTAGAGGGTTTTAAAAAGCGATTGGTCATATTTATGGAGGATGAGTTTAGAGAGGATGGCTTGGAATACACGTTGTTGAGAGACAACAGCAAGAGAGGACTTGTGCCATTAAGCCCTGCTTGTGGGCTTCCCTGAAGCATTGGGTTGGCCATTGTGTGAAACAAGCTACTAGCCCAGATTAGCCTCTGGTCTAGTCCAGCAAGGTTCTTGATTCTTCCTGAAGACTAAACTCACTGGTGGCTGCCAGAGAGCTAGTCAATGAACCCGTTTTCTGAAAATCTTTATCAGGTTCCAAATTGCTGATCCCTGCCCCCCTCATAGCTTCTGTGCCTTTAAAAGCTGCTTGGTATGCAGGCATTGATCAAATGAAGTTTTTTTCATGATCTCTCTATGCCAGGCAAATTTCACCTGCTAAATCTCTATGTGTCTGGCAGCTTGAAGACACATGAGTCCTGCCAGGAAATGTTGGCAAATTTTTGAATGATCTTCACAAACTACATGTATAAACTTGCCAAGGTGTTACTTGGATGTACGTTCTATTGGGGGGGAAAGCAAGATTTATTTCCAAGTAAACAAGTTTAGAATGAGAATGTTTTCATTAGGTTATGCACTCCCTCTGTTCCCAACGGTGAAAGGCTCCCGGAGCTGTGGTTCAGGGTTTTGTTTCCTCTTGGATGAGAGATTACTGGAGATTTGTGATAGCATTTGTAATGTATCTGTGTATTTGTAAATAGGCATGTTCAGCACAGAACAGCATAAGAGACAAGCACTCAGCCCGCAGTGTTAGTATATGAAGCAGAATCAGTCCCCTCCTCTCCAAAATAATGCATGAGCCTGTTGGTGTGGTTAGCACCATCTGGGTGTATGAGAATGCTCATTGTGATGAAGACAGGCAACAGCACTGCAATACTTTCAGCATGTTATCATGCTTTTATTGTCTTGACCATTGGGCTTGCAGTGGCCAAATTTGCAATGGTATTTTAAAAGCTCTTACATTTTAAAAACACAAATCTGCTATAACATTGTATCAATGTCAGAAGAGTGGAAATGACAATTGGCAGACATGTCCTCCAAAGATTATTCCATGGAGAGAGAACAATTTGTTCATTTTTACCCTGACCCTAAGTTTTCCCTCTGTCAAAACTGACTGCAATTTTACCATAATTTATTTATTATTTCTCTGTGTAAACCGCTCTGAGCCATTTTTGGAAGGACGGTATAGAAATCGAATGAATGAATGAATGGATGGATGGATGGATGAATAATAATTTTTAAAAATTGTTTTGAGTGTGTGGGTAAGAAAAAAGAAAGAGATAACACAGAGAAAGTTGTAAGTACAACAATGCTATCACCTACTTTCCATCTCTAAGGGTAGACATTGCCCAAAATCACTATGAGCATTCATCCCCTGAAATACTACCTATGACCAAAATTAACACCTGGCTCATCGTGGTGTAGTGGTTAGAGTGCTGGACTAGGACCGGGGAGACCCGAGTTCAAATCCCCATTCAGCCATGATACAAGCTGGGTGACTCTGGGACAGTCACTTCTCTCTCAGCCTAGCCTACTTCACAGGGTTGTTGTGAAAGAGAAACTCAAGTATGTAGTACACCACTCTGGGCTCCTTGGAGGAAGAGCGGGATATAAATATAAAATAATAATAATAATAACTACTACTACTACTACTACTACTACTGAGCACTCACACCTCCAGCAGCCACTCCATTCCGTGTCTTTTCGAAAGGCAGAGAGATTAGCAGTGGCAGGATGAAGCAAGGCCTAGTGAGATGGGTTTTCTGTCACTAAGCTTTAAACCTCCCCACACAACAGCTGAGAAGCACAGGTAGGTGGTATGACGTTTAAACAGCCGCTCTCCCCACTCCTCAGCAGGCACGTGAGGAGGTTTAAAGAAGTGGCACAAGTGGTGAGAGTGGATGGCACAGCCTAAGCCTCTTGCATCACTTCTTTAAATTTCCCTGCATGCCAACTGAGCTGTGGGGACTGAGAAAGTGGCTATTTAAACTGTATACCAATCTGGGGGAGCAGGGGAGGGGAGAAAACAATAAGGTCATTCACACTACCAAAAATGGCTGGGGGGGAAGGTAGAATTATACCTACCTTCCCCCACATGAGCAAGGGCTCATCTGTGCTCCACCACGCACCCACACGATTAGGACAGCAGAGATTATTGCAGTAGGGAGCTGGAGGAGGAAGTCATCCAGTATCCACAATGCATTGTGCAGGCAGCAAAAAGACCGCCCACGCAGTACCTCCTACCTTTCTGGCCAGATTAGGCGGCACTCTATGATTATAAGGAAACTGGGGTGCCAGGAGCTGCTAAAACAGCCTTGATTGCACACACAGTCAGGGCTGTGAGGTAAGATGGGGCTGATGAAAAACAAAAACAATTATTTAAACCTTTCTCCAAGCATTTTCCAGTGTAAAAAAAGTGATGCATTCAGCTAACATCAGTGGCAGGACTGGGTATGCAGAACTTGATATCTGCAGGTCATTTGGAAGTATGACTTTATTTTGCACAAACCAACCAACCAATACATTATTCAAAATATATAATAGATGTTTTTCTTATGGCACTCTAGGGTGCTCCAGGATGTAGGTTGGGAATTACTATTTTAATAGGTGTGTAGATTAGAAACTTTCAGCAGGTGCAACTTGTCTAATCCCATAATGAAAACCTGCACCTACCAATATTCATCCTTTGTTGGTAGTGTTCACATGAACAAAGAGTTCAGGAAGCGGGATTCACAAATGGAGACAGTGATGGTTAAAAGGGAAGAGTTTGCCTCAGAGAATTTGAGTTCCCCTAGACCAATTCCTCTCTTCTCTATGGTCTATTATATTGTGAAGAATCATTCCCTCAGGATTTTCCTTTGCTGGGGCCAATTACTCTCCCCTATCGCAGGCCTTTCAACTAGGAGAGGCTTTCTCCAGCGCAGTTTTAAGGACTGCAGGAAAGGAAGCTGAGCTTGGAGTATACTCTCTTCTCCAAGGCCACCTCTGCCCCTGCTGCCAGCTCTTTAAACTAGGGAGAGGCATTCTCATTTGCCGTTTAAAGGATCCTATGAGGCGGGAAACTGCTCAGGCAATGTATGCTTGAGGATATGCATCTTCTTGGCCCAATTCCTCTTCCCTGTAAATCTGAGGCTGAAGGTTCCCTGTAAATCTGAGGTTCCCACCTAACACCCAGCCATCATGTTACTCTCTGCCATTGTGTGAAACAGGATGCTGGACTAGATGGGCCTTGGGCCTGATCCAGCAGGGCTGTTCTTATGTTCTTACCAGTGTTTGGAAGCAACTCAAGAGATGTTTGCATTCACAGACCTTGGCCCAAGGTAGGTATGGGAGAAGTCACCTAAGTCGCTTTAAAAGTCACCTTCATAGTTCAAGGAACCCCCATTCCTGCCCTTTTGCTGGGTCTGTTATGGTACCTGTGCACCCAGATGACTGATGGGATGTGTCTGAGATTCCGCTTCCATTGCCAACAGAAGACGAGTTAAAGAATTCTAAAGATCTGTTAAATCCAAATAACTGGCCATGTGAAGCATTGTAGAATCCAGAGGAAAGAGTTGTGGTGTGCAAGAACAAGACAGTGGAGTTGAACCAGGAATATTAATGGTTTGATGAGACAGGTATTATTTACAGAGAGGCAAGTGCAGTCTGCCATCAGTTCTCTTGCTGCTGGCTGTTTGTTAGCCCCGCCTCTACTCCAGGACTGGAACAAAAGTAACTACTGTAAAGCCCTATTCAAAAGCTCGCCTGCATCAAGGAATGGATTAACCAAAAACACCACAAACATTTATCCCAAAGTGCCTAATGATCACACAGGCAAAGCAGTCAAGGGATGAACAGAGCCCTGGGATTCTTCAGGAACGCTGGTGTACAAATGAGTAATTGTTTGAAAAAAGTGTGGGCAATGCTTGCTGGAATCTCAAAAGAAGTGTATAAGAAAAGGCAACATTTCTGATAGTCAGACGGTAGAGCTTCTGTACAGCATAACTCTTTACACCTTTCCATGTCTAAGGTTGCCAGCTTTTTATCAGCCCTTGCTCCCATGGCTTTAATGGCAGTATGAACTGCAGATATTAACAGGTGATGTTTATCTCTATGCTGTCCAAAGCTTCACATGCAGATTTTGGCAGATCATGGTGTTGTTAAAGGCACAGGAGCAGGCTGTGTCAGTTTTTTCTGATCCAGAATTTTCCTCCTGGAAAAGAGCGCAGTAGGGAGATTATGAAAGTAAGCAAACTCTGTGCACTCAATGGAGAAAAGACAGGTCTTTTGTTTTAGAGCTGGCAATGCCTACGCCTGCAAACTGTGAGTCAGGAAGATGTCAGTTCGAGTCCTGCCCCGCCTCCCTGCAACATGGAGATAACAACACTGGCAGACCTTATAGACGTATTACATCACAGGTTCACTAGACATTCTCTCTCCCCAGGGAACTGAAGTCCTGTGAGCAGAACTAGGATCTTCTAACAAAGATTTTCTCAGCACCTTCCCTAAACGACTGTTTCCAGGATGTTGTTGTTGTTGTTAAAGCCATGCCAGTTAAACTGCTATAAAGCTATATATAAATGCCACAATCCGGTAATACCTTTATTAGGACCAACCCAAATGACACAAAGTCCTGAGCAGCAAGCCCAGATTAGGTTGGGGGGTGGGGGTTGACCAAATTGCTTATCTAGGGGTCTGTAAATACATGTAGTTGGCCCTAACTATGCCCTGCATTAGTAACTTAAGAAGTACCTTAGCTGGACGCTTTCCAGACTAGACCCTGCAATGGGGTCAGGAAGCATCTCGGAAGTGTGCTACCACACTTCCTGCATCCTGACACTGTAGTCCCTATGAGGACAGCAGGGTGCCATTTACATTTCCAATGCCTTGTTGCGAATTTAACCGCTGCAATATAGAGCAAGGACGTCGTATATCCGGCGTGAAATAGTTGCTGTTTGTTCGGGTTGTTAGTTGCTGTGAGACTGCTCCCCCTGCTGTTAACATTCCAAATGCAACTTGCCCGAATGGAGGCATTTTGCTGCTGATGAGCAGCTAGTCTGGAAAGTGCCCTGGATAAGACAAAAGGTCCATTTTTGCCAGGAGTACCCCACAGCGGGGAAATGACTTGATTATCAAGCCAGAGGTTGCTGGTTCAAATCCCCTCTGGTATGTTTCCCAGACTATGAAACACCTATATTGCGCAGCAGCGATATAGGAAGACACTGAAAGGCATAATCTCATACTGCGCAGGAGGAGGCAATGGAAAACCCCTCCTGTATTCTATCAAAGACAACCACAGGGCTCTGTGGTTGCCAGGAGTCAAAAATGACTCGATGGCACATTTTACTTTACTTTACCCCACAACAGCCCTCCTGCCCTTGGCATACAGCTCCCATCATTCCTAGCTATTGGCTGCCAAGCTGTAATCCAACACAGGGTTGCCAACTAGGGACTTTTATCGAGAACATGCGACTATTTGGGGACGAAACAACTTTTTTTGCATGTTTGGAGTGGTGTCCGAAGTTCTGTGGAGCAGCTGGAAGGTTTTGTTTGCTCAGCACACTTTGCTCTCCTGAGCAGCTCCTCTTCCTCTGTCTCCTCCCCCTTCCTCCTGACCATCCATCCAGTGGGGAAGCCAGAGGGGAGGTTCAGCTTCAGTGTCGGGTTTCAGAGCCACGTGATGCAGGAGCACGGATGGGTGGGTGCAGCTGGCTTCCTTCATGTGGTGGCAGCGGTGGTGGTGGCAGTTAGAAGTTAGCTAACTCAGTTAGCAATTACCCCTGCTAAATGAGTAGAAATGCACTTTTAAAGTGGTTAATCTCTTATATTTTTTATGGGGAGAGTAACTGGCCCTATCCAACTCCAGCACAGCATTCATTCAGTGGCTGATGCTGGGGTTACCTTGTGTTTCTTTTTTAGACTGTGAGCCCTTTGGGGACAGGGGAGCATCTTATTTATTTTTCCTTTGAAAACCACTGTGAAACCTTCTGTTGAAAAGCCGTATAGAAATGTTTGCAGTCATAGAGAACAGCAAGTGAGTGGGAGACTGTGCATGCACCACTGCACCAGCATGCAAAGCGGCTGGCTGGGTAGTTATCTGGCTACCCTGCTTCCAGGCAAGAGGTGAAGCTGCTAGCCTGGCTGGGGAGAGCAGGCTGGGTGACCCATGGGGGAGGAGGACAGAGGACTGTGTGTGTGGTAAACCTAACCAGGAGAAGAATTTACAATTAAGCAGGCAGGGCCTGGAGAACTCTGCACCTAGGCAGCAGATTGAGCAACATACAGCTCACCTGGTCATCAGCTTCACAGCGGTGAGCTGTATTTATTCTCAAATTATCCAATTTTTATCTTGATATGCATATTGAATACCAATAAACACATGCAAATTTTATGTACAGTGGAGAATTTGGGAGACTTTTTTTTTTAAATGCAAAGCACCCTCTATTTCCACTTTTTGGGTGATGGATATTGACTTTTTTCACCATCTGGACCCGGCAACCCAAGGCCAACAGCAGCTGGAGGGCTGAAGCTGTGCACCCCTGACCAAGGCCATCGTTGTGTTTTACCACCAACCCTGGCACGATGGATGCCATTCTGAAGTTCACAAGCAGGGACTGAAGACTTCTCCTGTTGTTCATCCCTAGCGTCTGATATTGCGAGGTATGCTGGATCTGAACACTGAGGCTCTGTGGCGCTCAGGACAGTCCTAGTCCACTGGCAGCAGCTGCCTTCCCATGGGAAATTTCCCAGGCTTTGGAGGCCACTGTCTAGATAGGGCCCGGCATCTTAGAGGCAACGTGTACGCCGTTAAGAGGAAAGGCTGGAAGACAGAAAAGTGTACCTGAGGGGGGGTCTCGTTCCCTGAAGGCTCGGCCAGGACAGTATTGTGAATCCCAAGGAGTTAAAAGCCCTGGCCGGCTGGTGTTAGCTGTAATTGCCACTCCTTCTGAGGGGAGCTTGTTTCTTCACAAAGGTCCATTGTGCCCTTGCGAAAGCCCTGCTGACAGAAGGCCTTTGTTCCAAGGGCACCCGTGGCGGGCTGGGAGCTCCAGGAGTCACCATTTCCCGAACAACAGCTTGGGGGCTTTGTGATGATTGCTTTGCGGGAGCACAGTTCACTCCCCGCCATGGGAACGAAATGCAAGGGAATCCCGCATGGCCTCTTGTTGACTTCTAGAGGAAATGCCTGCCTCTTATCCATTGGGGTTACCTACAGGCAAGGTGACTGATTCAGGCTGATTCTGCACCCAGGCAGTGTCAGTGGGGGAGGGGGGAGCTGCTCAAGTAGGGTAAAGCTTCGTGCATCCCAGCAGCATCTGGGGAGAGGCCGGACTCTACATCTGCAGATTATTCCAGGTTCAATCTCTAGGATGAGGTATTGGGGGGTGAGAAAGGCCTGTGCTTGAGGCCTTGCTGACCTTCGGGCATAGCTCAGTGCATCTGCTTTGCATACCGAAGGTCGCAGGTTCAACCCCTGGCATCTCTGGGTAGGGCTGAAAAAATCCCTGCCTGAAACCCTGGAGAGTCACTGCCAGTCAGTGCAGAAAATCCTCAGCTAAATGGACCAGTGGTCTGACGACTGGGTATAAGGCAGCTTCCTACTTGCCATTGGCAGTCAAGGTGGATAAGGCAACACTGAGCAAGGTGAACCAGTGGTATACTAGGGCAGCTTCCTATGAAGTCCAGTGACCACATCATTTGCGATGATTTCATAGAGATGCCCCACTGTACAGGGCTCCCAGATGCAAAGGAGGACAGCAGGGCTCTTAGTGTAGAAAAGGAAATTTCAGCAGACACAGCCTGCCCCTGTTGAATTCCTTTTCTGCTAGAGATACAGGTGCCCTGTACATCCGGTCAAAATGGGGTGGCCCTCGTGTACACTGCTCTGAGCTCCTTGGAGGGAAGGGGCAGGATGCAAATGTGACTGAGATATATATCTATATATCTCATATCCCTTTGCCCGTATCAGCAGCAATCAGGGAGGTGCAGCATGCTGGCGTGGGGGATTCCCCCATGTGATCATCCACCTTCATCCCTCTGGATCAGGATGCAATGCTGTGAGACTGGGCTGAAGCAATACCAGCTTCCTAGCACTAGCATCCACCAACATTTCCACTGTTGAACATAGCCTGACAACCTCTCCATTGGTTTATTCCCCATGAGTCTATCTGAAAACCATTTGGGAGCTTCAGTGGATTCAAAATGCAAGCTGCTGATGAATTGGGGCAGGCTGCAGAGATAGTGGTGGCCTATTTGAGCCGATAGTGGTGGCCCAAAGCAGTGCCCAAGGCGAGGCACCAAATGCTGCTTTGCCCCACAGCCCTGGTAGGGGCCGGCCCCCCTTTTCCAAATGAACCCTTGCAAGCTTTGAAATTGCCACAGTGGGTGGGGATGAGGGAAGGTTCCCGGCAACAACCTCCTCTTCTGTGAAGAGAGGTGCTCCTTGCAAAGCTTACAAGTCTGAGAGCAGTCCTCAAGCGCTTGCTACTCTAGTTATTGAGGCGGACCACCCTGCTGGCCAGTAATCTGCTGCCTGAGGCAGCTGCTTCACCACACCTCATGAAAGGGCCTCCACTGTGCAGAGAGCACATGGCACCTACAGTATTCTGAAAGAGCTTCACTGGATCCCAGATAGGCCTGGTCGACACAAACACAGATGAGGTAGTAATACCTTCGGCCGGCCACTTCAGCCAGCAAGTTGGGGCTTGCATGACTGCAGGCTACTCCAGATACCAACACTTCCTGTACATAGAAAACTAGATGTCAGGGGAAAGAGTTCTGGCCTAGTCTTCTCTTTGATAGTTTAGTTTTGTATACATACAGATTTTTAAAATCTTTTATGGGGGAATGTATTCAGCTAGAGCTGGAACAAATTTGTCTTCTTGGAGAAGAACATTCTTCTTCAAGTGTTCTCTGATGACATTGCAAGGCGATTGACTCAGGCTTATGCTGTAGTATGAATATTCTTTAAATATTCTCTGGACACGGGATAACTTGTGTTTGGCATCCAATGATTTTTGATTTCTTTATCTGACAACTTTTATTTTACCATATTACACAATGTTATTTAACATGAAATTCTGATCTGCAATAGTATATTGCCTGTTCCCTAACAGAGTTTTTACTTTCCAGGAGCCTTTCCACATCAACATTCACCAAGGCATGTCTGCCCCAGAATTCCTCTCTGTTGCAGAGGATTTTGGGATGTGACCACATGTAGTTCACATGGGTTCGTTTTGGACCTCACCAACATTCATTGTGGATGGACTATGTATTGTAGAAAAGGAATGAACATACTCAGGATCACTTAAACAGGTAGGGCTTTAAGTGATCCATCCTGAGAATGTATTATTTGCAAGTAAGGTAGCACTGCCCTAAAAGACACCTAACATTCTCTGTGGCTGCATCCTGCAGACCAGTAGCAGTGATTCTACTATTGTTTCTGCCTTCTCTGTTTGATTTCGTAGGGCTGTTCTCACAATCAGCATTATGTTGGGAGAAGCCTACCTAATTTGGGAGCCACGCACACTCCCAATTGGCCATTGTGGGGATTCTACAAGCAAGGTAGGAGGAAGGGGAAAGTGAGCTGCGTGCAGAGGTGGGAGGTGCAGGAAGTGCATTCCCTCCACCCTCCCTCTGGAGGTTGGTACAAGTTCTGGGCTCACCACTGCTGCCCACCTCTGTACCCAGTTCACAGGCGATCATTTCCCCTTCCTCCTACCTTGCTTGTAGAACTCTCACAATGGCCAATCAGGAGTGTCCATGGCTCCCAAATTAGGGTAGGAGGCTTCTCAGGGACAGAGCTAAAATTAGGCGGATGTGTTTAGGGATGTGCCTGAACCAGTTTGGATGCCGGCATTCAAACTGGTTTGGTGGGGCAGGGGTTGGTTCCTTTAAAGAGCAGGTAAGCAGGTAAAGAGCAGGTAAGCCGCCTCACTGCTTTTCTGGGCACGGTGCTTGCTGTTCTGCATGCAGCATTGAATGCACAGTGGCTATTTGTGAGTTCAGCATGGTGTTGCATGCTGACCACGCAAATGGCCACCACATATACACAGGGAGCAGTGCTGCAACCACACGTGGCCTTCTGAACAGCGAGTGCCGCACCTAGAAAAGCGGTGGAGTACATCCCTAGGTGTGTTCAAAGAACATGAGCTGCCCAGCATCTGGGAGCTGACTCTTGCCTCCCCCAGCCCCCTCCCCTGTTGACCAGCTGTCCACTCCAGCCGCTCACTCACAGCTTGCTGCTCCCCGCCCAGCTGCTCCACAAGCAGCCAGCTCCCTGGGCGGTGGGAAAGGAGGAAAACTCTGAACAGGGGCTTCCTCCTTTCTCCCTTCCTGGAACCAGGGAGGGTGGACAAACACAGGCCCGCCCACCAGTAGCTACACCCCAGGGCTTCTAGTGCTGATTGTGAGAACAGCCTTTGTGTGTTCTAAAATTGATTTATTGTGTGATTTTGAATGATGTATTAAAACTGTTGTGGGCTCCACTAGAGGCCTGTTTTGTGGCCAAAGGTCAGATTTTAATTAATAAATACAGACTTTATGCTCAACCCAATATGCCTGTGAGGCTGTTGAGCAACTGTAAAGGCCTAATGCAGAAAGAGCTATATTTCAGGCAGTATGAGTGCAATTTTATTTGAATTGTGGTACAGTAGCACCTGATTGTGCTTTCCTCCGAACATAAAGATCAAGTTGCTTTGAGCATTCCCCCCACCCCACAACATAGCTTATATTTTATTCTTTATTAAATTAAAAACAAGCAAAATCCAACCATTAAAAAAAGCCATTCGAGTTATGGCACAGAGAAAGCAGTATTTAGAACATTATTTTGCCCTTCTGATGCTGGCACAATGTGCCTCTCTTTGACACAAATGCTGAATGCTGCCTGGTGTTTTTGCTTAATAACAGCCCCCTTCTCCCCAGGATATTTAGACACACTTTTCTGAATGTTACGATGTTGGGTGTTTCCTAGCCTCCGCCAGTGGCAGCTGGTGATTGATGCAGAGGAGTGGGGAAACATGCAAATGGGTATAACAAAATGCAGTGTGCCTCAACATTACAGAGGAACTGGGAGAATTCAACACCATTTTGAATGGCAGACTCTTGTCAAGTGTAATGTATAGTTTCCCCCTAAATCAGATGGTCTTGACCTGGATATAGGAGCAAGTAGATCAAAGGAAAGTGGAAGATGTTTAACCATGGAGGCCCAGAGAAAATGGACCTTTGGGAAGCAGATAATGTCCCCACATAATAGGGATCTGTGTCAATGGCTCCCTTCATTGAGGAATCAGCCTTTGGCCAGATGTCAGCTTCTTAAACCAGAGCTGATCTCTTCTAGAAATGTGAGTGCTCATCAGTTACTGACAATCTGGCCTTTATTCTCGATATTGACATGGGTTGATTCTGTTGGATCATTTTTTAAAACCCAAGCATAAAAAGGTGTTTCAAGATTATAAATATTCCATTTTTGTCACTGTATGAAGCTTGGGGTGGGGAGGAAAGGGACATCGAGCAAGTTATAGATCATGCTGTTTTGCATGAAGGAAGTTCCCCAATTAACAGAGAGATGACCCTGATTAGATAATAGAAGCCTCATGTCAAAGAGGCCTCTTGGAGAACCCAGTCGCCTCCTTCCCTCTGTTAATTTGTCAACATAATTTAAGGCATAAATATACTTCTGGATTAAATACATGGGGAGATCCAAGAGTCTTGTAGCACCTTAGTGGGACAGCTTGCAACCTCTTTTTGACTCCTGGAGTGGCTGACCTTAGTTTTCTCCAGCCCTCTTTACCTCTGTGTAGCAAAGTGAACTTCTGGATTTCAACAGCAGTCTTGTTTAAGCATATGGAGTCATGTCCCTTAGTACTCCAATTTATGGCGTATCTATGTGGCAGCTTCCATTCTCATGCTTCTGGCTTAGTGTGTGTGCACATACTAAACCGGGCTGGCAACTGTACAAGGCAGATACTTTTGGTGGGTTGGTGTTATATCACCGACTGGACTGTGTGACCCTTTTGCATTGACAGGCAGGGATAGGAGAGGGACTGGAGCAGGATTGAGCCCCTGTTGTTTATAGACCATAAGGAATGACTATGCAGCTGGATAGACATCCATCCCTTTCAAAACTGTATTCTGATCTAGCCTCTAGACTGGTGGCTACTGCCCAATACTAACATATTTCCTGTTTACTTGAATTGGATTTTCATTGCACAGTTCATAGATGCATTAATTCCTAACCAATGGTATCCTTGCTTTTATAAAGGGGGCATCACAATTAAACTTTACATTTTTTCATACCCTACCCATCAGTCTTACTTCCTGTTACTTTCATCTTAAATTGCTATGTAAAATAAAGTGTGCCGTCAGAGTCTGTGTCGACTCCTGACCACAGAGCCCTATGTACAGACCCTGAAAGGGCTTCCGTACCTTTAAGAGCTTCACAGCATTCAGAGTTTTGCCCGTTGTGGCTTTCTCACCAGGACTGCAATGGACACTAAGAGGCAGCCCTGGTAGAATGTGCCCGTCCTTGCAGCTCTTAAAGGTACAAGAGTCCTTTTAGAATCTGGACCTGTCAAGCCTATTTGTCAAGTCCTGAGCTACAAGCTCACACTTGCCTCTTTATGAGTTCTGCAGCAGGAGCATGTTCCATAGATACAGGTCCTCCCACCCTAGTCTTGAAGCAGTCCAAGCCTCTTACCTTCTCACCCACTGCCGAGCATAGCTGAACTGCTGCTCATTGCAAGGGTCAGGAGAGACGCTCAGAACTGTTCTGTGGGTTACACTAGACAGAAGGTGATTCCTATACATACCCTGAGAAAAACCCACTTCAATCCTGCCCTGCCTGCCAGTTGGCTAGCCCCAAATGGTTATGGGGATGGCATCACTTCACAGTTTTTGTCCATTCTCTTGAGATATCACATCCAGCAGAGACCAAGACTTTGGTTGTTAAAATGCAGGGGGTGGCCACCAGTAATCTAGCTTGGTCTAGTATCTGTGACTGGCCACAAAGTCATGGACCTTCGGGTGTCTCAACCAAGTTCACTTCAAGGGTTGGATGGGTTGGGAAGTTTGACATAAGGTAGGATCTTGTCTGGAGGAAAGGCCTGGAGATTCAGCACGCTTTCTCTATCGGTATCTGTGCTTTCACCAGGAAATAAATTATTTAAACAAGATGCATTTTAAAAGGGTGGCGGTGGCATGAAGAACGGCAGGTGGAGCAGACACTCAAGGCCTAGCCTAGATTTCTAGCAGATTGCTCTGCTCTGGGCTGGTGGCGTCTTTCTCCTCTCCAGGTAGGCCATCCTGCATAGTGGTGTTGGGAGAGCTGGCCACAGTGGAAGCCTCCTCCCGTTCAGCTTCGCCCTCAGGGGGCTTGCTCACCCCCATCTCGTTGTGGGTCTTCTGGTGCTTGCTGAGGTGGTCGCTACGGGTGAAGCGCTTGTTGCAGAGCAAGCAAGTGAATTTCTTCTCCCGGGTGTGGGTGCGGACGTGGCGCTCCAGCTCGTCCGAGCGGGTGAAACGCTTGCCGCAGAAAAGCCAGTTGCAGACAAAGGGGCGTTCCCCAGTGTGCCACCGCAGATGGGCCTTGAGGTGTGAGGCCTTCCCATACACCTTCCCGCAGCCTGGGATATGGCAGCTGTGGATGGGCTTCTTCCTCAGACTGGCTGCTGAGGCCCCAAGCCGTTCCAGCTCCTGGCAGTTGGGACAATCGCAGGTCGACCGGCCTGCTGTGCTCCCAAACGAGCTGCCTCTTCCAGACTTCAGTCCAATCCCACCTTCCATCAGGGAGTTGTTGGCCACTGGCTTGGGCTTGTACATCTCTTGGGGCAACACGTGTTGGCCTGAAGGGAGGAGGTGTGAAGAGGAAGTGATGCCCACAGCAGGGTATGGAGCAGGGTTCAAAGTGGTGAAATCAGATGTGTAACTGGGCAGCTGGGGGCTGATGGGAGCCTGGCTAGGCATGGACTGCAGGGAGCTCTGGAGTCCGTCTGACTGGGGCTGAGAGCTCAGCCAGTTGCTATTGGAGTGCATGTCCCACCAGGAAGCGGTGGGGTTGCTAGAGCTCGTGGAGATGCCCGGATGGATGCCAGCTTTGTACCAAGAGCCATAAGGGTGTGCCATGTCCAAGGAGGTGTAGACACTGGGGAGACAATCAGGGGATGGATGCCCCTTGGACACCAGCAGGGATGATGGATCTTGAGATGTGGGGGAGGCTGGGAAAGAGTGAGAGAAGGGACTGTAGTCATTGCTGTAAGTGGTGGAAGCTTGAGGGCTTGTTGAGGGAGACATCAGTCCATTCCCATTGGGGAAAGTGGCCGTGTAGGAATCTCCCATGCCTTCGGTGCTCCAGAGTTTTGGAGCAAAGGACTCCACTCCCCAAATATCAGGTTTCTTCCCCAAACTATTCTCAGCTCTTCCAGAAGGGGATGAATTCTGATGCAGACTAGAACTGTCAAGCTTATTGCGGGTGTCTGTCAGCAAAGCCAGGTGGCTGGAGCCATCACGAGCTTCTTCCTAGAAGAGGGGGGGAAGAGAAGATGGGAAACAAAATATTGGCAAAAGAAAATTGAATGGACAGTTTAGGATGCTTGTAAATGGAGGGGGGGTACAATGAGGTTACTCCTCATGGGGAGGGAGACAATGGGCCACTCTTGCTGAGAGGCAAAAAATCTTCTCACTCACTATTCCCATGTAAAAAAGAAAATATTGAGAACGATAAGAATTCTCTCTTATAAATCTAGTGGAAACTCCTATCCAGTAGGGAACATGGAGAACTGCCTACTGTCACCGAGAACAAGGAGCTTAAGGGCCTTTCATGGTGATCAATTTGTTTTGTGTAATAAATGCACAGTAGGTACTTGTTGGCAGCAAACAGTCCTGACATCTTTTCTTAAAACTGCACTTTTGTCATGGGAATTCAGCATTTTCCTAGCAGTGGGAGCTCTATGTATTTTGTGCCTGGGAAAATACAGTTCTTTCCCCAGACAGCTCCTTTATTGCTACAGCACTGACTTGTGCAATGCAGCCATACACATACTACAGGCAGTAATTATCATAACAAGTGGCAACATTGATGATAAGCAATAGAATTCCTTCCCCTGCCAATGCCTATGCCATTTTGTTAACTTTTAAAAAGAAAAGTCTTTGCACTGCCCTGCTGTGCAACAACTCCAGAAACAGAGCACTTATCCAGGGGCTAGTTTTGCGGTGGGGGCAGGGGATTAATACATCAACTCTCCTGTCGTCTTCCTGCTCCCTTGTGACTTCAGGAATTTTTTTAAAAATGCCTATTATATTACTGTTCAGCATATATTAGATATTGATCAAATATGATGAAGACACATTTTTAAAACTACACTGATATTGTCGGGTTCTCCCCACAACTCGCTTTGTTTGATCTTGGTCAATGGTTTCTGTATTTGGACAAAACGATAGAAAGGGATGCTACTTTTTAAAAGGATGGAATTTATATGTTAGTGACATGTACTAGTTGCATCTCATCATGATATTGCCCAAAGGCCACTTTTCCTAGAGGAAGGCAGCTTCAGGAAGGGCCAGTGTAGACTAGAAAGGTTGCTTGGGTGGGTGCAACTTACTGCTGCATGCACCGGGCCATTTCTCTGCTTCTCCAGTTTCACCCCACTTTGACTATGGAGATTCAGCTCAACAGATTTAAGAAAGGTATGCTTCTTCTAGCCACCTAATGGTGTACCGGGAAATGACTTCATTAGCAAGCCAGAGTTTGCCAGTTCGAATCCCCGCTGGTATGTGACTACGGGAAACACCTATATACAGCAGCAATATAGGAAGATGCTGAAAGGCATCGTCTCACATTGCGTGGGACATGGCAATGGTAGACCCCTCTTGTATTCTACCAAAGACAACCACAAGGCTCTGTGGTCTCCAGGAGTCGACACCAACTCAATGGCACATCTTACTTTATACCTCTTCTGGGCTCAAGCCACCTTTTGTCCTTAAGTTTTCCTCTGTCTTCTCTTGACTCTCTTCCTCCTGCTAAATTATTTGTATGTGTGTGTGTTTTACTTATGTACAAACTTCCATGCAGGAGCTAAAAGGCAGGCTCCCAGCCAGGCCAAGAATTAGTAATTTGCACAAAGTATCTGAAACAGTAGACAGATAACTTTCCTTCTTTCCTTCTGTATATCTCTTTTTATCTATCTATCTATCTATCTATCTATCTATCTATCTAGTATACAAAATTTAAAATATTTAAAAGTCAACACAGATTGACAATACACAACACAATAAAAACAATAGCATAAAAGAGTTATTAAAACAAATTATTAAAATTATTAAAATTAATTCTAATTAATTGAGAGGGTGGTGGCCGACCAGCTCCAGGCAGTCTTGGAGGAAACTGATTATCTAGACCCATTTCAAACTGGCTTTAGAGCTGGCTATGGGGTTGAGACAGCCTTGGTTGGCCTGATGGATGACCTTTACCTGGGAATCGACAGAGGGAGAGCCGTGAGACCCGGTTTCTTCAGGTGAGCGGGGAGGGAGCCTGGGCGGCCGGATTGAGCCGGAGCCGGTGGGGGCTGGGGCGCTCGGGGGCCATGCGGCCCCTGCAAGCCCCTCTATGTCCTGCGCGAGTGCGCAGGGCATACTGGGGAGACCCCCAAGCCGGGAGGCGGCTTTTCGCCTCCCGGCCAGGGGTCTACTCATGAGTAGGCGCGGCGCGAAAGTGCGGCGCGGCTACTCATGATTGTAAAAAGCAGGTTTGCGGAGTGCTCGCTCTGCAAACCTGCTTTTTACCAGGGGTTCCAGAGCGGGTTAGCCACTCCAGAACCACCAGGCTCGGCTGCGAGCCCGGTGGTTCTAACAATCAGCAAAAATCAGGCTAGCAGAGGCTAGCCCGATTTTTGCTGATCGTCAGAATAGCCCCACACTGTGACTCTGCTGGTTCTTCTGGATCTCTCGGCAGCGTTCGATACCATCGACCATGGTATCCTTCTGGATCGCCTGGGGGAATTGGGGATAGGAGGCACTGCTTTGCAGTGGTTCCATTCCTATCTCTCAAGTAGATTCCAGATGGCGGAGCTTGGTGACAATTGCTCCTCAAAACGGAAGCTGTTATATGGAGTCCCTCAGGGCTCCATTCTGCCACCAATGCTTTTTAACATCTGCATGAACCCACTGGGTGAGGTCATCAGGAGGTTTGGTGCTGGGTGTTATCAGTATGCTGATGACACCCAAATCTACTTCTCCTTTTCATTTTCAGGAAATGGCACTCATTCTCTAAATGCCTGCCTACAGGCAGTAATGGCCTGGATGAGGGAGAACAAATTGAAGCTGAATCCAAACAAGACAGAGGTGCTCATTGTGGGGACTCAGAATCTGAGGGGTGTGTTAGATCTTCCTGTGCTAGATGGGGTTACACTCCCCCAGAAGGAGCAGGTGCGCAGCTTGGGAGTACTCCTGGACCCAGGCCTCACCCTGGTATCTCAGGTGAGGCCATGGCCAGGAGTGCTTTCTATCAGCTTCAGCTGATTCGACAGCTGCGCCCATTCCTTGAAGAGGATGACCTCAAAACAGTGGTGCATCAGCTGGTAGCCTCCCCACTTGACTATTGCAATGCGCTCTACGTGGGGCTGCCTTTGTACGTAGTCTGGAAACTTCAGTTAGTTCAGAATGCAGCAGCCAAATTGGTCTCTGCGGCAACCCGGAGAGACTATATTCTGCCTGTTTTGAAACAGTTACACTGGCTGCCAATATGTTTCCGGGCAAAATACAAAGTGTTGGTTATTACCTTTAAAGCCCTGAACGGCTTGGGTACGAGATATCTTAGAGAGTGCCTTTTTCTACATGATCCCCACAGCACGTTAAGGTCATCTGAGGAGGTCCGTCTCCAGTTACCACCGGTTCGTTTGGTGGCGACGCAGAGTCGGGCCTTCTCTGTAGCTGCTCCCGGGCTGTGGATTGCAGTCCCTGCAGAAATTCACAATCTTAATTCCTTACTGACCTTCAAGAGAGACCTTAAAACCCATCTGTTTGGCCTGGCCTTTCAGGGTTTTTGATTAGTTTTAATTGTTTTAATGCTAACCTGGTTTTCAGGGTTTTAATTGTTATGATAGTTTAATTGTTTTTTAGGATGTTTTAATTGTTATTTATATTTCTGTTTTAATTGTTATTGGTTTTAATGGTTTCTGTTTTGATTGCAAACTGCCCTGATCCATTTTGGAAGGGCGGTATAACAATCAAATCAATGAATTAATGAATAAATAAATAAATAATAGTCCTAATTAAAAGCCTGAGAAAACAGGAGGGTCTTGAGGGTCTTCCTGAAAACAAACAGAGAAGGAGATGCTCTTATTTCAGCAGGGAGCATATTCCAAAGCCCTGGGGCAGCCACAGAGAAAGCCTGGTCCTGGGTCACCATCAAATGAGCTGGTGGCAACTGTAACCGGACCTCTCCAGAAGATCATAACAGGCGGCAGGGTTTATGAGAAAGGAGGTACTCTCTTAAATAGCCTGGACCCAAGCCATTAAGGGCTTGATAGGTAACTAGTGAATTTCGGCCCGTTGAATAACGGGCGCTAGTAACGGCGCTCCTGGCCCCCCACCGCCATTCCCCCTCCCACCGCCGCCAGCCTGTATGCCCAACTGTCCACCCGCCCTCCCAGCTGCTTTTTGAAGCAACACCCCCCCCCCACAATTAAGGGCCAAATCGGCCCATGCCCTTGCCCCCGCGGCTGCTGCCGCCGACCGCCCGCCCGCCCGCCCTCCCAGCTGCCGAGACCTCCACAGCCCTGGCCCACATCCTTCGCTCGATCACAGTTCCTATTTGGAGAAGAAGAGAGGAGCTCGCAAGCAGAGCTCCTCTCTCTTTAAAGCCTCTTCCCAAACTGGCGCTTTGGGCACAAAGGACGCCTATTGCGTCCTTTGCGTCCATAGCGCCATTTCGGGCTCTGACTTTGCACAGAGAGGAGCTCTGCATGCGAGCTCCTCTCTCCTTCTCTAAATAGAAACTGTGATCGAGTGAAGGACGTGGGCCAGGGCTGTGGAGGTCTGCTGTGGGTAAGGAGGTCTCGGCAGCTGGGAGGGCGGTCGGTTGGCGGCGGCGGCAGCCGCGGGGGCAATTACATGGGCCGATTTGGCCCTTAATCTTCGGCAACATGGCCGCCCGTGTCTGGGCGGCCGTATCTTTTTTGGCAGTTCTGAGCATGCGCTCCGCGCATGCTCAGAACTGCCGAAAAAGACACGGGCACACGGGATCACACACAGGGCTTTTATTATATAGGATAACCAGCACTTTGTATTTCACCCGGAAACATATCAGCAGCCAGTGCAGTTCTTTTAGAATAATGTTAGCCCTTGAATGATCTTACTGCTCATCTGCTATCCAAATTAAAACCTAGAAGCCACTGTAGGAACTCTGTTTTTACTCTCCAGGATTCTTAACCTCTTAAATGCCGGACAGTTCTATTTTAAGTAAACTGCATATCTTTTTAATTGAAAGTATACCTAAGATCATTGCATAGAATTTAATGATTTGTCTTTCATGCTTGATTCCTTATTGATACTAACCTTTATTTGCCAAATAAAGCTGCTTGATTTAATTAAAATTAGCAAGTTCCATGCCTACAAATAATGATTAGTCAAAAGGTTCCCTTTGCATGTCAAAAGACACATGTTAACAAGAAGACCCTGATTCTTTATTTTAAATTTATGTCTGGCCCCTCTGAGTGGCTATTTTACATCTGACTCTAGCTGGTGGACCTCAAGCTTCTAGTAAAAGAACAACCCTGAAATCTGCCACCCTTGATTTAGGAGATATATTTCATCATTCTGGGGCAGGATTGATACAGTTCAGAACAGAGATGGCCCAAGATAGTTTGGGACCTGAGACAGAAAATCCAAATATCCCAATCTTATTGGTGGTGAAATGTAATCATTAACTAAACATTGACCATTTGTTTAATATATCAACATTTCATTTATTAATGTAACATATTTCTATAATGCCCAAAATTTGTGTCTCTGGGCAACATCTGCCTCATCCTGCCTAACAGAAGGGCCCTGATTCAGATTTGCTAACTCCTCTTCTTCTATCATTGCCACAATAATGTTGGCTGACATACTACACAATGTTATGCATGCAGTAGAACATAACGTTTGTGCAGTTGTGCAAGTGTACAAATTGTGCAAATGGAGTTGCATTATATACAATGGTATTACCAGAGGCGTTCTTAAGACTGGGCCACAGGGATCTGGCCTGGTCCTTGCCATCTGGGGGGGCCTCCAAACCCTCCCTCCATTTGAGCAGCAGGCTGCAGCCGCCCCTATGGTAGTCCCCAGCAAGTTGCATGGCACACGGCTCGCCTGCCAGGTGCCAGTGGGCAATGGCCATCTACATAGGCCGCCGTCATGTAGTATGTGGATGGGACTGGGGCCAGACGGGGGCCTCTTTCTGGGGCTTTGCACACCGCTGGGGAAGGGAGAGAGAGCAGGAAAGACCAGGAGTCGAGCTTTTGGTGTCTGTGAGTTGTCTGCCCCGCCTCTGCCATGCGTGCGTGTTTGTGCAGGTGCTTCAGATACCTGTCTTTGCTTGTTGTTTGTTTTACTTGTTTGTTTACTTGTTGTAGCTTTTGGTGTCCGTGAGTTGTCGCCCCCCCCCCGCTTTCTGCTGTGTGTGTGTGTGTGTGTGTGTGTGTGTGTGTGTGTGTGCTGGTGCCTCTGATGCCTGTCTTTACTTGTGGTGTGTGTGTGTAACCTAGTTCTTGCAAGCAGCAACTGAGCTGGCCAGCCTGTGTCGGGATGCTCAACAAACAACCCTCCTGCTGCTCCCTCCCCCTCCTCTCTCACCAATTTTACCAAAAGAGATAGGGACGGACGGACAGTGAAGTCATTCTGTGGACGAACTCTGCCAGCTGCCTTTGTTCCGAGGTGGATCTTGTTTAAGCAGCAACTGGAAGTCTAAGCTCCATGTCTCTCCTCCGTCCACCCCTGCCCTTGATCCCACGTGGATGCATCTGGAAACTGATGTTGGAAGTTTCCTTGGTAGAGGAGATGGTCGCCAGAAATCAAAGGTGCAAACAGTGAGGAGGTGAATGGAAAAAGATGGGGGGCGGGATAAGCTGTTGGTACTTGGGACTAGTGGGGTGCAAAGAGAAGGCAGCAGCCCAGCTTCGGCACACTTCCGCTTTTCCTGGGGCAAGAAAAGTGTGCAGCCCCCAAGGATCTGCAGCCCTCCTTAAGTTTGCAGCCCCCTGCTGCTTGAAGGAGATAAATGAGCTATCAATGAAATCAGTGGACACATTTTAATTTGGAGTGGCTTTGTAGGAGGAAGGACAAATATATGGTGGGGACATATATATGGTGTAAAAAATAGTGCATGATTTAGCTAATTTAAGTGCCAGGACTCTCCATGCAAAACATGGTATGTGTAGGTCTGTGGGAAGTATCTTCTTCGGAATTTTTTCTTTAAAGAACAATGTTTTGTTCAACCACATTTATTGCAACACAACAAGAGAAAAGCAGGGGGGAGTGGGTAAAGAAATATGGGGGATGGGAATATGTTAAATTGAGTGTTGAAATTTCCCCCCCCAATGCATATTTGCATAAATATATTTGTCTTACATCCTTACATTCTTGTGAGTTCAGTTGCTGTTTGTGCCCTCAAGAACCCACATGTTAAAAATGCTGTGTGTGTGTGTGTGTGTGTGTGTGTGTGCGCGCGCGCGCGCGTAGGGGGATGATGCTTAACTTGCCGGGGTGGGGGGGTGGGCTCCAAAGGCCTTTAGGTCCAGGCTCCAAAATTACCTAGGTGCACCTCTAAGCATCACTGTCGTGCAACTCAAAAATTGTGCAATTTTTGGGCTTGCACCACAGTGCAAATGCTACATTCCACTACATTTGTATGGTTGTGCAGTGTGTCAGCGAACATCCCTCTCCTTAAATCAACCAGTGACATTTGCAAATTTTGTGTGGAGTGGTCCATGGGTGAATAGCTATGAAAGGGTCCCACAAAGGCACTGTAAGGTCGTTAACAAGACTGTGGAGAGGGCTGGGGGGCAGAGAAGGTAGGATTGTACCTATTCATCTGCTTGCATGGCTCGCATAGGCACACAAGCTGCTCTCCTGGGAGCCGCGCGGCATTATGGAGAACAGTAAAATGCAGCCCAGCCTCCAGAGAAAATCAGCCCAGCCTCCAGAGGGATTTCCCCTCAAACTCTGTCTAGAAGGGGACCTGAGTAAAAGCCTGGGGGATTGAATCCCCAGGGAATTTACCCTAGTAAAAGTCTGGGGAAAATTCCCCAGCTACCTGGACAGGCAGTGCTGGGACTGAACATGATCCTGGCGCTTCACACAAGCAGCCCTACCCAGGTAGGGCCACCCAAGCCTGGGTAGGGCTGCTCATGTGAACAACCTCTGTAGATTTCACAGCCATCATGCCTTCCTTCTGCAGTGATGTAGACTGGAGGTGAGAACTTGGGGAGAAAAGAAGAGGACTCATGATTGTTCAACCCCTTTTCCTCTCACAGCTGAAACTGGAACTGGGAGCAAGCCATGGGGAAAACTGACTACCTACACTCCCCACCTGCTATAGTAAGAGAGACAGAAGAGAAAGGATAGGTTCCAATGACCAGCTTGTTCATATCACATAATGGGCAGTTCTGGAAAAGTCTCTAGGCAAGCCCCACTGAGAGGAACAGGAGTTGAGCAAAAGCATGGTGATCTTGCACGGATTCAATTCATTTCAGTGGGGTAGTATAACTTCCCAATGAATTGTGTCCATCTGAACTCATCCTTTATCTCCTCTAGTGGTGGTGGTGATGAGTAGCTAGCCAACTTCTCTTTGGCTTAAACCAGCAGCAATTGCAAAAGGGAAGGGGTTTTTAATCACCCTAAATCTCCTCCCCAGGTTCTCACCTCTGCTTTTTCATGCTGTCTCTGAGCTGCTAGAGAACTCACGGCCTATCCCCCCTGGCCAGTGCCTGACTGCTTATGTCCACCTGCCGACAAGTTAGAGAGGACATCCAATAAAGCCCATTCCAAGAAACAGTTCAACAATAAGGAATTAATGAGGACTGTATATCATATTGTAAAGGTAAAGGGTGCCATCGAGTCGGTGTCGACTCCTGGCGACCACAGAGCCCTGTGGTTGTCTTTAGTAGCTGCCCGATTTAGGTGTTTCCCATTCCCATAGTCTGGGAAACATACCAGCAGGGATTCGAACCGGCAACCTCTGGCTTGCTAATCAAGTCATTACCCCGCTGCACCATTAGGTGGCACCTCCCCCAAATGACCTAGCACAAGAACAACAAAATTAATGTGCTTTCTAAAAACCATCATAGAAGGAGCCCTGCAGAGATTTTGAGAGAATTCTAGAAAGAAGGTGTCAAGAGTTAAAAGGGCCATATTCCTTGTGATCACCATCAGTCTAACATCCTGCAGAAGGTACCCTGAGCAGTGCCTGAACAGTATGTATGAGGAAGGCCATATGGCAGAGGCACCCTCTGAGATGCAGGTCCTCCCAGGCCACTCCGAAATACCATCCATCCATCCATCCATCCATCCATCCATCCATCCATCCATCCATCCATCTATCCTTTCCTAAATGGTTCTCCTGGATTAAACTAGCCTAACATTTTCTGTACTTGGTAAAGTGTTGCTTTATTGCCTATCCCATTCTTTGAACTATACATTACCTTTGTCATGGGAATCAACTTTCCCATGGCAGGTTTTCTAGCTGCAATGTATAACTGTAACTCACAGGGAAGATGAATCCAGAGAATCGTATAGTGAATTTCCCCATCCCCACTCCACATTATTAGTGTTGTCTTCATGTCTCACCTTTGTCCTATCTATTTCATTCTGATCTGGCCTGCAGCATCTATATTCTTCCTCACAGTGCCCAGGTGTTATATACCTGTTTAAAAAGGTGGGCCTTTTAGGTCTACTGGAAAAATTCACATAGTACACCATGGAAAAAGTCCCCATTTCTTTGACCAGAACAAAATGTGAAAATACTTGAAATTCAGGTAGCTTTGCATTTCATTCTGGCTGTTTCACAAATCTCACCTTGTGGCATCGGAGCCAGAGGTGAAATCCAAACCCTTGTTGTAAAAGCAAGGAAAATACCATTATGGTGACTTCTGGCAATATATCAAAACAATTTTTTTGACCTCCAGTGGTGAAGAGGAGTCTATGGCCAAATTCCTGAATCAGATCTTTTAAAAAATTGAGCCTCTCATGATCCGTGAGGGCTCAAGGGACGAGGGGAGGAAGCCTCGAAAAGCTTACCTCCCCTGAAGATGATCCTCTTCTTGTTGCTGGGCAGCCAGATCGGCCACCCAGACGATTGCTGGCTTCTGCTGGTGGCTCTGAGGGTCGGAGTGCCAGGATCAGGCATGATCCCGGCGGCACACATGCGCAGGCAAAACCAGCTGGGCTTCCTTTAGCCTGGTTTTGCCTGCGTGTATGAATAGCTTCATTGAATTGTTATTGTAGGTCTTGAATGTACCTCGGAGTCCATTAACCAAGACAGAATCTATCATACTCTCACCATCCTTAATGTATCAACCTGTGTCTCAGCTAAATCCATTTTCAGCCTGCTAAACTGTCATGGCTCCCAAGCATCCTTTATAGCTTAGGAAAATGAATGAAGACTGGGGAGACACATAACTGAGGAAATCGTGGACAACAGGAGGGAGAGTGTGAACAGAGAGAAAGTATTCCATTCCTCTGAAAATTGCAGAAAGCAAGAGCCATCCACTGAAACTAAATGGAAACAAGTGCATGGTGGACGAAGGGAAGTGCTTCTCCAGCAATGCTGAATGAATCTATTGAGTGCATCATCCCAGAAATTTATGAAAACCACTAGCCTCAGTTGCTTTGTAAAAGGTTCAGATAAGTCCATAGAGCCTTGGAGGTATCATTGGCCATTAGCCACATTCAGATAAATTATATCAGTCATAGGGACAAACAACATGGGATGACTAACCATCATACACTGCTAAGGGGCTCTCTGGGGTCCCAACTGGCCTTCAGCCTGATGCAGCATAGCAGGTCTTATGGCAATTGCCTGGAGGAATTGGAGAAGCATCTTGAAAACCATGAAATTAGAAAAGGACCTAATAAGGTCTTAAACACAACCAAATAAGTGGGTGGGGTGGAAGGCTGCTGGGGAGGCAGGCTCCTGCCTGCCTCCCCCCCACACGAGCAATTTTGGTTCCTCGACTCTGCTACTTGCCCAACACACAATTGGTGCTGCAGCACCAGTGAGCGGCATAGCAGGGAGCCGGAGCAGGAAGTCCTCCAGCATCCCTCAATGCACCGCGCAAGGAACATGGTGCACCAGGAGCATGGTGCATTGAGGGATTCTCCATCAGCTGGGCGCTCTTGCTGCCTGGCTCTGTGTGTGCATGGGCTGCTTGCAGGCCGCTCACACACAATCCTGGACCTGGGGTTAAGGACGTGCTTGCGCCCTTAAACCCAGGTTAAAGCCTTGGGGCAAAGGCAGCGCTGGGAGGGATTGTATTTGTTTCCTGGTGGTGCACACAGGCAGCTGAGCCCAGGCTGGGCTGCTGAAGCCACGCTTGGCTGCCCATGTGAATAGCCTCAATATCTTCTTTTTATTTGTCTTGTGACTTCTGGGAACCATATAATCAAGCTTGTAACTGTCTCTGCAATGGCTGCAAGTCTGTAAAATGGTGTAAAGGTAGGGAATTGAGGCGGATACAAAACCACCCCATTTCAAAAGCCCAGGCTTTCCAAAGAACATCTACTGTTGTGAGAGCACTTGGCACATGCGAACACTGGGCAGCTGTGTTTGCTGCTCTGATGGTTTCTCTTGGGTGGCTTATGCAGCCGCAGGTATGTATTTCTGCCTTTTCCTTCATTAGCATGAAGATTGAGGTCCAGGACCTCTTTATCAGATTGAAGGGATTTCAGCTTTTATTTTCTAAAGAGAATAAGCTTTGCATACAGCATACGGCAGAAGTCTATTCCAACAGAGCAACTACTTGGGGAATTAGCCAGGGTGCTGCATCTTCTGTACATCCATGGAATTGACTGCACAGAAGTGTGGCATTTGGCAGGTGGTGGGGAAGCCCAAGAACCCCAATTTATATTTAAACAAGGAGTGCCACAGAGTCCACATGTGGGATAGAGGTTGGACAGTCACTTTTCACCTTTTCCTTTCATTCATGTGTTCCGAGCCCCACCCACGTGAGGGGCAGGCCTCGGAGAACCTCCCTCCTCCTCTGGCCTCACCCTCTGCCACTGCTGCCACCTCCACCTCTTCATTTGCTGCTGGGCACCAATTGCAGGGTCTTAGGGGCTGGGGTGCCAGAGAGGGCCCACAGTCCCAACAACTCTGCCTCCTGTTTCCTGGCCACCCAGGAAGCTGCCCCAAGAAAGAGCCCCCCTAGTGCTGCAGGATTAGGACCAGGGTCAAAAAATGGAGGAGGAAACAGAAGAGAAAGTGCTCTCTCTTTCTCTCTCTCTCTCTCTCTCTCTCTCTCTCTCTCTCGCCACCACCTCCCATGGTGGCTACTCAGAGGCGAGCCTTCTCTACAGTCTCCCCGGGGTGATGCAATGCATTTCCTGTTGAAAACAGAACTTTTAGGAAACTACGCAAGACACACCTGTTCCATCGGCCCTTTCATTGAATTTTTATTGCTTTATTGTTTTAAACTGGATTTTATATATGTTCGTTTTTTAAATCTGTGGTTGTTTCATCTAACTGCGAACTGCCTCAAGACTACTGTTATAGGCAGTATATACATGTAATAAATTTCATTAAGTGTGGTCTTGGGTGGTGGTGGTGGGGTATGTGTGTGTGTGCATGAACACACACACACACACACACACACACACACACACACACACACACACACACACAATGACAGGGAGCCCCAGCTGGGCTGCAGTTGGACATTCCAGCCCAGCATGCTTCCCCCAGCCACTACCGCTTCCATACTCGCAACAAGACTGGGGAGGCTGCTGTCTACCAATTAAATGGCTACTCTACTAGTTTCAGAGCTTCACCATTGCCAGCCCTCCAGGACTGGCATCAATCACCAAGGGACCATTGAAAGCAATCCTGGATAGGCCTTGTTATGGTGAAACATACATGAGCCACCGAATGGCGCAGCGGGGAAGCAACCTGCCTAACGAGCAGGAGGCTGTTGGTTTGAATCCTCACTGGTGTGTTTCCCAGAATACGGGAAACTCCTATATCGGGCAGCAGTGAAATAGGAAGGTGCTGAAAGGCATCATCTCATACTGCTTGGGAGATGGCAATGGTAAACCCCTCCTGTATTCTACCAAGAAAACCACAGGGCTCTGTGGTCCCCAGGAGTTGACACCAACTCGATGACACAACCAACAACAACATGGTGAAACATATTGGGGCAGGGGGTATATTCCGGAACAACTGCAGTCACAGTTGGCAACCCTATCTGCATCTAGTTTCAAAACAAATCAAGTTTTTAGGCCTTGTGACTCAGTGATAATAAGCATCAGGGTGTAGGTAACACTTAGTAGAATCAAGCCGGGAGCTAACATGGACTTCCAGTCAGGAAGCTAGAGAGACAAACAAGGCAACTAAACTGTCTGGGTTTCCAAATACCAGGGATTTCCAAGTTCCAGGGAATCATTCTCGCAGTTGTGTAAATCTCTTGGAGAGAAATGCAGCTTGCATTTTTTAATTTATCCACTTTGTAAATGCATGCAAGTGGCCTAATGAGACATGGGAGAGCCATCACTGCGATCCCCATGGTCTTATTCCTTCGCACAGCTGTAATTACAGCTTGCAGAGAGTAGGTGAGATTCACATCAGTACCACTTACCCATCTTCATAGCAGCCACAAAACATGGGAGATCCTAATCACAGATCTTCCAGACACATCTGATTTGGCACTCAAACATGTGGGCATTTCATATATTTTTATTCTACTGCTTTTCTATTTGTACCATCCCATCTCCTTTTAAAAAACTATACGTTAAATTATACCCAAAGCTGTTAGAAATTGCTTTTCATCCTTTAATGATATTGCTTATCTATGGAAAAAAAAATCCTGTGTTGTAAAGATAGAGAGAGAGAGAGAGAGAGAGAGAGAGGAAGCAACTATATCTATAATTTAAAACATATTGACTGTAGGTGCCAAATAGTTACTTCCTTTTCATTTAGATTTATTACTTCTTATTTATTTTTCTTTTTTATTCATCTTTTTTGGAGTTTTTAAAGCGCTGGCTGACATTCAGACTAGCACTGCACTGAAATAATCGTGCTGACTTCCAGACTAATGCTGCACTGTCTCATGAGAAGAGAAGGGGGATTTTCAACCATCTCCCCTCCCCTCTGAAGCCCACTGTGCATCACAAAGACATATCTCTCTGTCAGCAACATATTCTCAGGAGGTACACACTTTCTTCCCCAGCTCACATGACAGTGCAGTGTGAGTCTGGAAGTCTGCACTGTTTCACCAGCACAGTGTTAGTCTGGATGTCAGCCAACAATTATCATGTATTTATTTTTCTTTTCTTCCTCTAACCCTTCTTTCATACTTTTTCAAATTCTTGCATGGTATCAATTATTTTGTTCTGCTTATTGAAAACGGTACAATAAGTATGTGTATTCCCGAGATGAATTTTGTTTTATTTTATTGTGATACTTATCAGTAATATTTTCTGCACATTCTTTCCAGGGATAAAATAAATGACTCAGTACTTGGAGCAAATACATATTCACCCCCTGGAATGCTCTATTTCTCCTTTATTCCAGGTCTCCCACCTCAGCTATATTTTTTAAAATTGTATTATTACTTACTACCACCCCATGTTTAGATACTTAACTTGTTTAGATTTCCTTATTACTTATTCTTACCTTTTTAATGTGCCTTGTTGTGAACTTGCTTTCTTTTTCTATTCATCATGGGGGTGGGGGTGGGTTTGATGCCATTTTTAGTGTCAGTCTGTAAAATATATTTTCTGTATTTAATTTTAAATTATTTCTAAAGTGAAAATGGAGATGAACCTATTTTTCTGCTTTCTTTTGCTCACCAAACACCTCCATCTATATATTTATTTCTCCTGCGTGTGCCTTCAAATGTGCGTCCTGGCATCCAGCCTGATTGGCTGGGCAGCAGAGTGCCTGATTGGCTGGCGCACCCAGGAGAATTGGCCTGCGGCGGGCCAGGCCGCGGTGACGGTGGCAGCGGGTCCGGCCCGGCCACGGAGGCAGCACTCAGCCCAGCAGTCTGGGCCCATCCCTGCCCAGAGACTGGAGCAGAAGGTGGGGGTGGGGGGAGAGGTAGCTGGCCCCGAAGAGGCCGGCCGCAGCGGGCAAGAGAGCGTGGGGCAGGGGGGCAAGAGAGAGTGGGGCAGGGGGGAGGGCAAGAGAGAGTGGGGCAGGGGGGAGGGGGAGCGGGGCAAGAGAGAGTGGGGCAGGGGGGAGGGGGAGCGGGGCAAGAGAGAGTGGGGCAGGGGGGAGGGAGGGCAAGAGAGAGGATCAGCCAGCCCCAAAGAGCGCACAGATGCTCTGTGTGGGTTGGCTAGTTATTCCTAACTAGTATTTTTAAGCCCGTTATGATAACGGGCGCTAGCTTTCTATCCCGTCTTTTCTGTCTCTCTCTCTCTCTTTCTGTCTCTTTTTCCCCCCCTTGTCCCCTCTCTCTTTTTGTTTTGTGTTTTTGTTGTTGTCTCTGTTTTTGTTCTTCCTTATTTTGCTTTTACTTTTTTTGCGGGGGGGTTGTGGATGAATAACAGCCAAAATGGCCCATGAGAAGGTGGCCGCCCCCGCCTATCGCCCTCCCGCGCACCCAGCTGCCGGAGCCCACCTTACCCGCTCCAGCTCGAAGGAGAAGAGAGGAACTCGGGAACAGAGCTACTCTCTGTGTTAAGCTGCTGCCCATACTGTCGCAATGGACGCAACAGGCGTCCTTTGCATCCATAGCGGCAGTTTGAGCAGTGACTAAGCACAGAGAGGAGCTCTGCTCGTGAGCTCCTCTCTTTTCCCTCGGGCTGGAGCGGTTAAGGTGGTCTTCGACAGCTGGGTGGGCGGGAGGGCGATAGGCGGGGGCAGCGACCTTCTCATGGGCCATTTTGGCCCTTAATCTTTTGGGGGGGGAGCGGCGAAGGTGATTTTGGGCAGCTGGGAGGGCGGGTGAGCAGGCGGGGGCGACGGCTGTGAGCGGGCGGGGGCCTCATTGGCGGCTTCGCCACCACCTCGCCCAGCTTCCCTGTCCCCCGTCTCGGTCTTCCCCCGCCACCATTGCCCTCGCCTTTTTCAGGGCGGCCGCTTCTGGTTGCCTCGGCCTCCTCTCGCCGTGCCGCAGCTCATGGCCGAGGCGGCGGCTCCGCCGCTGCCTCGGCCACTTTCCCCCGCCGCCACACACCGGCTAATGGCCGCCCATGGCTGTGGGACACTGGTGTCTGCGGTCCTGTGTCCCTTGGGCTCTTCTGGGCCTGCGCTTCGCGCAGGCCCAGAACATCCCAGGGAGGCAGGGACGCAGATCCCCAACATTCCAAAGCCATGGCCACTCACTTAGCCTTTTATTATATAGGATAACAGACATGAGGAGAATTACTCAAAGCAGTCCCACTGAAAGTAAGGACAAGTTAGGCAATGTCTATCACCTCAAGTGGTGCAGTGGGGAAATGCTTGACTAACAAGCAGAAGGTTGCCGGTTCAAATCCCCGCTGCTACTATATCAGGCAGCAGCGATATAGGAAGATGCTGAAAGGCATCACCTCATACTGTGCGGGAGATGGCAATGGTAAACCCCTCCTGTATTCTACCAAAGATAACCACATGGCTCTGTGGGCACCAGGAGTCGACATCGACTTGACAGCACACTTTATCTTTACCTTACCTAGGCAATGCCTAAATCATCCTTTTATTTTCAATTGGGCTATTTTGAGTAGTTTTTCTCAAATGTCCAATAATCCTTTGTCCATCAGATAAACTGATATGTGAACTAATTTTGTCATGTATTATGAAAAGCAAATGCCATGTCTTAAGGACTGTGAGATAAAACAGAATCTAACTGGGATAACTTTAAGAAAGTTGTTCATAGACCGACAAACTATCTTTCTATACTTCACTGGATTTTTCAAGAGAAGTACCTTGAGGACCTGGCAAACATTATTATTCTGAGAATGTTTGCCAGATCCTCCAGGTGCTCCTCTTGAGAAATCCAGCTGAAGTTTAGAAAGCCAGCTAGAAACAGGTCAAAACACAATTCTTACTTTGGGTATGAGAAATCCTGGGTTCAATTTCTATCAGTAAGAGGGGTGCCACAATTCTTAGAACTGTGGTGATGGGGCTGTACCTCAGTAGGAGAGTTCATTCTCTGCATAGAGAAGATCCCAGGTTTAGTTCCTGGAAGTTTTCCACACCCAACCTTTAGCCTGTATCTCCTCCGGAACGGAGCAGGCACATTCATATATTCAGCAGATTTACCCTAGAGTCCCTGCGAGCTTTTGGGGAGCACTTCATGTTGGAGCAAGGACCCTGGCAGCATCAGCTCTCAGCTGCAATGTCTCATAGTGACCACTGGGGTCATGGATAAAAGTACTGGACTCCTCCCCTCTTTGTTCTTCCTGTGTTAGTCTCCATTTTGTCTCTCCAGAGATGGCTGTTTGGTCTCTCTTCAGCCTTGAGCTACAGCTGAAATTAAACTGCAGGCTTTTCCACATTTGTTTGTAACCTTTTCTTTAAATGAATCCTTGTAGTTCTTCAATACTAAAGAACTGTCTCAAGACCTCTTGTTTGGTACTTTCTCACCAAAGTGGTTTTGCTCTGCTATTTGGGGACTGAACTGCTATTCTTCCCCTACAAAGGGTTATGGGCCCAGAAGCCAATAAATAAAAAAGAAAAGCCTAGAGAGTTAAATAGAAAGCAAAGCAAAGATAAAAGCTTTGAAAATGGGGGCGGGGGGGGAACTAGGGTCCACGGAAAGGAGGAGGGGGGAAATGCAAAAACCCATGGACAAAGGATAATAATGAATAATGAATAGAAATGAATAAATGCTAAATGAATAAATAATCAGCTCTCAACACACATAAAAACAGTCAAATGCATCTGTATAACACATATAGACATACAATAACATAATACCAGGTGGAATTACAATATGCAATTGAAAAATGAAAAAACAGTATTTATAGGTATCCAAACAAAGTCCGAGATGTCTTCAGATGTGAGAATATGAAGAGTACATATGATGCAAGTGATAAATTCTCAGATCCAAAAGGAGGAGACGATGTACTCAAGGAGATGTTGCAAATGCTTGTAGTTCAAATCGTGAATCCTTCATTCAAAAAGAGCAAGCAACATACTCTGTAGAGACTGATAGTGACTGATGATAGAAGACAAATGACACCAGGGAAAAACCAGACAGCCACCCTGGGATAAGGAGCTGTTTCACCAAAAAGCTTAATCAGAGGCAATTTCCCATTAGTACAGGCTGAAATGGTGAAATGAAAACATAGACCAATATCTATAACAATGTAAAATATGAAATACCGAATCTCTTAGGTTTCATTACAGATGCCGAAAATGTTTTTCTGTTTAATCCCTACCCTCGGGTACCTATTTGACTGTTTTTATGTGTGTTGAGAGCTGGTTATTTATTCATTTAGCATTTATTCATTTCTATTCATTATTCATTATTATCCTTTGTCCACAGGTTTTTCCTTGAAAATGAGGACAGCACAAGGATTCCAGATGACTGAAAATTTGCAAGGTCCTGAGTATGAGCTCTGGTCTTTCAAGAAGGAAATGTTCCTCAAGAGTCATGGACTTGGCAGTGTTCTGCACACTCAGCAGCCTGCAGATTCAGGAAAGGAGCAGAAAGAATAGGACAGAGCAGATGAAAAGGAACCAGGAATGATTTGCTTAGTGGTGAGTGGCCCAAGCTTAGTGCATATAAGAGACAAAGAAAATGCAGAGAATATGTGGGAAACTCTGAAGCAATTATATAAAAATAAGTCTGTGATTTCCAAACTGCATCTAGTAAGAAAACTGAGCGATAAAAGACTTAGAGAAGGAGAAAATCTGTCCAAGATGAAGTGTTGGAAATATCTAGGAAACTGCAAGCTCATGGGATGGTCATGCCAGATGCAGTTTTGATAGGATTGCTGTTGAATAGTTTGCCACATTACTTTTATAGTGTGACTAGTGCCTTGGAAGGTACTTGGATTTGGGTTTTTCACTGTTCATTTTAAGTGCAACCTGATTTATATCCAGGGTTAAAAAATCCACTTTTTTCATCAGGTTTTAAAAAAAATAGTGTTCGCAGTAAAACCTCACCAAAAAATCATGGTAAAGCCACTATGTGGAGAACTCCCTGGTACCTTCAGGTAAAGCTGGTAAAGGACCCTGCCAGAGAGAGTCACAACCAATCATGTAGACAATAGTGAGCTAAATGGACCAGCCATCCAACTTAGCAGATCTAGTCATCTCATCTTCATAAAAGCCCTCAGAAGTAATAGTGATATAACCAGTATGGGAGAGGACAACCCTATTTAGGTCATGGTTTCCCCACCATATGTGTTACAATAGAATCAGGCAATAGAACATTGAGTTTTTCATTACCAATCTTGTCTGTCCAGGACATTTTTCACACAGCAGGCTTTACTGTGAGTTTACACACAAACAGATGCAATAAGTAGATTTTTTTTTACCCTGGATATAAATCGGGCTACACTCTAATGCTCAATGAAAAACCTGAATCGTGTGTGAGGTGCTCCCTGTTAGCTCGCAGGGACTTAAATCTGGCCAATATGTGAACACACACCCTCCATTCTGGAGGAGATACGTGCTAAAAACCCTGTGTGAAAAACGCCCCGCTCTCGTATCCCAGACACTCATGCATGCTTGCCCCCAGCAACTTTGAGCTTGTGGCTAGCAGCACAAGGTTCCCGTAGCAGTTCCTACTAACTGGTTCATATTAGCCTTTTGGAATCCAGGCCTTACTCTACAGAGAAAAACATATGCATCTACTTAATGTTAAGAGAATTCTCAGCCACAGCAGTTTAGTGTGACTTAGTGGATAGATGCAAGACAAGGTCCAGATAATGATGGACTAAGACAACCACACAATTTACACTGGAGTTTGGTGGTGTACAGCCATCACTGCATTGATGCTAGAGAATAAGACGGATGACAGAACAACAAGGCAATCCTCAGGTCAGTTTTAGGAGTCCTGTACAGCTCAAAAAATGTTGGATCCAATCTGATCTTAACGAAATTGTTGGGCAGGGGCTAACACGGCCCTCCAAAATTGTCAGTTGGTGTTGGATCAGAGATCCAACATCTCCCAACATTCCTGTCGGATCCAAGTTAAATGGCCAGTGAGCCACTTCCCAGCTGAAAGGCAGTGCCCTTGTGCCTCTCAGCTGAGAGGTGGCTCACTGGCTCACTGACAGAGTGCAGACCCAACAGCAGGGAGCTCAGCTGGAGGTGCCAGCCACTGGGGCTCCCTGCTGTCTTTATTTATTTATTTATTTTTACATTTACATGTCCTGCTCTTCCTGCAAAGAGCCCAGAGTGGTATATATGGTTCTGTTTATCCTCACAACAACCCTGTGAAGTAGGTTAGGCTTAGAGATACATGACTGGCCCAGAGTCACCCAGTGAGTTTCATGGCTGAATGGGGATTTGAACTCAGCCCTCCCCAGTCCTAGTCCAACACTCTAACCACTACACCACACTAAAAGCTATTGTGTCTGAACCCACTCTGATAATGCCTGACAGAGGGTATATCGGGTCCTGCAAGCCTGTCAGACCAACTTGACTGCAGAGCCCTAGTTTTTACCCCAGCAACCAAAGGAGGAGGATTTATTAAAAAACAGGCCGCTAAACTGCAGCTATGGTGTCCATCTAATTTGTAATGTTAATGAGACAGAGCGGATTTCTGGGCTGCAATATGGTAACCCTAGGTGAGTAAATTGGGCCTTAGTAACTTCAGATCAGATAGCAGGCTAATGGAAGGTGGGAAAAGATACTCCATACTGTATTTTGTAGTAAGCATTTTTCCCCTCTCTGTCACAGACACACTTCCGTGCCAGAAAACAAGAAGGGAGAGGCAGTGCAGCTTTACAATTCAACCTCCTTATTCCCACCCAAAGTTTGCTTTTGAGCATCTCATTATTTTGCATCTCATAATGGCTGGAGTTCTGTAAGCAGAAGCTCATTGCAGCTTCTGAGCAACTCCTGTTTTCAATCTCCCCAGTTTTGTTTTTTTTTAATGGCCTTTTTAACTGAATTACGTTGTGGCGTTTTAAATCTTGCTCTTTCCCTTCCCTGAACAGCTTCCTCTTTATTTGCTCTCTTTATGTTTTTAATCTGGCACTCTGAGAGCTCTGGGTTTGCCAATTCTGACATGCAGCACTGGACTGTTAAAAAATAAATAAATCAACACATCCTGTTCCCAACTAATCACACAAAGGTTTAGTGCCTGCCTGCTTGGGGTCCATTTATCTTGCCACCACAGCTTGTGTTGAAAACTTTGCTGTGATGAATACAGGAAGCCCCTTCCTAGATTTGGAACATTTCTTTGATGGAAGATTCTTTAAAAGGATATCTAATTCAATCTGCCTCCCTCCCAAGACCACCATGAGTTCTTTCCCTTCTTGTATTTTTAATACCTGATAATTAAGATGAGCAGGGGTACAAAGAAACGGTGGGCGGGGGAGAGAGATATTTATTCTGATTTGAATTTTATGAGCCTATCTAAAGGGTTGCCGGGTCACAACTCGGTGAGCTGGACTTGACATGACTAGCACAGTTGGAGATGGTGCACCTGCAGCACCAGTTCTGTCCCTGGTCCTTCTGCTGCCCTTTCTCTTCTGCCTGCTTAGCAAATGGGACTTCAATATTTCCCACCACGGTTGGAGGATGAAGTTGAGTGGGAGGATCGGGGAAGAAAGAGGGATAGGCTCAGCCACCAACTGAGCAATCTCCCGCCACCTTATGGTTAAAGATAAAGTCTGCTTCTCTGGGTTGCAGTTTGGCAACCCACTCCATCAGTCAGCCTTTAGGAAGGATGTTTCCTTTAGGACTTGTGGGACTAACAGTCGCTCTCTCAGACTTCAAAACTAGCTGCCACAAAAGAAGGGAGGAGCTACACTTCACTGAGGTGTACTCTGACATGACTCAAGGTTTATGGTACGGAGGTTGTTCTCATGACCAGCCCTACCTGGGTAGGACAACACTAGTCCGAGTAGGGCTGGCTGTGAGAACCGCTGGGATCCGGAGCAATCCCGACACTCCTCTGCCTGGAACAGCTCCGCAGGTAGCCCAGGTTTTATACCCAAGCTAAAAGTGGGGTAGAAGGGTGCACGTGTGCCCTCCTACCTCCCCACCCGGTTGTGTGAAAGCTTGGACTGCTGGCAGCCCAAGCTTCTACAGAGCCAGGTGGAAGGAGCGCCCTGGCAATGGAAAATCCCCCAATTCTCCACGTCCTGGAATAGATAACATTATTATTATTATTATTATTATTATTACATTTATATCCCACTCTTCCTCCAAGGAGCCCAGAGTGGTGTACTACATACTTGAGTTTCTCTTTCACAACAACCCTGTGAAGTAGGCTAGGCTGAGAGAGAAGTGACTGGCCCAGAGTCACCCAGCTAGTCTCATGGCTGAATGGGGATTTGAACTCGGGTCTCCCCGGTCCTAGTCCAGCACTCTAACCACCACACCATGCTGGCTCTCCTTGGGGTGCCTTTCAATTCCAGGACTACAAAAACGCTGGAAAGAGATGGCCATGACCCATAGGTGTGCTTCTCAACTACCATTTTCATAGTCATTTCTTTTCTTAAGAGCTTGCAGAACTCCAATGGCTAGTGGAGTTCTGAGATTCTTTGAAAACGGTTACCACAAGAAGAGGGGCCATGGGGTGTTCTCCCTCTGTACAAGAGCAAGGAATTCCAAGGAGTTTCAACAGCACCCGGCCCTTTCTCACAATCCATGAGAAAAGACTCGAGGGGGAGCCTTGAAAAGCTTACCTCCCCACAGAGGATGATCGTTGCTGGTCTGGGTGTGGAGATCACGTGCCCAGACATGCAGCTGTCTTCTCTGGCAGTGCAGAGGGACGGGGTGCTGGGATGCATTGCCCCACCCCCTGGAACTCCCACAATGCACGCGGGAGGACACAGTGCATTATGGGGGATTTCCCTGACAGTGGGGATGGGAGCCCCACAGTCTCCCATCCCCGTCTGCAAGCAGTCGGGGCTAGCAGACGATCAAGAAAATGGGTCAGGAGCTCTAGCTCCCTTAACCCCACCGCTTCCATGTCAAGTTCTGCCCGCCACTGCCTATTCTGTAATGAGTACTTCACATCATTAGGCTCATCCTTGCCTTCTGGCCCTCACCCCCTCGTGGTTGTGTGTACAACCTTAGTGTTTCTTTCTTTTTAAAAAGTTTATTGTTACTGAATGATTTTCAGATTCAAGAACATAAAATCAGTATGTAAACAAAATGCACCATACAGAGAATAGGATTAAACAGCCACTTGTGGAGGCTGTGATGTTTTTCTGGGCTGTGTTGGTATCTCACATTTTCCTCTCCTCAGAACAGAATAATTATATTGTGAAGAGACTGGGAAACAAAAACTTAATATCAGTTCCAATAATACTTGTATATTCACCTCATGTTTCTTATAAGCTGTTGTAATTGAAATGTGTGTATTCTTCTACTGTTTACCCCTGCCTCCATTTCCTTCCCTTTCCTCTGTTATCTCCTCATATTTTGAATTATTAACTGTAAGCCCCTCAGGGCAGGGACCTGACCTCTTATACTCTGTAAAGTGCCATGCACATTGGTGGCACTATAAATAACAACAAAAACAATAACAATTACAATTAATAATAAATTAAATTAATAAACCTAGCAGGAAGCTCAAATTCTGATTTTCAGAATAAGGTCTGCGAAGTCAAATTCTACAGAACCTACTTTTGCCTTTGAGGTAAGCTAGAGAGGTTGTCCCCACTGTCCACTGAAGGAAGCGGGACTTGAATGTCCATGGTAGATGAGGAAGGGTGGGCAGCAACAGAGCTCAGGAAGGAAACAAGGCCACAGGAGTGGCAACCACTCTCTCTGTACTTTTGAAGAGAAAAACTTTAAGGGTAACAATCTGGCAACCCTCTAAACCTTGCAAAAGGCAGCTAGTGAGTCCCCTTGAGGTCAAGTGCAAGATTTCTACCCGGTCGGTGGGTAGCCTGTGATTTCTATTTCTGCTCATTCTGCAGCTGGCTCTGAATTTGTTTGCTACTGAAAAGAGATTGTTATCTTAGAAGCTGTATTTTCATATGTTCCATATTTCACTGTTTGTGGTTTCTACCATTTCTCTTACTCATTTTTACTTCTCTAAACTGGGGCTGTTTTTATGAGGATTTTGGTCATGCCAACAGTATATGGTGTACTTTCCAAGCATAACAAGTCAACAGGGCCTGAAGTAAACTAGAAAATGCCCTGCTTTTCTCTCTCTCTCTCTCTCTCTCTCTCTCTCCCTTCTAAACTGTGTTTTGAAACATTTAGTTGCAGCTAGCAGCTTATGGTGGGACAACACTAACACAGGTGAGCCTGTTCTCCTGACCCTTGTCTGGCATGGCTTATATTATTTGTCAGCAGTGGCAGATTAACGGAGAGTTGGAGTAGGCATTTGCCTACTGAGGCAAAATTTGAGGAGCAGCCGCTCCTCAAATTTTGCCACCCCTCTCTGGGGGCGGGGGCAGCTGTAGCAAAGGTGAGGAGGGTGAGGAGAAAGTCCTCCCACCCTTTTACCTTAAAAAAAACTACCATTACGTGGCGACAGCAGTAGCTGCGGGAAGGGGGGAGGGGAACGTTTCTCCTTTTGCACTGTAAAGAACGCCACTGCTGGCAGCAGGGTGTGGTGTGGTGGCAGCTGCTGCAGGGAGGGCGGGTGGCCGTCGAGGAGAGAAGAGTTCCCCCCTTTACCTTTGAAAAGGCTGCTGCGTGGCAGGATGGGGGAAGAGCGAGCTCTTTCCAGCTCTCCTCCTCCTAAGAGACGGATTGCACAGAAGAAGGCCGAAAACGGGCTGCACAGCAGAGAGGCCGTGCAGTCCCTTGGGAGGAGGGGAGCTGGGAGGAGCTCATCACCACCCCCACCCTGCAGCACGGCAGCCTTTTCAAAAGTAAAAGGGGGAACTCTCTCCTCCTCGCCTTCCACCCACCCTCCCTCTCTGCAGCCGCCGCCACAGCCGCCACCGGGGCCCCATTCCACCACCGGCAGCAGCATTCTTTACAGGGCAAAAGGGGGGACTTTCCCTGCATAGCAATGCTTTTTAAAAAACCAAAAAGGTAAAAGGGCAGTTTTTGCTTATGGGCGGCAAAAAGCTTAATCCGTCCCATTTGACAGGAAGGTTGTTGCAGAAGGCCTGGTAGATATAAATGCATCTCTGAGGAAGAGCAGGATGCCTTTCTGTCTTAAGGAGATAATCCTTAGACCTCTTCTGAAGAAGCCTGCGTTGGATCCCTCAGAGTTTAGCAACTATAGGCCTGTCTCCACCCTTCCGTGGTTGGGCAATGTAATTGGAGGAAACTGATTATCTTCTAGACCCATTTCAGGCAGGCGGGCTTTTCGGGCGGGCTGTGGGGTGGAGACTGCCTTGGTCGGCCTGATGGATGATCTCCAATGGGGAATTGACTGAGGGAGTGTGACTCTGTTGGTCCTTTTGGATCTCTCAGTGGCTTTCGATACTATTGAACATAGTATCATTTTGGACCGTCTGAGCAGGTTGGGAGTGGGAGGTACTGCTTTGCAGTGGTTCCACTCCTGCCTCTCAGGCAGATTCCAGATGTGTTGCTTGAAGACTGTTCTTCAAAATGTGAACTTTATATGGCGTCCCCCAAGGCTCCTTACTATCTCCAGTGCTGTTTAACATCCACATGAAACCGCTGGGAGAGATCATCAGGAGATTTGGTGCAGGGTATTATCAGTAAGCTGATGACACCCAAATCTATTTCTCCATGTCAACATCATCAGTAGGCATAAATCCCTAAATGACTGCCTGGAGGCAGTGATGGGCTGGATGAGGGATAACAAACTAGGATTGAATCCAAATAAGACAGAGGTACTTATTATGTGGGGTAGGAACTCGGGAGACAATGTTGATCTGCTGGTTCTGGATGGGGTCACACTTCCCCAAAAGGAGCAGATATGCAGTCTGGGAGTACTTCTGGATCCAAACCTCTCGCTGGTGTCTCAGGTTGAGACGATGGCCAGAGGTGCTTTCTATCCACTTCGGCTGATACACCAGCTGTGTCAATTTCTCGATATAAATTACCTCAGAACAGTAGTACACATGTTGGTCACCTCCAGACATGACTACAGCAGTGTGCTCTACATGGGGCTGCCTTTGTAAATAGTCGGGAAACTGCAATTGGTCCAGAATGCGGCAGCCAGGTTGGTGTCTGGGTCATCTCAGAGAGACCATTTTACTCCTACAGTAAAAGAACTACACTGGCTACCAATAAGTTTCTGGGCAAAATACAAGGTGTTAATTATCCTCTCTAATAAAACGCTTGGTGTCCGTCCGTGGACGGACACCAAGCGTGTGTCCATGCCTCCCTGCCCTGTTCTGGGCATGCGCGAAGCAGGGCAAGGGAGACACGATCGCCGGCACCCGGCAGCCATCTTGGGCGGCCAGAAGCGGCCGCCCCGAAGAAGCCGGAGAAGCGGCGGCGGGGGAGAGTGACCGAGGCGGTGGCGGAGCCGCCGCCTCGGCCGAAAGAGACGGAGGCCGGGGGCGGAGCGGAGGCCATGTAACTTTAAAAAAAAATTGCTGCCGCCGCCGCCGCCGACCGCCCACCCTCCCTCCCAGCTGCCGAGTCCCCCTTACCCAAAGCGGCAGTTTGGCAAGAGGCTTTGCACAGAGAGGAGCTCTGCTTGCAAGCTCCTCTCTGCCTCTTAAATTGAGGGCTGTCTACGGCCGACAGCAGTCGGCCAGGGTAAGGGGGACTCGGCAGCTGGGAGGGAGGGTGGGCGGTCGGCGGCGTCGGCCGCGGGAGCAATTTTTTAAAAAAGTTACATGGCCTCCACTCCGCCCCCGGTCCCGGCCTCTGTCTCCCCGGCCTGGCGGGGGCAAGTGCCTGGGCCGATTTGGCCCTTAAAGGTGGGGGGGCGGACGGCGGAGGGAGGGGGAATGGCGGCGGGGGGCCAGGAGCCCCGTTACTAGCGCCCGTTATTCAACGGGCCAACATTCACTTGTAACCTATAAAGCCCTAAACAGCTTAGGCCCAGGGTATTTAAGAGAACATCTTCTTCACTATGAGCCCCATCGCCCAATGAGATTGTCCAGAGAGGTTTGTCAGCAGTTGTCACCAACTCATCTAGTGGCTACACAGGGACAGGCCTTCTCTGTTTCCATCCCAAGATTCTGGGATGCGCTCCCTGCTGAAATAAGAGCCTCCCCATCTGTGACAACTTTTAAAATTTCTCTAAAGACACATTTATTCAGCCAAGCATTTTAATTAGACTTGTGGTTTTACATTGTTTTAAGGTTTTAATTTCTGTTTTAATGTGTTTTATGTTACTGTTAACCACTCAGAGATGGGCGTTTGGGGTGGTGTACAAATATATAATAAATAAACAGAATAGCACAATGGTCAGTTACCAATACATATATAGAGCCCCTGGTGGCGCAGTGGTAAAACTGCCGCCCTGTAACCAGAAGGTTACAAGTTTGATCCTGACCAGGGGCTCAAGGTTGACAGCCTTCCATCCTTCCGAGGTCGGTAAAATGAGTACCCAGAATGTTGGGGGCATTCTGGGTACTCATAACCATCCATCCAATGGGGAAGCCAGAGGGGAGGTTCTGCTTCAGTTACTACTACTACCATTAAGGATATTTACATACCGCTCTTCAACCAAAGTTCTCAAAGTGGTCAGCTAACTAACTTAGTTAGCTAACTAATTCCTCCGTTAGCAGTTAGCTAACTAACTTTCCTGAATAACAGCTATCCCTGCTAACTGAGTTAAAAGTGGTGAATCTCTTCTATTTAGAGCAACTGGCTCTATCCAACCCCAGCACAGCACTCCTTCAGTGGCTGATGCTTGAGTTTGTTTTTAGACTGTGAGCCCTTTGGGGACAGGGGAGCATCTTATTATTTATTTTTCTTTGAAAACCACTGTGAAGTCTTCTGTTGAAACACCATATAGAAATATTTGTAATCATAGAGAACAGCAAGCGAGTGGGAGACCGTACATGCACCACTGCATGCAAAGAGGCTGTCTCAGCAACTAGCTGCTACCCTGCCTCCAGCCAAGAGATGAAGCTGCTAGCCTGGCTGGGGAGAGCAAGCTGGGTGACCCATGGGGGAGGAGGACAGAGGACTGTGTGTGTGGTAAACCTAACCAAGAGAAGAATTTACAATTAAGAAGCAGGCAGGGCCTGGAGAACTCTGCACCTAGGCAGCAGACTGAGCAGACATACATCTTACCTGGTCATCAGCTTCACAGGGGTGAGCTGTATTTATTCTCAAATTATTCAATTTTTATCAAAATATGCATATATAATACCAATAACATATGCACATTTTATGCAAAGTGGATAATTTTTTGGTGCAAAGCATCCTCTATTTCCACTTTTTTTGTGATGGATATTGACTTTTTCACCATCTGCACCTGGCAACCCCAATTCTTAGTCTGACACGCTAACCACTGTACCACAATAGCTCTTGTTCAGACCTCAGTTCTAATCCCAAAGATCAAGGCTGGTGTCAGAGGTGGGCATCCCTTTGCAACCACCCAGGGCCTTCCTTGAGACCACCACTTTGCCCAGAGTAGCTCTGTCAATGAGAGAGTTGCTCCATCACAGCTTTTCCTCCCCTGTCCTAACTGCCAAAGTAAGCCGCATCACAAACCTTGGGGAGACCCACTGAGACAAGGCAACATCCTAACCAATGCACCATACTGGTTACATTGCCATGTACCCCTTTTTTCAAGATGATTTTTTCCTTTTTCCCATTGTAGTGTTGTTTGTTCATTTGTTCAACAAAGGTAAAGGTAAAGTGTGCCTTCAAGTCGATTTCAGCTCCTGGAGCCCACAGAGCCCTGTGGTTTTCTTTGGTAGAATACAGGAGGGGTTTACCATGGCCTCCTCCCGCAAAGTATGAGATGATGCCGTTCAGCACCTTCCTATATCGCTGCTGCCTGATAATAGTACCAGCGGGGATTCGAACCGGCAACCTGTTCAATACCATAACACAAATGACACAATCAAATATTATTTTTAAATGGAGAGAGAGAAGTAGAATGATTGGAAACGTAGAGGTCTACCCAATGGAAAATCAACACAGACTTTATACATGATGCAGACTGCAGTGGGGCAACACAGGAACGTTACTTGAACCTTGTGATGCTTACAGTGGAGCGCTTATGGCATGGCTGCTGCTGCTCTAGGTTACTGCTCATTTTTTGATATGACCCATAACTGCTTCCATCCATTCGACCACATACAAAGATCATGCACGTGACCTCGCTGAGGAGGGGGGCTGGGGAGAAGGCAGGGAGAAGGAGGGGCTGGCCCTAACAGACAAGCAGCTGCTGTCCTCCCCTCTACCGCACCGCACCCCCACACAAGCAGTGGTGCGGTGGAGGGCGATGCAGGGAGTGGAAGGACTCCCCACCCACCACATCCCAGAGTTCCCCACGGCACAACACAGCTGCTTCTTCCCCCTGGCTCACTGCTGGAAATGGCAGCAGGCCAGGGGGAATTCATTTAACGCGGGAGCGATTGCCCAGACAATGGCCAGCAGAGGTTAAGCAAACCACAGGTCCGCTTAACCTCAGCTAAATGCTGGGTTGGAAAGTGGGGCTTGGCGCAGGTGCAGTGTTGGGGGCGACCTCACTCCCGGCGCTTCACACACAGCCTAACCCAGGCTGGGCTTCTCCTTTCCCTCCCTTTCCTTTCTGACTCCACACTCTCTACAGCATGGGTTCTCAACCTTGGGTCCCCAGATGTTGTTGGACTTCAAATCCCATAATCTCCAACCAAAGGCCATTGGGGCTGGGAATTATGGGAGCTGAAGTCCAGTAACATCTGGGGACCCAAGGTTGAGAAACCCTGATCTACAGGATCCCCACAGGGACATACTTCTAATTAACAAAAAATAAAAGATTGATAAATAGAATACAACAGCGGGTTACACACACACACACTCCTGCAAAACTTTGGGCTTCTCTTGGATTCTGTTGATTCTGGATTCCAAGATAGAAGCAGTGGCCGGGGTTCTCTTGCACAAGGTAGGCCGAGTCAATTTTGACTGCTTCTCACAAGCCAAGGTTAAATCAGAGAAAATAGAGGTTACAACAGCGAGCCAACCTAGGGCAGAAAGGATGTCAGCGGAGAGGGATTTGCCTTCCTCTCCTGCTTATGGGCTTTGCAGAAGCATCTGGTTGAACCAGATGCCGGACTAGATCGGCCTGGAAGCATCAGCTAGTGCAGAATGTTGCAGCCCACTTCTATTGAACAGGCCAGGCTGTAGGAAGCATATGACCACTTCTGGCTTCCGATTGGTTTTCAGGCTCAGTTCAAAAAGCTGCAGATGACCTTTAATCCCTATAAGGTCTGGAGCCTGTGTGCGTTAGGGAGAGCTTCCCCCCCCCGCCCCCATGTGCCTCTCTCTACCTATAGGGGAAGGTGCTGTTTTGTAGTCCATCTCTTCGGTCAGTGAGAACTGTAAGGGCAAAGAACCCTGCCTTCTCCATGGCAGGGCCCAGACCATGGAATACTCTGCCAACAGAGGCATGTCTGGCAATAGCTTTTTAACACTTAGTCATCACACGTCTTTACAGAAAGTCTTTTATGCCGGCTAATAGCTGTTGGAGCTGTGGGTGTCTGTTTTAATCAGGCTGTGTTTGATCTGATATCAGTTTTTAAAGTGTTTTTGTTTTTGTTGTTATTTTTGTTATGTTTGGGTGCTATCATGACAGGAGAGATATCTGCTTATACATTTCAAACAAACAAACAAATGCTGACAGAATCAAAATGCATTAGGAAAGGGCCAGGGAGGGTGATGCCTTACCTGGCAACCATTTCTCTCTCTCCAGGGAGGACTTGGGCCCTCCTTTGAAAACCATAGCCATAGAACTAGCTATGTTTCTAACAGGGTCACTTTCACTTTTGTTAGTCGGTTTCCAGCTTGTGGGTTTTTGCAGTGTCCCGAAGACATTCCTGGACACTGAGACAACTAAGAGCGGAGACAGCAAGCCCATCCCAGACTCAAGATCACCAGCAAGTGGAGACAGGACCTTGGTGGGAAAATTAGCGTCCATTTGCTTTCACCACAGACAAGATCAATAAAGTTGTGCTAGCTACAGACTCTCCTGGGATGTGACCTTCTTGTCAATTTAGTGCCAGGCTTATTCGCTGAAGCCCAGTGCCACAATTTTGGCAGGGCAGTTTTAATTTGCCGGCGTTGTTGTTGTTGTCTTGGGATTCTGTACAAACATTCTTCCCCTACACTCCCAGGATCTAATTTTTGAACCAAATGTGGCCTGTTCAAACAGACAGGAGATTCTTGCTGGCTCTGCAGCACAAACACAGGCTGCTTCGGATCACAAGCAAACCAGTGGAGCCGAGGGAAGGGTGAATCTGGCTTGAGGGAAGGTGTTTGGTTGCCACCACATCTCACGGCCTATTGGGCTGGGCAAGGTGACAAGCAAGGGAGCCACTGTCTCCTTTTTAGTCTGAGGAGAGGCAAAAATCAAGGAAGGCATTCCAAGTGCCGCAGCTATTCACACAAAACAGTGGGGGACTCAGGCATACTACGATGGCAAGAGTCTAGTCCAGCCTAATGCCCCAGGAACTATGAATAGAGGTATGTGTACACAACAGAGAAAGTGGTCCAACTGCCATTTTGTCTCCCTTTGGAATGGACTGAGAATTCCCAGCAGCCTTACCAGTGGAGGTAAGGGAGGGATGCTGCAAAAGATATGCTACTGCCTGGCATAGCAGGGTACTTACAGAAAGGAGATTTACCAAAAGTAAACGGTGGCTGCTGGCATTCTTTTCCAAACAACCTGGTTAGCCTAACTCAGATATTATCAAGAAGGATATTTACTCAGAAAGGCAAGAGAACCTCTCAGGAATTTGAAGAAGGAAGCATGACATTATGTATGGAGTACAATGCCTCCTGTGGGGCAAGACTGTAGCCCCTTACAGACATTTAAAGTGGTACAATGAATATATGGGGGGGAGGGGCACAGTGGCATAGTGCTGGCATGCTCCTCCTCTAATTTACATGCAAGATCAAAACTATAATGGAATCAAGTCTCTTCATCAATGTTCTCTCTCATTTTTTCCATCTGTGTACGGAATGAGTTTTCTTCTGCATGGCTGTATCAAGGTAGTGTGTGTAGACATGCCTTCAGAGTGGGACCTTCCTGATTCAATCTGAGTGGGATCTAAAATTGGCTGAGTGGACATTTTAAAAAGTGGGAGCGCATGCACACACGCACACCTTAGAGGGAATACTGCCCTTTGTCATAGTGCTACAAAAAGTTCATCTGGAAAGGTCCTTAAGAGTTTAAAGTCAATACCATAATCTAAAGATCTAAATGGAGGAACCAAGCTAATGCCCCAGAATGGGAAGCACCAAAGGCAGAAGCCCGGCCTGTTCACACAATATATTCAACACTTGAGTGTACAGTGTACCACAGGAACAGTTATTCATAAATTCCTATGTACAGCACATAGGAAGTGCACAGTCGTACTCTTCCTATCTATCCCATGCATTTATGCGGCCTGTACCCAGGTTCACTTTTAAAATGAATGCAGGTATAAGCATTCATACAAAAAGATGTACAAATGTACAGACATCTGTACATTCATACAACGTTATAAAGTTGATCACACGCCCTCTGTGTGTAGGGCTGGGGAGAAGGCAGGAAAAGGCAGGATCATACATACCTTCCCCACAGACAATCCATCCTTACTCTTTGGCCATGCTGCGCATGTGCCCACACAAACCACGCTGCAGTGAGCAGTGGAGCCATCTGGAGGTTGGGGAAACACAGCCTGGTGCCCAGAAAGCCCACAATTCACTGTGTAAGGAGCACAATACATTGGGGGATTTCCCCACTGCTGGGTGCTCTAGCCACCCAACTCTATGGACACTATGGCTGGAGGCAGCTTGAGCATTCATATGACCATGGACTGGGGCGGAAGGGTGCACCCACACCCTTCTACCTCATTATAAGCATGGGTAAAAAACCTGGGCTGCCCCAGTAAAGAGCACCAGGATTGGAACCGTTCTCACGCTTCACACAAGCAGCCGTACCCAGGTAGGGCTGCTTGTGTGAATAGCTTATGTGTCTGAATAGGGCTAGAATTTCTTGATCCACTATGCAATCCAGTGCAGAAATTAGTGTGAACTGAAGAATCAGTTTGAGCTGCCAACTGCACCCTCCCCACCTCCCACAAGTAGGAGCCATCCAGATTTATCCTGTGTGGTGCCTGTCCACATTGTGCCTTTCTTGTCTTCTCTGTAATGTTTCTCAGTTCTCTCAAAACAAATGAGAACTAAGTCTATTTTCCATCTGATTTTGAGAAGAACAGTTGCTCTTTTTGTACCCATCTGTAGCATACATTTGTCACTGACATGCTCTTTCAGCACAACAGCACATATCATCCCAAAGCTTATAAAAATGAAAGACAATCCATATACCCTTAGGGAGTAGGGACTGACAAGTTCCCACAACACACCATGTAAACATACAACAGGTTCGGGTGCCAGCAACCAAAGGCAGATGTTCTATTAAGCCAAGGAAGCCAAGCTATTAGAATGAAGTGAGGCAACCCACTGCAGAGGACATTTCCTTATGAAAGTTGTGACGGGTTCAGATATGACTCAGAACACTTAAATCACAACAAGACTGATCACATCTTTATCCCCAGTCGAAGCCACAGATCAGAGGAATAGTAAAGTCCACCTGACTGAAGCCCTTTTCAGACATTATGTTGTATGTGCATACAAGTATCTGCACACATGTGCATAGGTTTGTTTGTATGAATGTCTGTACATAGGTTCATTTTAAACATGAACCAGCGCTCAGGCCCCACAAATGCTGGATACAGATAGGAAGTGAACTACTTTGCATATGTTTAACATGTGTACAGATTTGTATGGGCGTATGTACCCAGGGGCATGACTATAACAGGGCAAGGGGAGACAGTTGTCTGGGGGCCCACTGCCTTGCCCCCCCCCCCAGAGGCAAGTCACATGACTGACTCCCCCGGCCACGCACCTGCCCGGGCTTCCTTCAGTTATATTCATCCTCCGAAATTGATGTGAGTGTTAAGACCTGGAGCTACCAGAACAGCACGTCTTTCTCTAGTACCATTAAATGACTTGCATCGTCCACAATTTTTTAGAAAACCTTTACAAAGATAATTTAGGATGATGTTCGATTGTGGCACATAATTGTGTGTGTGTGTATGCTTTTTGTTACCACTATTCAGCCTGATTTAAGATTTCTTTACTTCATGAGCGGAGTTTCAGTGAGTGGGGGGCCCATTTTAAAATCTTGTCTCTAGGCCCACTCCAACCTTGCTACGCCCCTGTATGTACCTATACATACATACACTGTACACAGATTGTACATTTGCGGAACATAACGTGTGAATAGGGCTAGGATGTTGTGCACGGGGACCTCCTTTCTGCAGGTACTAAGGGGCCGCCATAGAGCACTGCTCTAACTAGCCAAGAGTTGTTTCTCCTGACTTGCAGTGGTTCTTCTGCAGAGCCATTCCCCCATAATATATTCAGCTAGAGATGCCAGCGATTAAACGTGGGCCTTTTACAAATCAAGCATATACTCTGGCATCTGAACTATGGCCCCTTTTCTTCACCATTCTGCTTTAGCATCAGCTCTCAGTACAAGAAGCTCTTATATCCCTTAGGGCTTTTCCAGACAACTAAAGGCAAAGTGTGCCGCTGAGTCGGTGTCGACTCCTGGCACCCACAGAGCCCTGTGGTTTTCTTTGGTAGAATACAGGAGGGGTTTACCATTGCCTCCTCCCGTGCAGTATGAGATGATGCCCTCTAGCATCTTCCTATATCACTGCTGCCCGATATAGGTGTTTCCCATAGTCTGGGGAACATACCAGTGGGGATTTGAACTGGCAACCTCTGGCTTGCTAATCAAGTCACTTCCCCACTGCGCCATTTGTGGCTACTTTCCAGACAACTAGCTTTAGGATAATATATGTGTAGTTATTTGCACAGAAGTCCTCTCCCTCAGTAGCATTTCTGTTATGGGGACATTGTATTTTCCATTCCTCACATGAGATACACTATAGGTTTGGGTGTGGGTATGGTGGAGTTTGATATACACTACTCTGTGTATAAATTTTGGGAATAATTGTCCAAATCCAATTATTTTGTATAATGACAGGCCCACCAAAGTCAAAGGTTAAGCCTAAAGCAATAGCTGCTGTGGGATGCACAAGGAAACCCCAACCAGTCCTTTGACATATACTAATCAGTTCAATGTTTCTTGGCAGACAAAGCAAGGAGAGCTTTTTTCCTTGTAATATCAGCTGCATGTGGGAATCTGGATCAGGACCATGGGGAATAAAGCCCTCTACCCCTACTGAAGTCTCAATACTTAGTTAAAAATAAGTCCATCAGCTGTAATCATGGGCTTAAAATCACATGTAGTTTGGCTTCTGGTTGTTTTGTTTTTGCATACATTTGATATCTTAAATGTATGAAGTTCTGTTTTGTTCTGTTTCCCGATACATATTTTTAGGGTGGGATTGTCACTGAGTTGAGTTCCAGGTTTTTCAACAGTTCTGGTCAACCAATAAGCCATACTACTGTGGGATACTATATTACTGGGAGACCATGCATGGATTTCACACCCGTTCTAAGTGTTCCTGTTTTGATGTTAACCAGACATCTCTGCCTGCCTGGATACAAACATGTAACAGAGTGGTAGTGACCGTTGTTCTGGATTAAATATCAACACGAAACTTGGTCAACTGAGATTATCTTAATTGCTTTTAAAAACAAAGCCTACCAGGGATAGATCCAAATGCGAGACGCATGTTGGTTCAACTACATCATCCCTTGATCTATGATACTGCAATATGGAGTAGCACATGTTATGGTTGGTGATTTTATTGTTTTATTGTTAATTTCAACTTTGTGAGCCACCCCAGGACTTTCTGTGAAGGTGGGGGATAAACATCTTTTAAATAAATAAACAAATCACCACACAGGCACCTATTTATGTTGACTGTGACACAAATGATAACAAGCAGCACACCTCCATGACAACTTGGCGGGGCACCTGACAGGTGAGAACTGGTGTCTTGCAAGTTTAGTATGGCATGTGAGAGGCAGATAAAATGGTAGTGCGGGCTGGGTGGGGCCCATGAGCTACCTGTTTGTCATCCCTGCCTGAAGCCTCATCTATGCAGGATGAGGTAGTAGACTCCCACAAGTGGTAGAGTGGATTTCACTGTTTTGGACTGCAGATGATGGGGCATCAGGTTTTTTAATGCTTCCCTAGGTCAAGCAAGCAAGCAAAAAAATGCAAATCCAAAGTTCTTGCAAGTAGAAAACTAGTATTGAGGAAGGAAGCAAAGCTGAAACTTTTCTCCCTGATGAGCTACTTTTCCAGTTGCAGGAAGTTATCATGCATTCATTCATGCCTTCAAAATTAATAATAATAATTTTAAACACACACATACCTGGGAGAAAGGTTCCAGCCTGCTCCCTGTTGTGCAACCTTCTGCTTGCAATATATATATTTAATGTAGGACAGCATTAATGATTCCACTGTGTGTTCCACAGCTGCAGTCCATTTTACCACCCCAGTCTCCACCTCATTCTCACCTACTCCATGTGCGGACCAGATTTGAGACTATAAAGCTCTCAGAAACAGGTATTAACTTCACAATTAATGCCATATGATGCTGATATTGAGATGTATACATACTACTGTGTAACCATAATTCTACAATCATTAAGTTGCTCTAGATCTGTATCAATTATTGTTGATCCCTTTTTAAATGGGATTGTGTTAAATTCCCACAAATGGCAGGCACAGGAACAAAATACAGCAGCTGTCATCCTTTTCACATCCTGTTGAGTCATTTTTGGTCTGTGACCCATGAACTGAGAAACCTGCTGATATATAGCTTGTAAAACCTTGGCATGAATGGGTAGTATCACTGCTCTTTGGGGAATTCCTTAGAATTCTTTTTGTGCTGGAAATTCACTAGAAAGATCAAAGGGAGGTTTGTATAGGATGGGGTATAGAGTGGGGAGAAAAGAATCACACCTGCATTTTGACCTCTGACCTCCTAAACAGCCTGGAGCTTCCACCTCAAGAAATCAAAAGAAAGGTGAACAAGGAGATGCACTGAGAAAGGGGGAGAATTGCCAGTCACCACTTGTTAGGCTTTAGAAAACAGTCACTGTTGAACTGGACCAGAGAAAGCCATATTGCTAGTTCACACATGTATTCATCACTTCATGACTGCAACATGAAGTGAAGAGCTGCATGTGCGAATGGAGCATTGTGCGCCTAACACTAAAGATCGAACGTTAATATCACTTTGTTCAAGACAATACTTTTCAATTGAGACTGTTCACACAGTCAGCTGCCAGTATATCAACATGTATTATCAAGTGACGTATGAACCAGGCCACGGGCCAGGACTCAAAGAGATGCTTTCGTTGATGCAAGGGTGTAATGTGCTATCCCAGTGACTCTTTTCTTTGAACAGCTGGCCTTCAGTTTGCCATGTGGCATAGAGAGCTGTTGCTTGAGAAAAATAAATCTTCTTTGGATCCTAGCTGAGATAATTATGCACTGATCTGTCATTCCAATTCACTTAGGATGAACAACAGGATGGATTGATCAAAGGGATGGACTGAACAATCCATCCAACAAGATGGCTTGTTAATTATTAGAGATGTGTCTATCCCTTTGCTCATTGCCATTTCGAGAAATCAGATCTCTGAGAACAAATTTCAATCTCCTGACATTATGGCAAAATAGCCAGTACTCCCCCCCCCCATATAATGTTTAACCCCTTTGGTGAGTTATTTTATATTACTGAATTTACATAATCCTGTAGCAGTGAGTTCCACTGGAAGATTACTTCTTTTCTTTGTTCCGAACCACTGCTATGCTCAAGTCCTTGCATCATGAAAAAAAGAGGAGAAGGTAGGTCTTGTCTCATGCTTTTCCACACAGGGAATTGTGGAAACATGTATAGCTAATTCTGTTAATCCCTGTATGGAAATGTTAATCCCCATAGGAAAGAAACTAATTTTTCAGTACAACACTGGTGCAGATCTCTTTGGAACAATTAGCTCTGGATGCCCAGGACAAAAGAGAAAAACTGTCTGAGTGAATAAATGGAAGCTGTCTTCTAGTGTAATAATGTGTCAATCAAAGAGACAAAAGAAACAAGATGTGTGATGAAAGATGGAAGGAACTGGACATGGTTAGCCCAGAGAAGCAAAGAGTGTAGCAGAGTGGCTACAATAATATTCAAAATATAGAGAAATAATTACAATGCATACAGAGTCCAATTGTTTTATGGAACCATCAAGAGCCAGGCAAGAAGCAATGGTCTCGATGTAAAATGTGAGGAAATGCAAAACGGCACATTCAGAAATATAATGTAGCACAATTCTTTTGGGATAATGTCACTTCAGAAAATAAGAGGGGGTGAGGTTTACATTTTTGAATGCTTCTCCCATCATCAAAAAGTCCTAACTTGTGGAAATCTAGTGTGTCAGGTAGCATTCTAGCCTAGCTTTGTTCCTAAAGTTCTAGCTTTCTATGTGCAGGGAGGGTTGTTTCATTGCCATATTTATCTGAATAAAAGAAGACCCTGAATTTAAGACAACTCCCTTTGAAAATATAGGTTAAATATAGGTGATACTAGTTACCCAAAAGGAAGAGGTTCCTAAATCTAAGACCACCGCCCAATTTCTAACATCAAAGAACTTGGAAAAAACCTAGTCTTGGATTCAGGTAAATACAGTATAAAAGAAAAATGAAATACACAAAAATTAAACCAAGACCTTACTTGCAGTCTGAAGTAATAGTCCCAGATGGACTACACCATGTGATTTTTGTTTTCAACTGTAGGTTCTAATTTTGTAACTATGAATAATTAGAAAAGGGGGAGTGGAAATCCTAATTAGGCAAAGCGGGCTGGGGTGCAAATCCTAAACAGAATTTTTATGGCTCTTCACTGAATAACAGTTCATTGGAATGCGTTATGCAGATGCAAATCCTTTCTCAGCATGGGAGCAATGGGTGGAGTGAGGGCATAGAACAGAAAACCTTCTGAATTGCCTTCAGTGGGTACATTTTTATAACCCTCAATGGATCAAACAGTGCAACTACACTGCAATGATCCCTGGCAGATCATCTCCAGCACTTGAAATAATGGGAGTATTTCTAGATAGAGGGCTTTTCAAAGGAACTTTTGTGCGTGCGGAGTCATTCTTGGGCATCCACACCTAGCAATACTTGTTCTAGTTCATCCCACTATTTTCTGTCAGCACCTGGAGCAGAGCATTGGAGAACACTGCAGGTTGGGGGTCCCTCCCTTGTCCATCCCACTGGAGTGAGTGAGTGAGTCAGTGTGTATAGCTGTGCACTTCCAGTTTAGTACACCTCTGGCTTACCAAACTTCTGCAGCATTCCCCATCTCCATTTTTGCCAACGTGGATGAACCATTTTTGAATGTGGTTTTTAGTGTCTGACATCCCCATTAATAGTGCAGAGGCACTGTGTGCAAAGCACCTCTGCAGTGTTTAGTAATCCAGAGTCCTGCTGTGTGCACGTGGTGTGTGTATGATTTTGCCAACCTTTCCTTCCCCCGAAGCACTCTTTTCACCCCTAAATAGCTCCCTGAGGGCTGTGTGACCCTCAGCAACATATTTAAGGATGTTAAAAAGAACTTCCAAGGGAAGAAGAGATTGGTGAAAGTTGTTCTTCCCCCATATGTGAAGTGGGACTCTGGATTACTAAATGCTGCAAAGGTGCTTTGAACCCAGCAGCGTGGGGGGGGGGGGGAATGTTAGGCAGTGCTTCCATGTTCTCTAGACTTCAGTGCTGTTCTCTTAATAAATAACAGACTTCCTGAAGATCCCACTTAATCAATCCCACTTCCTGAAATCACAATGAATCTCTTCCTCCTACCCGATCATCCAAAATAACTTGGCGGCAATCCTATGCACACTTTCAGGGGAGCAAGTCTCATTGAACTTGGTGGGACTTACTTCCAAGTAAACATGCATCTGTTCTGCTGTTGAGAACACAATTTCAACATTCTTTTTTTTAAAATGTTAAATGATGCTCTTGCATGCTGTCAATTTTGACAGTCAACTGATGCTCTTGCGTGCTTTTACTGGAAAGACACTATATGCACGTGAGGCCCGTCACTGACTGGGCAGTCATTTTGTGTACATGGGAACATAGGAAGCTGCCATATATTTTGCAGAGTTTCTCAACGTGTGGGTCCCCAGATGTTATTGGACTTCAACTCCCATAATCCCCAGCCCCAGTGGCCACTGGTTGGGAATTATGGGAGCTGAAGTCCAATTACATCTGGGGACCCACAAGTTGAGAATCCCTGATATATTGAGACCATTGGTCTATCTAGCTCAGTATTGTCTACATAGACTGGCAGAGGCTTCTCCAAGGTTGCAGGCAGGAATCTCTCTCTCTCTCTCAGCCCTATCGTGTAGGTGCCAGGGAGGGAACTTGGAACCTTCTACATGCAAGCAGGCAGATGCTTTTCCCAGAATGGCTCCATCCCCTGAGGGGAATATCCTACAGTGCTCACACATGTAGTCTCCCATTCATATGCAACCAGGGTAGACCTGGCTTAGCAAAGAGGGCAAGTCATGCTTGCTACCACAAGACCAGTTCTCCTCCTAAGTGTAGATTACACTTATAGAAATTAAAAACAAATGTAAACACCGAAAAAGAGAACTCCTATCAAGTAAAGCTTATCATGTGATCAAGTAAAGCCTATCAAGTAAACATAATTTTAAAAGTTACCTTTCCATAACTAATTTGAATTATTTTGTGATTTGTAACAGCAAAAATGTTCCTTGCACTAAAATGACAGTTGACTAGGCGACTCAATTTTAATTTTGTTAGCAAATATTTTTTTATTAACTGTAATCGTAAGTCATGACTTTTTTCTGATGAAAACAAACATAATTATTTAAACCTTTCACCCAGCATTTTGTAGTGTGAAAAGTAGTGCATTCAGCTAATTTAAGTGGCAGGATTGTGTATGCAAAATTTGGTATCTGTAGGTAATTGTGAAGTATGACTTTATTTCTCACAAACAAATCCACAAGGAAACACTTCAAAATATATGGTGGATATGGGAGAAGACACTAGGGGAGGAGAAGGAAGTGGATCACTTAGGTGGTGAGGCTCAGCAGGAAGGCACAAAAGCCACACTGCTCCTACTGCACTCGGATGTCTTCACCTCTTTCCCCATGCTTCAGCCACAGCCTATAATGAGAAATCACTTCAATACTTATAACTGATTTGTTGCTTGTCAGAAACACTTGTGAGGCCATTATAACACACACATTTCATGCAGATATATCCTGAGGCTTGACTTTTATCGGGTGGTACAGAGGGCTTCCTGGGGATGGGGAAGGGGAGGGTGTCAGAAATGGCTGCGGCACTGATGCAGTTATTTGGGAAGTTCTGTTAGGCTGCTCTCTCACTACCCCAGGCCATCCTTGCTCTGTATATCAGCCACTGTGCCCAGAGCACTGAGGGGGAAACAATATAGTGGCTGCCAGCCATCAGAGTCCAATCCTCCCGGGGTGGACAAAGGCCGGGGTCAGTAGGATGGGCCCTGCTGGGGCAGCCAGGTCCTGGCAGCTGCCTAAGCAGAGCACTTCAGATGTCCGATGAGGGGGGTGGCAATTCTCAAAGGTAGCACAACAGCCCACCCAACACCTTCCCCATGGATGGCCTGCAAAGGAAGGAAGGCAAAACAACATCACAACACTACTCCTCACCCCCCCTTCCTTTTCTGTTGGGAAGAGGGGAGAGATTTGAAAGGAAGGCAGGAGCTGGGGTGTGATTTTAATAGGGAAAAAGGAAGGGAGGAAGAAGAAAGGGAGGATGCAGAGAAGGGCTTACCCCTGGACTTCTGGGTCGAACTCCAGAGCCTCCACAACCCCTAGGGGCCCCCAAATCCTCTTTAGTCTGTCCCGGGTGGTGTGGCCGCTTGGCCAAGCATGATGATGTTTAATTTGCAGGGGAGTGGGGGCCTCCAAAGGCCTTGAAGTCCAGGCTCCAAAATTACCTAGGTACACCTCTGGGAGGCTGTACCTTCCCTTGCTCTTCTTCAGGCACCAAAAAGTAATGAACGACCTCTGTGCCAGATGTTGATGCCAGGCATGAGAGACTCATCCGAACGAGCTGGTGGCACAGCTGCCTCTCCTTCCCAGCAGCTCCGCTGGCTCCTCTCTCTTCCATCGCGCCCAGCCCCAGCGTGAATGAGAGCTGTGGCTGTGTGTGGTTAATCATGGACCAGCCTGCGCAGCTCTACCTGACGAATGGCCAGCCTACAGGCAGTGCAACTCTCATTACCCATGGGGCTGGGCAGGATGGGAGAGAGAGGAGCAAGCAAATGGAGCTGCCAGGAAGAAGAGGCAGCTGTGCCTCATTTGGCGCCTTCCCTGCCTCCTTAGGACAAGCCACTCCTGAGGCCCGGCCTGCATGTTTAACCCCGGACATCTGATGGGTCTCATCAAAATTTCCCAAACATGTTCACTTAGAAGCAAGACCCACTTAAGTCAAGTGGGCTTGTTTCCCGATAAGGAAGTTTAGGGCTGCAGTCTTCATGAATCTGAATTGTATAACCATAGGAGACAGAAGGGATCAAACCATGGCTTTCTAGGCAAACCTGCAATTCGAAATGCAGGGCCAACTGCCTGCTCGTAGAGTGAACAAATACAGTGCAAATGCATCACAGGGAGATGAGGGGAGGAAATAATGTCAGGTGAGTCAAGCAGCAAGCCAAGTAACAAACTGCAGATAGTGAGGCGATTCTCACGAAGGAGAGAAACCAAGCGAAGGGAGCCCAGCCTGGTTTCCCTCCATCATGAGACCCAACGGGCCCATAGGCAAGCCCAGTGGTTCAACAGTGGCTAGCCCACCTAGGAACCCCTCCCCTAAAACGAGGTTAGTGGAGCAAGTGCTCCTCTAACCATGTTCTACTGATCGTGTGCCACCGTGGTGTGGCTCCGCACCATGGCAACACACGAGTAGACCCCCGACCAGGAGGCTACAACAAGCCTCCCGGCCTCGGGGGTCTCCCCAGGATGCCCCATGTGCTCATGCGGGGCATCCTGGGACTTCCGGGGGCCAGGCGGCCCCCGATCCCTGCCGCCCCTACCAGCTCCGTGATGGAGCCGGTAGTCCCTGCTCGTCTGTGGGGAGAATGGTAAGCCTGCTACCCCCACAGAGCCCAGTAAGGCTCTACACACCGATTGTGTGTAGAGCCTTGATGTCAGACAACCAACCTTCCCCAACCTACAATCCAGGCTAGAAATAACCCTGAGTTATTCGTCAAATTGATGGGAAGAAATACTGCTTCCTACCAAGATTTGTAATAAGTCAGCTACTAAGTCATACAATTCCTATGCAAAAGGCAAGGGGAGGAATTACTGTGACACCTGCATGCAGATTATGATGTGTGATGAACCTGCATATTGGCAAGCGAGGGGATATTTCTCCCTATTGGGAAGTTGCAATAAGCAGTGGCCATCCAGTGCATGGATACTGCACAGAAAAATCCACATATAAAATTACAATTACAATTATCACATGATTTATTTATTTCAGTTATAGCCCACCCTTCATCCAGAGATTTCAGAGCAGGATAAAAAAAAGTTACCTCCTCCCCATTTTATCTTCACAACAACCCTGCAAGTTAGGGTTCATGGCTGAGTGGGGGGATTCAAACTTCATGGCTGAGTAGGGATTCAAACCCAGATCTCCGCAAGTCTTAGAGCCCTTTCTCACAATCAGTGAGAAATGGCTTCTGGGTTTGCAGGGAGGAAGCCCGAAAGGACTTACCTCCCTGCTGACGATCATTCTGCCTTTCCTCGACAGGCAGATCGCCCGCCCAGACAAACACTGGCTCCTGCCGGTAACTCTGAGGGTCGGGGTGCCAGGACGTATTGCCCCGCATCACCCTGTCCCCCAGAGCTCAAATAATGCACCACGTGAGTGCACGGTGCATTATGGGGCTCTCCTCTCCCCAAGTCTGCCAGCTGCAGCTACTTGCAGCCACGGCTGACACGCGATCGGAAAAACGGGGTTCTGAGAGTGCTTGCTCTCCTAAGCACAATTAGAAGGGAGGCTTCATAGGCAGGTTTGCCGCCATGGTGCCACCGGGATTGAGCCCGATCCCAGTGGTTCACATGCACGTGCCAAACTGGGCTGGGCTCCCTTAACCCAGTTTTGCATGCACATGTGAATAGCCTCTTCGTTTGATACTCTAACCACCACACCGCAAGGTCTGTCATTTTATGTGTGTTTCACATTCATTTCTTCATGGAAACTGTTTCTGTGTAGGGATTGTGTTTCCCTGAGTGTTTCCAAAAACCATCCACCAAATATTTTGAAAGGAAGGCCTGGTTCAGATGTAACACAGAACTGTGGGTCCAATGGACCTGCGGTTCCATGCCCCCCTCCCCCTGCTCTCCCATCCGGGTTTGGACACTGGGGAGAGCAGCAAGACTGCACAGAGGCAGGGGAACTGGCTGTGCGGGTTTCCTTCTTTCTTGAAGGACAGCCCACATAGTCAATCGGGCCAGAGTGAGGGAGGAGCTTCCTCTCTCAGCTCTGGTTCTGTGGGGCCCAAACTGTGGTGCCAGCATCCGGATGTGACCCTGGCACCGCAGAAATTGAGTTTGGGATGGCAGTGAAACTCTACTCTGACCACGCAGAAGAGAAAACCTGACCCGCCATGGGTCCTAATAACTGGAGCACTCAAGAGAAATTACAACATAGTCTCTATAAATGTATTCCTAATCTCCGCTTCCTTTGGGAGACATTCCTCCCCTTAGCAACATGCCATCTCACTCATCTATCCAAGTGGCAGAGTGATGCTGTCTTAAAGCCCTGGCTGAGCATGTCTCAATCATACATTCTAAATCCCTGGAAACATGAACTCCTTCAGCACTGCAAAGAACACTATCATTTGACCGAAACACCTCATGGATAGGACACAGAGGGCTTCTAGCATAATCATCCCTTGCCCTCATGAGACAAGGCAGCCTTTAGCTAAAGCACGGCTTCTCAACCTTGGTTCTTCAGGTGTTAATGGACTACAACTTCCATCATCCTTTGGCCACTGTAGCTATGGCTGATGGGAGCTGTAATCCAACATCTGGGGAACCGGGAACCCCTGACCTAAAGCATCCCAGAGAGACAACAGTCCAGTCTTTCACTGCTCATCCCACAGGAGAACTGTTCCTGGTTAAGAAGTAATACTCAAAGCCTGAACCAAGTTCTACGAGCAGGCAGCTAGTCGCATGGAACAAATAGTGGGCATATGTATGCATCCTCATTTGCATCCGGAGATGTATCAGTTCAGCTTGATGCAGCCTGAATGAGAAGTGAAGGGGCTGTTTTCTCACATAGATCATACTTAAATGGACTAGGGCCATTTAATTACAGGAAGATTTAATTTTAACCTAAAATTAAATCTTCCTGTAGTTTAAACTTAGGGACTTAACCCTAAGTCCTCTCTTCCTCTTCTTTCTGGTGTTCTTTTACAATTCTTAACACACTCATATATCCTGGCACACTATTTGGGAATAACTGAGCTTGCTCAATAATATTCAGTCCAAAAACTAGATAGTGAATACAGAACTCCTGGCTCTTCAGTCTACTAAATCAAAATCCTCTTCCAGAGTTCGATCACAGGGAGGACTGCTAGTGCTAACCCTCCAGGATTGGTCCGGACTCTGGCATCTCCAGGAATCAGCCTTGATCTCCAGGAAGGTTTTCACATGGGGCTTTGAGAGGGTGCATTCACATATTGGCCAGATTTACTCCAAAGTCCCTGCAGGTTATCGGGGAACAGTTCACACACAATTTGGGTTTTTCACAGTGCGTTAGAGTGTTGCCCGATTTATATCCAGGGTAAAAAAAATCCACTATTAGTGGCGGTCTTTTGGGACAACTTCGAGTTTGCAGTAAAGCCTCCCAGTAAAGCCTGTTGTGTGTAAAAGTCCTAGGTGACTACTGAAAGCAATTCTGGAGATTTTAACCAGTGGAAGTCCCAAACATTTTGCTGCCCAAGGCAAAGTACAATCTCTCTCTCCCTCTCCCTCTCCCTCTCTCTCACACACACACTTAGGCCATGCTACCAAGGCAGCAGAGACAACACAGACTATGCCACCAAGCCAGATAGGAGGAGAAGAGGTGTGCTTCATTAGAGCAAGGAGGGGGAAATGTACAGTGTGCCCCAAGGGATCAAGGTAGGGCAATGCCAGTAGATGGTAAGGTGGCGCCCATGGTGGCAGGGGCCCAATGCTTGCCACCCCTGTGCCCCGCACCCGCACCTGAGGCAACCATCTTACTCTGCCTCATGGAAGGACCACCCCTGACTGTAATGGCTTGATTTTGTTAAAAGGCGGGGGTGGGGGGGTTGGTTCCCAGGCACAGCTTCAGAGCTGGCAACCCTGGGCATGAAGTCCAAGATTCCTAGTGCCTATATTAGTAGTCAGGTCAGTACAGTGTCTAGCATGTCAGACAAGGAGCGGGAAGACCCAGGTTTAAATCCCCACTCAGCCATGAAGCTTACAGGGTGATCCTGGGCCACTAACTCTCGGTCTTACTGACATGACATAGTTGTTGTGAGGAGCAAATTGGTGGGGGGGCATCCTTGTAAGCTGCCCTAGGCTCCTTGGAGGATGGCTAGATAAAAACATGACAAATAATAATAGTCTTTCCTTTTCTACCCAGCAGAAGGTAATAGCCTGGATATCTATACCCACTCCATCATAGATATTTCAGAACTCTTTCCACTCCACTCAGTATCCAACCAATTCTTACCGTTCCTGTACAAGTAGCTAGTACCTAGCTACAAAATACATATATGCCAAATCTGTTGTGAAAGAAGGGCAGAAGAATGTTTCAATGTTTTTCCTAAAAAAAAAAAAAAGAACACACACAAGCCCCAAACAAGAGAGATTCAGGCACATCCCCACTTGTGTGTGCTGCAAAGGAAAAATGTATCATTCATACACATGTGCCCTTCATCGCCAGTGGGCATTTTGGGTGCATTCAGACTTACTAGGGAGCATCCAAATTAGTTAGTTATCACTAAGCACCATTAAAATAAATGAGACAAGGTAGTCACGATGAACTTATACCCCATTAATTTCAAAGGAACAGTCTTGTGACTTATTTAGTCTGATGCCACCCATTGAGATAACATTATGTGAACACTTGGAAGTGTACAATATATTAATTGCTAAATATGACAATTTCTTCTCATGGAGAGGGGAAACGCTGTGCTTCGCATGCCAATGCTGGCTGAGGCCCAGTGGTTGTGCAGGCAGGGTTGCCAATCCTCCAAGAGTGGCCTAGAGTCTCCAGAAACTGGCAACAATCACTAGATGACTACTGAAAGCAACCCTGGATATTTTAGTGGGTTCATTTTGGGGAAAATACTGGGCAATAAAGAAAGAAATCTCCAGGAGTAGTTTCAGTCAGAACTGGCAGCCTAGCAAAACAGGGCCTTCTTGGTTGTTGCCTCCAGGTTGCAAAACTCCCTCCCTGTGGAAACCCACTCCCTCATCACCATTTGCAGACAGGTGAAGGCCACTTCCTTTACTTGAACCTTTGGGCAATGAGAAGACCTTGGTGGTCATTTTTAGTGTGTTTACCCTGCTCATATGCTGTTAGCCAGTTTTATTGTTGTTATTTTTTAAACTGTTTGTAGCCTTTTATTTTTTTATTTTTTATTTTTATATTTTTATACCGCCCAAAACTTGTGTCTCTAATATATATTTACTAATATATATATATAATTGCTGGAAGTCATCTTTGGATCCATGTGACAAAAAGTGACCAAAAAAATAAATTTTAAGAGGCTGCAATCCTATGCTTACCTGGCAGGAAGCCTCATCCAGTGAGAGGTACTTTTGAGTAAACATGCATACTTTTGAGTAAACATGCATAGGATCAGGTTGCAAGTATTGTTATTATACAAAACATCTTAAAAGCAGTGGGAAGATGGTGTTCTATTTTCCAGATAAAAAATATTTCAGCGAGTAGTAAATCCAGGAGTGGGGTGTGTGATTTGTCCAAATTCGACAGTCAGTCCTTTCTGCTTCCCCACTCCTCATGATTTCTATGCTGATTCTTTCCTCTTAAGAAAATGACCAGCTAGCTATAAAAGGGGTGGGAAACATTTCTGCATCATCAATGTTTCCTCAAGACAGTTTCTTTCTTTTAAAGATGCTACAAACACCAAAGTCAGAGAAGCAATTTCTTCTAGAACGACTGAACATCAGTAAACAATGAGAAGCTAGCATCTCAAAAGAAGCATGCATCTCAAGAGTTAGAAGTTAGCATCTCAAAAGAAACTATGGCGCACTTTCCTACCCACACAGACAGGTGAACCTAGTGGTCAATGCAATATCAGCTGCTGCTAATATACCTCAGAAATCTGAAAATCTTAGTCCTGTTTTTAATTAAGATGACTTGTAATCAAACACTCAGTGGCTCATGTGGATAGTTGTCAGAAGAACCCAAAGGATCCAGAGCCAAAAGGTTTTAGAAATTTACATCACTTCTGAGAACAGTATCTCTTGGCTACTCTGTAATGGCACAATCCTTCATGACCTCTTGCAAGACACCCTAACTGACCCTTTCTTTTTTACACCTGAGTCACATGTCAAACCCTATCCTAGGGGTGCTGTGTAACATTCACCAGGAATTTCACATGGGTGGCATATAAATCACACAATAAAGAGCTTTCTAGATTCTGTATCAAGGAGCCTATTTCATAACAGCTCACTTCGTTGATTGTAGAGCAGAGGGAAGCTACCTAACACTCCATTGGCTCCAGGGAAGCAACGTCTGCTTACATAGTAGGTAAATTTAAAAGTCAATTTACCCCAGTGGCAGATTATACCCCATAGATACTAATGAAGCAAGGCCAGCTTGGGCCAATTGGATTATATCCCAGCTGATTTCTTTGCAACAAGCACAATATATGCTCTCTGAATCAATTGTGCATGAACAGTTCATCTCAAGTTGAAATGAGGCAATATTCAGCGAAGGGGCCATAGGCCAGAGAAAGAGCATGTGCCTTGCGTGCAGAAGAGCCCAGCCTCAACCCCCAGTATCTCTACCTGAAGGATCCAGCAGCAAATGCTGGGGAAGAGCCCTGCCCAAGAACACGCCCCCCCCCCCAGCTACTGCCAACTAGAACAGATAACACTGGGCAGATGGAGCTGGCCCAATGATCTGACTCAGTATAAGACGGCTCCATATGCTCCATATACCTCAGCGGTTGATCCAGCCCAGTTTCAATGGAACAGTTACACTTTTCACCAACATGGACTCCATTATATAAATTAATGTATATGAGCAGAATTTATGTCTGGCCAATGGATATAGTCTGCCTGAGGACTAGATGCAGCCTGATAGTCTCCAGTCGAACACTGCTGGTCTATACTCACATTTGGTCTGTTTGCTCCTACTTCTGTTAAATCTAGTGTATTACTGAAGCTGTGCAATGAACCAGTAACTCTCCTGTTCCCTTACTGCCACTGCCTTAGGCACACCACTTTTCTCTCAGCCCCAACTCACCATCTGCAACATGGGGTTAATTATATTATCCTGCCTTGCAGGGTTGTTGTAAAGACAATGGTGATAATGTGTGTGTCCAGTCTAAAGCACAATATTAAGAATGCATAGAATCGCTGCTGGAAAGACAGACAACATTTCTTCCCAATGGAGCATCCATGAAGCTCACGCATACATAATTCAGTTAGTTAAAACCGAATTCCTGAATGGTTCATGTGATGTCTACCAGCAGTCCCATTATTTCAAAACCTGTGTGTGCACGCACACACATATGGGAATCTTTCAAATAACCAATGTTTATGTCAGAGCTGGCCTTAAATGTCTTTAGCTATCACTTAAACCCCGACACTTAAGATACATGTTTTTGTTCCATGAATCAAAAAGTGCTTCTCACACTTGCAGCACCCAGGAATCTAATGCCAAGCATGGAATTCTGGCCAGCTAAATACCACTACTTTGATGGTGTCTATTGCCTCCACCTTTCTATTTTCCAAAGCCGCATGGTTTAGCCTTGAAGGAAGGGGCGTCTGTCTCTGGGGTTTCCTTTAATGTGGAACATGACCTTATTAATGCACCTATTTCCAGCCTGTATTGCTCACACAACTCTTTTTTTTAAGAAGTCAAACTTCAAACAACTTGCTGTTCCTTTTTTAAAAAAAGCTATGCTTGACTCTGGTTTTATTTTCCAGTCAATCACTAGTCCCGTTTTTAATTAAAATGGCTTATTATCAACTTAACCCTTTCAAACACTCAAACCCCACACCTTTACATCATGTCTGGATCTTTAGAAAACACACACATACAAACTTTAAAACAAGGTTGTAAACCAAAGAGCTGGACAGGGGGAAGAAAATATCTGTAGCCAATAAAATCTGAAAATAGCCCTGAACTGGGATTTTGTCCTCAGCCGAAACCTAAATATTTGTGAATACAGTGGCTGAAAAGTTGGTTTTCTCTTGCATGTTTCTCAAGCCTCACTCCAGAAGCAGGGTGGGGAGATATATCTGAACAAAATCAATTTCTTTGGAACACAACTCCTCTGTTTTAAAATTGGATTGGTGAAATACTTGCAGTTCATCTAATCAAGAAACAAAAAACTCTCAATAGAAAAATCATAGCCCCCCCCCCCCCCCACCATTTCACCAGGAAATGGACTGGTTATTTAAAAAAAGAAAAATAAGTCTCCTTTCATGCACAAACTAAATACAGATGACACTAGAATATACAGCAACCCAGCAGAGCTACCCTAGGACATCAAATGGACTCTACAAAGTTCAGACAAAACATCCTTGCTCTATTTTGCTAACCTTTGATACAATCTCCCCACCTCCAAGCGATTTTGTGTCAAGTTGCCCAGCTTCCCCCATCCCTTAAATTATAAATTGCCTTAAATTATAGTTTCCCGGTTGTGTTATTTAAAAGCCTGTAATGCTAAGAAAGGACGGAGGAAAGAGAGGGAGGGTGGTTGGGAAATAAAGTAAAATTGCTTCTTACTTTTTCTCAGTTCCTTGGGCTTTGGACTTTACTTTCCACCTGGTCTGACAAAAGCTCCAGATTGCTTCAAGTCAGGACTCTCTAGGGCCCCTGATCACGCACAGCAGGGAGATTACCTCAAGCAGTGGCGATGCCATCTCTCTGTCCCAGCCTGAGGGGTTTGCTGCAAATTTTTGAGGAGGAAGGAGAGAGACAAGCAAAGAGAACGGGTTGGTCTGTAGTTGGAAGGGACTGGGGGGGGGGGAGAGAGAGAGAGCTCCTCTGCTTTACAGGATCCACCCTCTAATTACAGCCTGGGAGCCTTTGAGGACCCGCTAGTATCCAGTAAAGGAGGAGGGACTGTGGTGGTGTTGGTGGTGGGGGAAGCAGTCAACATCTTCAGACTGTGCCCCCCCCCTTTCCTCAGAGTTTAAAGGAAGAAAAGAAAGAGAGGAGAAGGGGAGGAGGGATGGAGAGAGATTAAAGAGGGGGAAAGGGAAAACAAAGCTTGGGAAGGGATAGAAAGAAGCGGGGGGGGGGGCTTAGACATTTAAGGAGAAACGAACTAACTGGAAGGAACTGAGGCAAGACAAGAAACCCAGAACTCCCCCCAATCCTGAGCCCAGGTGGGATGGATGGATGGATGGACAGCCAGGAAACAGCAGTGATCCTACCTGGTGTGGAGGAAGTGGATAGAGAGAAATTCTTCTCCCTCTCACATAATACTAGAGCCAGGGGTCATCCCATGAAACTGATTGCCAGGAAATCTAGGACCAACGGAAGTACAATGCATAATAAACTTGTGGAATTCTCTGCCACAAGATGTGGTGACAGCCAACAACCTGGATGGCTTTAAGAGGGGTTTGGATAACTTCATGGAGGAGAGGTCTATCATCAGCTACTAGTTGGATGGCTGTGGGCCACCTCCAGCCTCAAAGGCAGGATGCCTCTGAGTCCCAATTGCAGGGGAGTAACAGCAGGAGAGAGGTCATGCCCTCATCTCTTGCCTGTAGGCTTCCAGCGGCATCTGGTGGGCCACTGTGCGAAACAGGATGCTGGACTAGATGGGCCTTGGGCCTGATCCAGCAGGGCTGTTCATATGTTCTTACCGTACAGTGAGGCCTCCATTGGCAGCTGTTGGGTGACACACCAATCTGATCCACAAGGGCACAATCTATGGGGCAATTGTTCTACATGGAAATGAATAGGAATTGCCCACAGGGAAATTTCCTTGTGCCTTGAACTTCTTGTTTATTTATTTAATATTTGATTCTTTAATACATGTATATTCCACCCTTCAGCACAGGGGTGTTTTCAGGGAGGCTCACAAAACTTAAAAGGGCATTAATTAATGGGATGAGGGATGCCATTTGGCTTTCTGCCCCAGGACCCAACAGGGGCTATAGCTCAGTGACAGAGCACCTGCTTTGTATGTAGAAGATCCCAGGTTCAAAACCTTGACAGCTATGGGAAAAACAGAATCCTGGAAAGCTACAGCAGACAATATTGTGGTAGATGAACCAGTGATCTGACTCAATAGAAGGCAGCCTTTTATGGCCCTGCTGGAAACGGCTTTGTTTCCTGGAGAAGATAGTTGTCAGGGGTTCTTCTATGTGGTTGACAGAACACTCTCTGTTGTAGATGCTGCCTCTTTCAGGATGTATCCAGATACTGGGGAAAGAGTGTACTTCCAAAACAGAATAGCAATCCAAGTGTACTGTGGTGAGGTGCACGGTCTGTTAAGCTAACAACCCCTTGAGGCATATGATAAATAAATATAAAAGCAAGTTGAGGGGAACACTGTATGTTACTTCTGTTAATTTTAAGGGATGGATTATGGATTAACTAATTCTACTATTGATCATTGGCTACTCCTGCTAATACAAAATCTTTATAAGGACTCCTATTTAAGAGTACACTGTAACTTTCAGGGACATATGACAGATTCTATAAGTGCTGAGAAAGGAGTGCAACAGAGCTGCAGCTCTTTACCCAGGAGTCTTTTCTGAGCCTAGATCCCCTCATTCCTGTAATTTAGGAGGCCAGGAGCCTGAACCGCTTGCCAAATAGGCGCCTTGACATTGTGATGCAGCCCCTCCTCAGTTAGGATGCTTTTCTAACTGTGCTACTGACCCAGATGTTCTAGATGGCGAAATGGCTATCAGTTTAGGGCTATTTTAATTCAAAATGAACTTTGCAAATGACATGCTTGCAATAAAGAGGAGAACTTACAAAATAGAAAATATGTTATCTAATGGTGGCTCAAGACTTCTGTGTGCTTGAGGCAAGGCACTTAAATGCCACCCCCTTGCATACATCCTCCTCCCCCTCTCCCCCCACCCTTTAAAAAGCAGGAAGCAGGAGGGCAGCATCTTGCTTCCTCACTGGTGCCCCAATCATCTGCTGCCTGAGTCAACGGCCTCACCTTGCCTCATGGAAGGGCCGCCCCTTATGTTGTCTGAAGAAGTGCTCTGCTGGATCAGACCAAATGTACTTGTCCAACAATGACCAACCAGATGCCTCCAAGAAGTCCACAGGCAAGGTGTGAAAGCAACAGGCCCCATCAGCTGGGATTTGGTGCCTTAGTACTTCTGAACCTGAAGATTCAATTCAGCTATCATGGTTAATAGCCATTGATAGATCCATTCTCTCTTTTTTAATTTGTTGAATCTTCATTTAAAGCCGCCTAAACTTATTGTATCTTCATTTAAAGCTAGTAGCCATCACCACATCTCGAGGCAGTGGATTCCATGGACATTTCAGATAAGCAAAATTGCTGTGATATGGCTTTAGCCCTGTATCCTGTTTAGCAGCCCTGCCAGCCCATCACAAAGTGGTGGTTCTCTTTATTTAGCAGCGGGAGAGCAACTGGCCCTATCCATCCCCAGCACAGTGGCTGTTGCTGGTATCTATCTTATGTTCCTTTTTTAGATTGTGAGCACTTTAGGGACAGGGAGCCCCTTAATTAATTAATTAATTCATTCATTTATACCTATGTAAACCATTTTGGGGACTTTTGTTGAAAAGCAGTATATAAATATTCTTCTTCGTCGTCAACAATCACTAAAGATCTGGACAAAGTGGGTGGGATTAAATGAGACAAGGGCAAAGATTTATTATATATATATTTGTTGCATTTAATTTTTTATACCACCCAAATCAATGATTTCTAGGAGGTTCACAAATAGAAATGTCACACGAAGGAAATAATCAATTGCTCAAGAGTAGAATGAGGAATAACTGCTAGGCAGCAGCAGTACTTGCAGAAAAAGCAAGAGTTTATAATATGTAGCAAAGATCTAGGGAATCTTGGATACAATCTGGTATGCATTAGCCAGGCCCATGTTGCCTTCAATAGCACATGAAAGTACAGTATAACTAGGTGCAAGACTGCAGCTATAATGGATGAAACTGATTTCCTAATGTTATTGTGTCTATTGATATCCTGCCTTTCTGCTCCCATTAATCTATCTAATCAATATCTATATCTTCAAATACAGTATATAATGTATATATTTATATAGCGTTTCACATGAATTGTTTCCGTCATCCTTACAACAGCCCTGTAAAGTAGGTCAGTATGATTAATTCCATGTCACAGATAAGAAACAAGGCCTGATGCCACCCAGTGAATTACAGCTGAGCTGACCTCATATTTGAACTCAGACTTCCCCACTCATATTCACATGTTATGTCCACAGGGAGACACAGTTTCAGATCTGTATACAGGTACAGTTATTCACATTTTATGTTGAAAGCAGATATAGCAATACACTTCCTATTTGTATCCTGCATTTCAGGATATTTTTACGGTGAACACAGGTACAATCATTTACACAAAAACATGTACGTGTGTACAGACATCTCAACACAGGTACATCTGAATAGGGCAAATGTCTTAAAAGAGATTAATTGAAGGATAACATTTCAAAATTCTGTATTTTTTTCTTGGTTTCCCCTCCTTTGATCCCTAGGTCTTTTTATCTGTTTTGTTCTGTGTCCTTAAGAGATGTTGACCTTTAGGGAGCTACATAGCAACATTAATGATACCATGGAACAAAAGCTACTGCTGTTTTTAGTTGTGTTGGCAAGGACATTGCTTAGGAGATGTGGGAAGTAATGCTATCACTTTATTTCCAACTTATAAGACTTTAGGGTTGCCAAGTTTTTTTTTACTAGTCCTGCTCCTTTGTTAGCAGCGTGACTAGCACAAATTTAGCAAGTGAGGCTTTGTCTCCCTCCTAGGAAAAGCTTTTCTGTTTCCTAGGTAGGGGAGGGCCATAGCTCAATTGCAGGGTGCATGCAGAAGGCCCTAGGTTCACTTCCCAGTATCTCCAGTTAAAGGATCTTAAGCAGATTTTCCAAATCTCTGTGTGTCTGGCTGTTAAAAGTGTAGGAGGAGGGTCCATTAAAAAGCTGGCAATGCAAGACACCTGGAATATTGGTATTTCTCCTGATCATTACAGTTCCAGAGAGATGCTAGCAAAGATTCAGAAGGGAGCTTTCAAGATAGGGTCTAAAATAGAAAACAATATGTGGAAAGGATAAAGGAAAGTATGCAAGAGAAAAGGCAGTAGGTTAAGATCAGAGTAAAGTAGATTGTAGGTTAAACATTACTTTTCCCTGTGGAATTATCAGTTGTGTAGTGGGTACTGTGCTAGGATTGGACCAAGGAGACCTGGGTTTTATATTGCCACTCAACTCACCCCTCTTAGTTTATTAAGTGAGCTTGGGCCTGTCACCATCCTAAATCTAACCTACCTCACAGGGCTGATGTGAAACTAAATAGAAAAACCCAGTGTACAGTGTACAGAGTATCTCAAAGGAAAAGTGGGAAAGAAATGTTAAAATAATAATTTATGTGAGGCATTTCAAGTTTGGGATGTGCCATATGTACATTTTATCCTATGGGGCAAATAGCAACTCTGGGGGGTGGGAATTTGGCTCAGGAAATAGGCGCAGGGAAAGGGTTTACCCCTTCCGCCTCCAGTGCTACAATCCCAGTCCAAAGCAGGGCCCCCAGTGGCTCTACTTAACCATGAGAGAGAGAGAGAGAGAGAGAGAGAGAGAGAGAGAGATCCAGCCTCAGATCTCCTGCTGTCTCATCTAGTAATAAGATTAGACTAATAAAAGCCAGCATGGTGTAGTGGTTAGAGTGCTGGACTAGGACTGGGGAGACCCGAGTTCAAATCCCCATTCAGCCATGATACTTGCTGGGTGACTTTGGGCCAGTCACTTCTCTCTCAGCCTAACCTACTTCACAGGGTTGTTGTGAGGAGAAACCTAAGTATGTAGTACACCACTCTGGGCTCCATGGAGGAAGAGTGGGACATAAAATGTAAAAATAAAATAAATAAATAGTTGTACCCTAGCTAACTTGAACTGAAATCCCTTTGAATGTGCCTGTCAGAGTTGCCATGTGTGAGTGACAGCACCAGTGAGTAACAGGGCTGTAGTAAGTTTGGAGTGAGTGGGCAGTGGGACAAAAAGTGAAGGTGGGTTCCCTGCCCTTCTTCTTCAGTGAGGCTTGAGGGGGGAGAGCAGCAAAGAACAAGCTGTCACCCAGACAGTGGGTCCCCTCCCTTGAGGGCCCAGGGTCTGCTTCCCCCCACCACACCCCTTCTTCGATTGCAGCTATGCCCCTGGTGGGTTAATGTTTCTCCTTCCCCCTCCCCTCTCATTTTTCTTTTTATGCTCGCCCTCATCCCCCTATGCTTGACACAGGAGACCTTGCTGTGGAGCCAATGAGCCTTCCCTTTGCTTGTATTTTCTCCTTACTTAGGAAAGGAAAAAGCCACTAATTAAAGATACGGCAGCTCTTGTGGTCATTTGGAGTCTGCGCTTTACTAACATTTGGAAGTGTTTAGTTTTTTTGTGCATCTGAAGTTGGAGGGGGATGGTGGAGTAGGGGAGGAAAGCAGGGATTGGTGGGAGAAAAAAAGAAATCAAAGATCACAGTGGCATGCGCTCCTGACCTCAAATTGATTTTCCAGCATGACATTAAAGACCTTTTTAAAAAGAGAGAGAGAATAATAATAATAAAAAGACAGAAAGGCAGATATAGGGACTTCCCAGCCCAAGGAACACATTGACAGAGTGGGCCAATTCAGAAGGGGAAATATTAATTCCAATAGTATCCCCCTTCCCCCAAAAAAACACTGCCTTTGCCATTAGGGATCAGACCTAAAGGCCCTTGCCCACTCAACACTTTCTAGGAGAGCTTTGTGGTGTGTGGAGGCAGAAAGAGCTGGATTATTTCACATTGTACTGACTGAAAAAGCAAAGGTTTGGCACTTTTCTGCCATGGAAGGCAGCATATAATTTGGCTATAGTATTTATTTTAATCCTGCTTTCCCTCCAAGGAGCTTAGGGTGTGTACAAGGTTTCCTACCACCTCAATGTTTACCTCACAAAAACCTGTGAGGTAGGTTTAGGCTAATAGAGAGTGACTGGCCCAGTGAGGTTCATGGCTGAGCAGCTTGTTTGTTTGTTTGTATTTATTTATTACATTTCTATACTGCCCAAAACTTGCATCTCTTTGAACCCAGGTCTTCAGGGCGAGCTCTGGATTTCAAGAGACTATCAGAAAACTGCTCTCCTCCTGCCTGGAGGGACCCTGAGATTGTCACTCCACTACCACATGAAGGCCATGGGCACAGAGGTGGTCTCCGGATCAGCAGTGGGCCCTCAGTAGCTGTCTAACAATACCAACCCCTGACACTTGTAGGTCTATATGGTGTCAGTTCAACACTCTAGCCCAGCGCTTTTCAACCAATGGTATAAATACCATGGGTGGTACTTCAGAGTATGGTAGGGAGCTCTTGGCCACAGGAACCACATGGCACTGCTGCACCTGGCCTAACCTTACTGGAGTCTGGAAGTGGCAGCGGCTGTGGTAGCAGTGCACTATGGCAAGGGGCGGTGGTACAGCAACCCGGTCCTTCAAAATATGTGTGAGCTGGACAAGGAGAGAAGAAGGATGGAGGGCAGAAAAGAGCAGGAGAAGCCTCTTCACTGCAGGGACAACTGTGCAGGAGCTGCCCACTCTTGCACACAGCAACTCTATCTTGAAGCGGTGGGACTTGCAAATAACAAAAAAAGTTGAAAAGTCTTGCTCTTGCCACTATGCCACACTAGGCAAAGAAGAAAACTCTGCTGAAGGGACTCTTGTGTCTTTCCTGGAAAGGAAGGGTATTCACTCATTAGAACTGGAGAACTGGGGGATAGTTCCTTGATTCTGTGCCACTTCTTTTAAGAAGAGAGTAGGAATTAGACGTGGAGGCTGTTCTCACATGCAGCGAACTCCAACCGCCCAAACCCGGGCTCCAGAGAGCCCCGAGAGAGCTCTCCCACTCTCATTTCAGGCAGCGCTTGCTGCCTGACAGCATGTCTTTCCCTTTTTATCCCTTGCTGGAAGGAGAGAAAAGGAAATTAAAGCAACCACTGCCTGAAAAGAATAGGAGGGAGCTTTCTCGGGGCTCTCCAGAGCCCGGGCATGGGCATGGGGAGTTTGCTTGCCCTGCTATTTTCCCTAGATACGCCTCTGCTCATATTATACTGTTGGTTGGGGTCTTGGAGTGTGTGTGTGTGTGTGGTGTGTGTGTGTGTGTGTTTGTGTGTGTGTGTGAGAGAGAGAGAGAGAGAGAGGGAGAGGTGATGCAGGGCAGGGGTGCCTTTTCCAGAAACATATGGAATGAGAATATGTTAAGTTGCATGTTGAAAATTTTCTGCTAATGTGTATTTGCATAAATATACTTGTTTTCAGAGGCACTCTTACCCTTGGACTTCAGAACCGAGTGTGTGTGGACTTGGGGGCCCCAAATCCTCTTTAGTCTGTCCCGAGTGGTGTAATCATCTGGTGGAGCATGATGATAGTTAATTTGCAGGGCCTCCAAAGGCCTTTTGGTCCAGTCTCCAAAATTACCTAGGTGCACCTCTGATTGTTTTACATCCTTTCTTGTAAGTTCAGTTGCTGTTTGGGCCCTCAAGGACCCGCGTGTGAAAAATACTGTGTTTGGGTGTGTGTGGGTGTGTGGATTATGCATATCTTGCATGAGTGGGGGGTGGGGGCAAAAGGCTCCACAATTACCCAGATGCATCTCTGCACAAGGTGGTCGATGCAGTCAGCTGGGAAGAAAAGACTTGCCTTTGGAGGCCACAGTAGAGCTGCTGAGCAATAACACCAAAAGAAGCCTTCCCACTCCTCTCTCCAGAGGCGTAACTAGGGAAAACGGCGCCCAGGACAAGCACTGAAATTGCGCCCCCCCCGCCACGCGCCCCCCGCCACCCCTGGAAATATGGAAATGTGTCACAGCCATAGTCAAATGTGGGTTGTGGGCTGCATCCGTGCAAGTATACTGGGACAGGAAAAAGGAAACATGAGGCTACAAGGCTCTTTAGAAATATATATTTTAAAGAAATGTCTTGCACACCAACAGCCTAAGTTTGTAGTCCTCATGGCCAGAAAATAAATGCTTTAAAACATAGTAATAGGTTTTGTGTCCCAAAATGGAAAAGACAAGACAGGTATTCAGAGGCGTAACTAGGGAAAATGGCGCCTAGGGCAAGCACTGAAATTGTGCCACTGTCCAAGCAGGAATGATGGGACTTGTAGTCAGCAATATCTGGAAATCCCCGTTAAAAGGAACACTGTACCATCTAGACATGGTTGTTGATCAAAACCTGAAAACATGAGCCATCTCTGTAAAAGACCTAGAACAACAGTCAGGAGTTATGCAAGGATTCCAAGTCTCATTTTCTCTGTCTCCTCTCATTCTTTAAAAAACATGACTTTGTCCTAGAGGATCACCTGCTCAAATAGCCACTAGCAAAATAGGGGAAGAAGAAGTGGGGTGTGTGTGTCTATAAACCAGTGAATGATTCCTGCCAGCCTTTGTCTTATGATGACTGTTGGCTCATGATGGGGTATATGTGCATTCACCATTCTAGTGCTTACTTTGACACCAGGAGGGAGGAGGATACATTAGTTTGCCACACTAGACAGAGGAATTTGCAACAGGAGCAGACAGCCAAGTTTTGCCAGGGCCAAAACCAGCCCCTGCCAAACTAAGAAATAATTGTAATTTGCCCCTTCCTGTCACAAGCAGTGTGCTGTTCTTTTATTATTGACTCTAACTCTCAGATATCCCAGTCATGGATGGAAAATTCAGGGTTAATTTACAAGAGACACATTTTCTACATGGAAGTTTCTTCTGTGCAGGTGCTGTGCAGAAACCCATGTGTAGTGATCAATACATATGTAACTATTCCGCCAGGGGCATAGCAAGGTTGGAATGGGTCCAGAGACAGGATTTCAAAATGGGCCCCCAGATCCTCAAAGTCCAGGGCCTCCACACACCCCAGGCCCCCAAGGATTTAAGTCTGATATTTCAAAATAAGTATGCTACCTGGAAATACATTTCACTGCATACACGCATGCACACTTCACAGTATATAGTGATATACATTGAGTACTATATATTTGTGCTACTTTTAATGCCTAGAACACACTAGCAATGCTAATTATTAAAATGGACCCCTTGCTGCAGATTAGCAAATGATACTTTCAACCATGCAGGGTGAGCCTATGTTTGTTTTTTCAGAATTCTGAACAAATTCAGTAAAGTTTGATTCCAGGAGTCTTTTCACACCAGGCTTTTAAAGCCCTTTAACACACCTCTCCTCTGGAATAGAGGTGTTGCATTCACATGTTGGCCAGATTTACCCTGAAGTCCCTGCAAGTTATTGGGGAGCAGTTCACACACAAGAAAAATAAAATAAAATAAAATAAAATCACAACACATGCTTCACAGTTCTCACTCAGACCTTCTGGGTTGCAAAACAACTTGAACATAAGTGCATTTATGAATGAATGAATGAAAATAAATAAAATATACTTGTTCCAGAAGTGTTTGTAATTTTCTGACATGAAACAAGCCACTTATAGGCCTTTTTAGATAGTTTTTGTTTTTAAAGCCAGCACATTTTCCAGTCTGTTTTAAATTAAATATCCAGAGACTTCTCAGTCTCGCCCCACCCACCCCCCATATCAAAGCCCTATGGCAAGCAGATCCCTATATATGGGGGTAACCACAAAAAGGAATTCACAGCCTACCTAGCAATAGCTGTTCTGGATGGTCTGGTCTGGGCAGAGGGTCTGCTGCCTGCTTCCTCCTTCCTTCCTTGCTTGGGGCCTACTCGAGTTCAGGCTTCAGGGAGGCCTACTCGGAGGCCTCTCTGGAAGCCCCGCCCACCCACCGATCAGCTGAGAGGCGGGGAGAGAAGAAGAGCTCTCTGCAGTTTGCAGGCGTTGTCGATCCTAGGCCTCTTTGCCGATCAGCCGGAGCTGGAGGCAAGTGGCTGAGGGGCCTTGGGGCTGGGCAAGTGGGCAATGGGATGGGGGTGGCAGGGACTGGTATGGTGCCCCCACCTCAATGGCACCCGGGGCACGTGCCCCCCTGCCCCCCCAGTTACGCCTATGCCTCTCTCACCTCCTTCCCCATCAACTGATGGAAGGATAACCAGTAAACTAGTTCCTCCAAAGGCTGATCTGCTCATCAGTTTGATCCGCCTTCTCCATCCTGAGGGCAATGCTGAGAGGGTGTGCAAACACAGAGCCTTGCTGGTTTATTTAACATGCATCTTCTTTCTCCAGACTCTGGCCTTGCAGCAGGATTATTTATGCACACTCATGTACCATGAGGTTACTACCCAATGTCAACTAGATGATCCTATAATTTGTCTCTGTCTGGAGTATTTCGTGTTGCATCTATAAAGAAGGAACTGCTGTAACTCAGGAGTCAACTCATTGTGTCAGTCATATTATTACAATGTGATGTCCTCATGGTCTGTGCTACTTCCATTATTTAAATTTTAAAACAATAACAACAACATGCAGTCATTAAAAACAAAAGCAACACCCAATATAGAACTTACTAGCAGCAGCTAAGATACTAGTGGCCTCAAAATGGCATACATTGAAATCTCCTTCTATTAAAAGTAGTTATGCAAGGTTTGGAAAATCACTGCAATGGCAGAACTCACAAAATGCATGCCCATAAAAGGAGGTAGAAAATGCACCCAATGCTTTGAAAAACCATGGTTTCCTTTTTATTAGATTATGTAAAGATTGGTATAAAGTGGTTATGAATCAATACAAAATTTTCCCATTATGAAATATATTCAGGCTCTCATGTAATATAAGCTGAATATCTTTCTTTCTATTATTTTCCCCATCATGTTCAATGCTGCCTCATTGTGGCGGGTGTGTGTGTTCCTGGGAGGAATGAGTGAAGTATACTGAGAGATAGACTTCCAGTAGGATCACCCAAAGCGCTAAGGTTATCCCAGCTGCCCAGCTAAGGCAAGCAGGCACCTATATTGGGCAGCAGCAATACAGGAAGGTACTGGAAATGAGCAGTCGCTTTATTAATAACTAGTATTTTTAAGCCCGTTATGATAACAGGCGCTAGCTTTCTCTCCTGCCTTTAAATGGTTTTTTTAAAGTGTTTTTTTTTCCTTTGTCTCTCTCTCTGGTGTTTTTTTTCCCCATTATCCCCTCCTCCCTCTGTCCTCCTGCCGCCCGCTCACCCGCCCTCCCAGCTTTCCAAAATCCCCTTCCCCGCTCCTCCCCCCAATTGATTACGGGCCAAAAGGGCCCATGAGAAGGCCGTCGCCCCCGCCTATCGCCCACCCAGCTGCCCGAGCCCACCTTACCCGCTCCAGCCCGCGATAGTCGGGCGAAGAAAAAAAAATTATTTGCACAGTGGAAGTGAGGAGCTCAGGAACAGAGCTCCTCTCTGTGCTATGCTGCTGCCCAAACTGCCGCTATGGACGCAAAGGACGTTTCGTCCATAGCGGCAGTTTGGGCAGCAGCATAGCACAGAGAGGAGCTCTGTTCCTGAGCTCCTCACTTCCACTGTGCAAATAATTTTTTTTTTCTTCGCCCGACTATCGCGGGCTGGAGCGGGTAAGGTGGGCTCGGGCAGCTGGGTGGGCGATAGGCGGGGGCGACGGCCTTCTCATGGGCCCTTTTGGCCCGTAATCAATTGGGGGGAGGAGCGGGGAAGGGGATTTTGGAAAGCTGGGAGGGCGGGTGAGCGGGTGGCGGGAGGACAGGCTTCCCCTGCCGCCTCTTCCCCCCTCAATCACCGGCCGGGCGGTCTCTGGAGGCGCCGCTGCCATCCTCCACGGCCGGCCCGGGCCCTTCACGGTCGGCTCTGTCCCGCCGGCCTCCGTTGGCCTCCATTCCGTCCCCTGTCTCCCCAGCTTGGTTGCTGTCTCTTCTGGGTGAGGTGGCGGCTCTGCCGCTGCCTCGGCCAGTTTCCCCTGCCGGCGCTTCTCCGGCTTCTTCAGGGCGGCCGCTTGTGGCCGTCCAAGATGTCCGCCGGGTGCTGGCGGTCGTGTCTCCCTTGCCCTGTTCTGGGCCTGCGCTTCGCACAGGCGCAGAACAGGGCAGGGAGGCACGAACACACGCTTGGTGCCCGTCCACGGACGGACACCAAGCGTTTTATTAGAGAGGATGACAAAGACATAATTTCATAGTGCATGGGAGAAGGCAATGGTAAACCACTCCTGTATTTTTATATCCAAGAAAACCACATGGATAGACAAAATAGAATGAATGTCGATGTAGTGCTGGATGATGGGCCCCTCAGGTCATATGGCACTCAAAATGCTACAGAGAAAGAGCTGAGGATCACTCAGAGTACCGATGGTGTTCATGACATGGGTAGGCTAAAGACATTTGGATGTCTAGTGGCTGGTGTTAGGTTCTGGTATGTTCTTTAGCTATTTATAATTTTCAAGTTTTAGCTTTTAAAATAACTTAATTTGAACCTAATAATGATTGTGATTTTTGATCTGATTTTTAACTTGTCTGTTTAATTTGGTTAATTTTATTATTTTCATTGTATCTTGTATCTATTTCATTGTTGTGAGCCACCTCAAGCAGTAGTGCACTGGAGGGGTGGGGTATACATATTTTGAATAAATAGTTAATTAAATAAATATGTTGCCATGCAGGAAAATAAAATCTGAAGCTGCAAGACCCTTTGACGTGACCTATGCCCCAATGACTGATGCAGAAGAAGAGGAAGTTTTTTTGGTGGGTTGTTTTTTTTTTGCATTAAATTCTTATTGATTTTAACAATATCTTAAACATCTCATTACATTCAATTAAACAAAAATTGACTTCCAGCTCACCAATCCGTGTGAATCACTAACTATACAATTAACCCTTGCTATAATAATTCAAAACATATAAACTATATCTTACCAAACTCGATTTTAGTCTACTCAACCTGCTAATATTACTAAGTTTCAAACCCTGTTGAAAAATCAATATTAGGAAAATAGTTCTTTAGGTACAGTAAGAATGATTTCCAATCTTCTTTAAAACCTTCCAGATTTTGATCTCTTATCAGTACTGTAAGTTTTGCCATCTCTGCATATTCCAAAATTTTTATCAGTCAATCTCAGAAGAAGAGGAAGTTGATGAGTTTTATGCTCAAGTTCAGTCTGAAATTGACAGAACATGCAAGCAAGATGTGCTGCTGGTGGTTGGAGACTGGAATGCCAAAGTTGGAAATGGTAAGGAGGATAACACAGTTGAACTGTATGGCCTAGGAAACAGAAATCAAGCTGGAGAATGACAAATTAGTTTCTGCCAATCCAATTATCTCTTAATTGCTAACACATTCTTCAAATAATGAAAGCAGCATCTATACACATGGACATCAACAGATGGAGTACACAGAAATCAAATTGATTACATTATTGTTGCAAGGAGGTGGAAGAACTCAGCAAAGATGTGGCCAGAGTCTGATTGTTTTCAATAGCCAAGATAGCCAAGCCAAGGCCATCGATTGTCTCACACTTTGCTGTAAAATTCAAGACTGGTGGATTGCAGTGTGGGGAATAATATGGGGGGCGCACCTACTTCCCCTTAGAGTCATCCTTGACTGCCATCCAGCAAAGGATTAGGGAGGCCTTTGTGCATTCTAATATGGCCAATTGTCAAACTGATATGTTACTTCCTGACTGTGAGTTTATTTGTAACTTGGATATTGCTACTTTTAATTGTTCTTACTGATTTTTTAGTTTTAATATTATAACGCTCCTGCACAGGGCAGGGTGTTGGACGAGAAGATCTTCAAGGTCCCTTCCAACCCTACAGTTCTAAAACTTTCAGTGCCTCCTTATCTTCCACTGCATCGCCTGCTATGGACCACATTTGCATGAAGCACCTCATGCAATTCTTTGTTATGGAGCCATTCTGTTTTATTCCTTTCCTTCTCCTGTCCTTCTGCTCTTGCATTGTGCCAGTACCATGGCAACAAGGTCTGAGAGGAGGAAAATCCTGGGCCCCCCTGGTTGTTGGTGTTGGAAGTAAAAGACAAAGGCTCCAGAGATGAGATAGGCCATCAGTTAAGGTGCATGAAAAGGACAGATTCCTGCTTAACAAAGAGATGAATCTGAGGCTGGGGAACAGAGCAGCAAGTAAAGGCTCTTTCCTGAGTTGCCACAAGCATTTATTGCTGTAGTGGGTGCAGAAATTGATTTATCCAGATCAAAGGTGGGCAAAGGGTTGATCAGGATATACTTGTAGATCTCTGGCTGATTTGCAGTAGATCACCAAGGGTTTGTTACTTCCAAAGGTTAATAACAGCAGCGTCAACAAAAAAAGCCCTTCTTCCCAATTAGGCTGCTGAAATGAAGAAAAGCCAGGAAGTTTTTCACATGGGGCTTTTAAAGCTCTTTAACTCGCATCTCCTAAGAAATGGAGGGGGTGCGTTCACATAGCCAGATTTACCCTGCAGTCCCTCCGAGTTATCGAGGAGCAGCTCACACACAATTCAGGGTTTTCACTGTGTGTTAAGAGTATAGCCCGATTTATATCTGGGGTAAAATAACCCACTATTTGTGTTGGTTTTTTGGGACAACTTTGAATTCGCAGTAAAGCCTCCCAGTCAACTTGTGGTAAGGCCTGTTGTGTGCAAAAGTCCTTGGGGGAAACCATAGTGAATGTTTGCATGAAAAGAGTATGACCTCCGTTCTGATTCGGAAAATAAATTGCTGGGTTGAACATGGGCTCAGTGGCACCCTATTATTTAATTCTGTCTGCTCCCATGAGCCACTATTTTACACCTGGCTCCAATTTGTGGACTTGGAATTCTTGTCAAAAACCAAGTTGATCCCACAGAGTTCTAGTAAAAAGCAAAGTAGATCCCACAAGCCTGAAGTTGGCCCACCACTGCTCTACCTCGGGAGCAGGGGTGGGCCAATTCCTCCCAAGTAAGTGTGCTTAGGCTTGCTGCCTTAGATAAATAAATGTCAGTAAGGCAGCAATATGGCAGCTTTTAAGGTGTATGTGCAGGACAATTTCACTTGAGTCAGCTACCTCTAACCATCCTGTCTTACTCAAAAGACTGGTTAGATAATAGCAGAGAGTGGATTTTTCTTCCATCCTTTCAACACAAGCTTATAGTTGGAATCAGGAATCTTGTCCATATATTTATTGGGCTGGTTCACCCATTGCTTGCTGTTCCGCAACAACAAGTAACTTTCATGTGTGAATGAGCCAAATGACAGGAACAGAAGTTTTATATCATCCCCTCATCACCCCAATCACAATGAGGCTGTTCACACAAGCATCCCTGCCTGGAATTGCACAGCCCTGTCTGGGTAGAGCTGCTCACATGGAGTGCCGAGACCGAACCTGATCCCAGCACTTCCCTGCCAGGTAGCCTGGGTTTTTACCCTGGGCTGTTGCTGTCAGTATCTGGCCACCTGGCAGGGAAGTTCACAGTATCAAACGGAGCTACAGAAACAAGATACGGCTCAGAAACAGTTCTTCCCTATCGGGCTTGGCTGCAAGCTGTCGACACGAAAGTTGACGCAAGTTGCTTTCCAGCAGTGAATAGAAAGCTGGTGACGTAATTTATTGTACAAGCCGAGAGCTCCCAGCTGACAGGAATTCAAGACTTATCAGCCCTCTGCAAGAGGCGTTTACTCCTCCTGATAGTTTCAAGCTGATTCCTGCGCCTTGCAATACGCCTCTGTTGTGGAGTCAGTGGGGGTTGCTTGCATAGCTCCTCTTCTGATTGGTCCGTCACGGTTTCTGCTGTCTCAGGTTGTTGTGCCTGCTCTAAATCATCAGCTGGTTCTGCCTCAGCCATTTCTTGGAAACTGACAGCCGGGCTCTGCCCCTCAGACACCCCGGCATCGGCTGAAAAGTTGACAGCTTCCCCTTCCTCCTTGCTGTCTGAGATCGAAGGCGTGACAGTTGCTGAGGTAGAAGGGCACGAGCATGCCCTCTGCCTGAGGTCCCGGTCATGTCTCTGCTTGGGCAGCCGGCAGCCAGAGCAGACACAGAGCCAGGAGCCTAGAGAGCATGGCAGTGGGGAAATCTCCCAACGCACACAGTGCTTCTCGTGTGGTGCATTGAGGGGTTTCTGGAAGCCGGGCTTCATTTCTCTGGCCTCCAGATGGCCACGTGGCTCCGGGAAGTGCCACTTGTGTGGGCGTGCGAACCATGTGGCCCAAGAAAGTGAAGTGATTGTCTGGGGTGGGGGATTGTCTGCCTCCCCCCTCCTCCCCACCCCACCATCCAAGGTCATGTGAACAACCACCACTGTTTTACAGTGGAGTCTGTTCACACTTGCAGTTAAGAGTAATCTAGGTCTGGTTGATAAAAACAACAAGCCACTGACTCCTTTCTTATGGGTGAAGTGCAATCACACAGCCTTCTACCACACATCTGGTACCAGATGAGGATGCTCCTCACATTTTTTGAGGGGTGAGGGGAAATCACACAAATGAAGCCATTGCACATGGGGCTGCACACATGATGGCCATATCATAAATTACCCAAGATTATATGGGGGAGGCGGGAGGGAGGGAGGGTGCTTCTGATCCTCCACCACAAGTAGGGAATGGCCTGTTGTTTCCTCAGTGGCCTACTGATTACCCAGAGCTGCTGCCAGGCTGAATAGGCCATTCTGAATTACTAATGCTCCAACTCAGTATAAGGAAGTTTCCTATGCAACAAATGGCCACCACAACCATGGCGAATTATTGACAATTCAGTGGGTTCAGATATCATTACAAGGCTAAAAATGAATCTAACAAGAACCAGGAACAAAAACAAAACAAAAAAACAAGCTGAAAGTCAGAGCCATCACAAATTGGCCACCAAGCAGAAACCAGGACCAAGCAGACCTTGAAACTGAGGCAAGTTCTGAGCCCAGGGCAGGAGGCGTTTATATCCTTCCTATCCTGGAAGGAGCCAATGATTTGCCTAGCTGGTTGGGGCCAGTACAAGGCCTGACAAGGCTTCTGCACCTGGCTACCACACGGGATACCAAATGCTGATTCTCAAGATCTCCAGGCAGCTCCAGACACTGGGGCTTCAGCCGTTGGCTGTGTAGACCTTCTGATGTTGGCCCTCAACCTGGCCAACCCCAAATGGTGCTCATGCTGAGTGACATAACAACCATGGACTGTTTTAAAAATGTTCCCAAACAAATCTCATTAACATTTAGCAAAAACTACAAAGGTTTGCAGGCTTTCCCCCCACCACACCCACAGCAATTAAATCTTGAAATTTGCTTTGTCCATTCTTTATTTTTTAACAAAATCTTAGATACTCAGGATTTCACAGAAGTTAACAAATTCTTCACTTAATATTTGTATTACAGTATTTGTGTCATGAATGAAACCATACTGGTTCCTAGACCTTATGGCTAAAATAAAAGAGGGAGAATTTGGATGGCTAGTCGCAGTCCATACTTACGAAGTTCTAGCACCCTAATTGGCAACAAATAATTTGCTGCCTGAGGCAACTACCTCACCTTGCCTCATAGAAGGACCGCCCCATTCCCTGACTGCCACTTTTCTATTCATTTTCTAGCATGTACCCAACTAACCTTGCAGCTCAGTGCAACCGAGCCTGTATAAAGACTGCCATGCAAGTACAACATAGGATTCCTAACCTGTATTTGCTACCAGTGGCTGAGACAATGCAATTGTAGGGGAGAAGCAGAGGAAAGATAAGAGGGGATACTTAACCCTCCCCCCACCAACCACTTTTCTTTTGCATCCTTCCTCCCAGCTGCTTTCCTACTTTCGACTCCCTTGGCCCTAGTATAATAAAACTGCCCAGAAGGAGAAGTTGTGAGGAACGTTTCAGTACCCCCACACAACCTATTTCTCATATGCTGATATTCCCCTCAAACTGTGAGTGAGTAGCAAACATGGAATAGGGAATCTCATATTTGCTGCCGAACATTAAGTTCCAGTGTGACAACTTGACACCCAACGAACCAACCAGGCCTGGGGACCATTACCTCACAAAACAAATTAGCATGTCTTGCTATTTCCCTCATCCAGATATTTAAGCAAGATGGCTGCCTCCAGCAGTGACTCCAAAGGCTAAGCCAGCCCATGGGACCCTTTGGTCCATTCAAAGTTTTGCGGTCACCCAACCAAAGGGAGTGAGCTGGGGAGAAATGAAAGGGTTATAAATAAACACAGCATTTAGGTCCTTTTGTTGATTACAGGGCAGAGCCACAGTCTGGCTGTGCAGGAAACTTGCTCTCTTATTTTAGCAGCTTGTGTTTTGGGTGACCCAACTCCCAGGGCCACGAATGAAGCCAATCTCTCTGTTATCAAGGTACTATTATTCCTTGTCAATGATGAAAGAAGGAAGGGGAGCAAGATCTGAGACTGCTGCAAGTGAAAATGTTAAAATGCTGCCATCGTCCCCCGTCCCCGTCCCCCCCCGCCCGGGAACAGTTGCATCTGGCAGCTCTGTTACACTCCTTCAGCCTTTGTGACTTGTCAGAACCCCTTTCGCATATAACCATTTGGGATGTGCTATTCCTTCAGTTTTTCAGATGGGAAACTGAGTTTGAAATGTGAGAAAACCTTTTAAAAGAATTGAGGGCAGTTTTAAAAAGCGATTGCTGTTCATGGTATTGTGTATGCTCATGCCACTTTTTCAACTCTGGTAAGCAGGTTTTGAAGGTTTTTTTCTATACTTTCCAAAACCTATCAGATCTCTTTGACCAGCAGCAACAGTGGAGCAAAAGATGCATATGTATCCACCATGAGAAGCAAAGATTCTCAAACTATATTCAGAACTATTAACTTTAAAATTATTGTCTAATCTCAGCCTAAGACTAAGAACTGTTGGCCAATAAGTTGTGCAGTGAAATGTGGGCAGTTCTGAACTGCTCATGCTGCTGTGAGTGCCTAAACAAAAAAGACAGTGCCCTTGCACAAGGGCACTGTTGTACAAAAACTTAAACTGGTGCAATTAGAGTTCTGCGAAAACGGCTTATATTGAAATAATGTGAGTAGTGTCATGGTATGTGCGTGGCCAGCAACCAAGGGCGTAACGATAGGGGGGCAGGCAGGGAATGTGCCCTGGGCACCACTCTGGTGGGTCACGTGGGGGGGTGCCAAAAAGTGCCACGACCCCCCCGATCCCCCCCCTGGATTGCATGGCGGCGGCGGGTGGCGGCGGATCGTCATCGTGTGCCCCTGGGAATGGATCATGGCTTGTGGCGGTGAGCGCGGCGGCGGCAGTGGGAGTGAGCACAGCGGTGGCGGGCGGCGGCGGATCGCCGAGTGCAGCAGAGCGACGCCGAGGCCTGCCGTCTGGCCCGGCGTCGCTTCCCAACTGCACAGGCGCGCCTGCGCAGTTCATAGGTGCACCTCAGCCTCCACTAGAGAAGGAAACGCAATTGACACATGTATGCATTTTACAAGAAATTAATTTTGCCATTTCAATGTTATCAGTAGCCAAATTAAAAGCTTCCACTGACCAGAGTAGTATTGATAGATTGAGTCCAGAATAAGAATGCTCCTCCGCTTTTGGGACAATGTTTGCATTCCAGATTAAAAAGAATTTGAAGTATATTTATAAAAATGCCCAAAATTACAACACAGCTACATAGCAGAAGTATTAGCAACCGGCCAAATTCAGCAGTAAACAATAGCAAAGGTCAAAGGCAGGCGGTAGGTGGTTTCCAGAATCCACAAGTGACTCAGATAGCAGCAGGAAATAACATTAGGCCAGAAGCTTCAGTAATAGCAGAAGGAGGTTTAAATGCAAATTTAAATACTATTAAATACAATTTTAATATTTTCACAACTATTTCCCTCTTACCGCTACAGTGGTACAGGCAAATATAATGAAGCCTTGCTGAAAGCTTGCTTCAGGAAGGATAGCCTTGCTGCAGGGTGGGCGGGAGGAGTCTGTTTGCTCCTTTTACAAATAAAAATAAAAGCCAAATAAATTTTAACTCTAGTAATGGAAAAAGGGAATATATACTGTTCTGTCAGAAAGAGATTTTAAGAAATATGCAAATGATCTTGAAACGATGGGGTATTGCTTGCTGTGGAAGGGAGTGAGTCTTGCATTTGTCTTTCTTTATAAAGATGTATACAGGATATGTATTAATCCCCCACCACCCAAATACATGTGAAAAATCTTTTTTTTTTTTAATGAAACAGTTGCAAAAAGCTGCTACTGGACGGATGTGGAAGGACATATCATTTGGCTCCGGTGAGGTCATGGTTATCAAAAGATGCTCACAACAGCTGTATACAAGACTGTAGAATGATCCTTAATCTCCCACCAGGGATGAGGAACTGAGTTCAGATTGCCAAAAACCCACAAAAGCAGTTTCACCAGAGGTCAGAATTGTAAAAAAAAAATGCATATGTATTATAGCTTACACTATCCAACTACTACATTCCTATGAACATTTTACATTTGTGCAAAGTGGGGCTGTCCTTTGATTAATTGATTAAATGCCATCAAAGTCGGTGTCGACTCTTAGTCCAGGTAACAGTCATTAGCACAAGTGTGTATGTGTGTGTCTTTTTAGATTGTGACTGGCCAGTCAGGGCTTGTCTTCTTAAAGGCAAATGGTCAGTGCTGCTGCTGCTGTTTATACCAAGAGAATATAAACAGAGTCTCAAAAAGGGTTCCCAAAGCTTCTTCTATTGGGTGGTTTGTTGGAGTAGAGACTGATAGTTCTTCTGTTCTCTGAAGTTTATTTCTGCAGTTTGTTAGGACAAACTGGATCTCCTTTGTTTCATGTATCCGCCTCACCTCCAGTATGTTCCTGATTTTTCCAGTTTTTATATTTCAACAATACTATAGGATAGGTATATCTAATATGTCGCAATGTTGTCCATTTTTAGAAAATGACTCTTCAGTTTCAAGCATGAATGGACCTTTCTCCCTTCCTTGGCAATTTCCGGTCTCTCCAGGGGGGCAAGAGCTGTGGAGGGTACATCTTTGGGTGGCAAGGGGCCGGGGTGGGGAGAGAATGTAATTGAAGGGAGTGCACTGTGCGGGGTATACTTTGTAAATTAGATTTCTAGTGGAATCCAATTTGAAGCAGACAGCGCCAGGTTGACAGCTTCTAACTTAATTACCTGCACCTTCTAATGTTCATTCTGTGGGAACTGCTAGCCAGCTCAGCTTGCAGGACGGATGGGTTTGATTTAGCAATGGCTTCGATGGACCATTTGCTGGTTTGGGGAGGAGGCTGAGTTTTAATCTGAAGTGCAGTCATTACATTTCCCTGTGCCTTGACTGTGATGTTCTAATGTGCTCAAGCCAGTCAAAAGGAGAATGGGGCTTTTGAAGCCACACCACTTCTCACAATATGGCTGTCAGTGTCAGAGAAAGATTCTGTCAGAGCTGGGCCTAAATCATAAGAACAGCCCTGCTGGATCAGGCTCAAGGCCCATCTGGTCCAGCGTCCTGTTTCACACAGTGGCCCACCAGATGCCGCTGGAAACCTAGAGGCAGGAGCTGAGAGCATGCTCTCTCTCCTGTTGTTACTCCTCTGCAACTGGTATTCAGAGGCATACTGCCTCTGAGGCTGGAGGTGGCCTATAGCCATTGATAGACCACTCCTCCATTAAGTTATCCAAACACCTCTTAAAGCCATCCAAGTTGTTGGCTGTCACCACATCTTGTGGCAAAGTATTCAACAAATTGATTATGCGTAGTGTGAAAAAGTACTTCCGTTTATTGGTCCTAAATTTCCTGGCAATCAATTTCATGGGATGACCCCTGGTTCTAGTGTTGTGTGAGAGGGAGAAAGATTTATCTCCATCAATTTTCTCTACATCATGCATGATTTTGTAGACCTCTATCATGTCTCCCCACAGTCGTCTTTTTTCTAAATTAAAAAGCCCCAAGTGTTATAGCCTTGCCTCATAAGAAAGGTGCTCTAAGCCCCTGATCATCTGGTTTCCCTCTTCTGTACCTTTTCCAGTTCAACAATGTCCTTTTTTAGATGTGGTAACCAGAATTGTACACAGTACTCTAGGTGTGGCCACACCATAGTTTTGTATAAGGGCATTATAATATTAGCAGTTTTATTTTCAATCCCCTTCCTAATTATCCCTATCATGAAATTGGCCTTTTTCACAGCTGCCGCACATTAAGTAAACGAGCTGTCCACCATGACCCCAAGATCCCTTTCCTGGTCAGTCACCGACAGCTGAGATCCCATCAGCATATATGTGAAGTTGGGGTTTTTCGTCCCAATGTGCATCACTTTAAACTTGCCAACACTGGATCACATTTGCCATTTTGTTGCCCACTCACCAAGTTTGGAGCTCCTCACACATAGGCGGAACTGGGGGGGGGGGCAGGCAGGGCACGTGTCCTAGGTGCCACGGGGGGGTGCCATGCCAGTCCCTGCCACCCCCACCCCATTGCCCACCTGCCCAGCCCCAGGGCCCCTCAGCCACTTGCCTCCAGCTCCGGCCTGGGATCGGCAACAAGGCCTAGGATCGGAGCAGCCTGCAAACTGCAGAGCTCTTCTCTCCCCGCCTCTCAGCTGATCGGTGGGTGGGCGGGGCTTCCAGAGAGGCCTCCAAGTAGGCCTCCCTGAAGCCTGAACTCAAGTAGGCCCAAAGCAAGGAAGGAAGGAGGCTGGCAGAGCTCCCTGCAGCAGACCTGACCATCCAGCACAGCCTTTGCAGGTAGGCTGTGAATTCCTTTTTTGTGGTTACCCCCATATATAGGGATCTGCTTGCCATGGGGCTTTGATATGGGGGTGGGTGGGGCAAGACTGAGAAGTCTCTGAATATTTAATTTAAAACAGACTGAAAAATGTGCTGGCTTTAAAAACAAAAACTATCTAAAAAGGCCTATAAGAGGCTTGTTTCATGTCAGAAAATTACAAAAACTTCTGGAACAAATATTTATTTATTCATTCATTCTTTCATTCATTTATAAATGCACTTATGTTCAAGTTGTTTTGCAACCCAGAAGGTCTGAGTGAGAACTGTGAAGCATGTGTGGTGCTTTTATTTTATTTTATTTTTCTTGAGTGTGAACTGCTTTCCAATAACTTGCAGGGACTTCAGAGTAAATCTGGCCAACATGTCGTCTTCCCCTATTTTGCTACTGGCTATTTGGGCAGGTGATCCTCTAGGACAAAGTCATGTTTTTTAAAAAAGAATGAGATGAGACAGAGAAAATGACACTTGGAATCCTCGCATAACTCCTGACTGTTGTTCTAGGTCTTTTACAGAGATGGCTCATGTTTTCAGGTTTTGATCAACAACCATGTCTAGATGGTACAGTGTTCCTTTTAACAAGGATTTCCAAATATTGTTGACTACAAGTCCCATCATTCCTGTTTGGACAGGGGTGCAATTTCAGTGCTTGCCCTAGGCGCTATTTTCCCTAGTTATGCCTCTGTCCTCACAACATTTTTGAGTGCTTCACAATCTGTTTTGGATTTCATTACCTGAAAGAGTTTGGTGTCATCTGCAAATTTGGCCACCTCGCTGCTTACCCCAACTTCTTGATCATTTATTAATAAATTAAAAAGCACCAGTCCGAGTAGAGATCCCTGGGGGACCCCACTTCTTATTTCCCTCCATTGTGAAAACTCTCCATTTATACCTACCCTCTGTTTCCTGTCCTTCAACCAGTTACCAATACACACCTGTACTTGTCCTCTTATCTCATGGCTGCTAATTTTCCCCAAGAGTCTTTGATGGGGAACTTTGTTGAAAGCATTTTGGAAATCCAGGTATACTATGTCAACTAGATCACCTTTAGATCACCATAGTATCCAGGTATACTATGTCAACTAGATCACACACCTGTTGACACTCTCAAATAACTCCAAAAGGTTTGTGAGGCAAGGTTTACCTTGTCAGAAGTCATGCTGGTTCTCCCCCAGCAGGGCCTGTTCTTCTATGTTCTTAACAATTTAACCTTGATAATTCTTTCCATCAATTCACCTGGAACAGATGTTAAGCTAACCAGCCTGTAATTTCCCAGATCGCCCCTTGATACCCTCTGGCCCTGGTGATTTGCTAGTTTTTAATTTTTTCAGAGAGTTAAGAATAAAATATCATGTCACTTCTATCTGACTCAGTTCTTTAGCCTCCATCCTTGAAAAGCCCGGTTCAGAGACAGGTATATGCTCATTAACCTCTGCCGTGAAGAAAGTAGTGGTGTGCATGAACCGGTCCAGAGGCCATGTTAGAGGCCTCTGAACCGGTTCGGAACCTGGCCGGTCCGGTGGTCCAGCACTGGGGGGGTCTAGCTTTAAGGGCGGGGGGGTAGTACTTACCCCTCCCGCCGCTTTCCCCCCTATGGCGCTGCAGGTAAAGGTGAAGTTTGGGGGGCGGCAGCGTTCCTCCCTGCCACCCCTGCCCCCGTCATTGCCTGGAAGTTGTTTAAAATACCAGCACGCATGCGCCCGTCACGGCGTGCACGCACCGCACACATCACACGCAGCGTGCATGTGACATGTGCGGCGCGCCCCTCCACCCTTAAAGCTAAACCCCACCCCAGTGCCGGACCTCGCCTACGTGGTTCCATGCACACCACTAGAAGAAAGATGCAAATAACTCATTTAGCTTCCTTGCAACCTCCATATCCTCTTTAATAATTCCTTTCACTCCCTCATTGTCTAACTGTCCAACTGACTTCCTGGCAGGTTTCTTGCTTCTGACGTATTTAAATAAATTTTTGTTATTTCCCTTGATGCTTTTAGCTAAATGTTCCTCAAACTCTCTTTTCACACACCCCTCCCCTTATAGTCACCTCGCATTTCTCTTTCCAGAGTTTGTGTTCCTTTCTGTTCTCTTCATTTGGGCAGGCCTTCCAATTCCTGAAGGAAGTCTTCTTCCCCTTTATAGCTTCCTTGACTTCACCTGATAGCCATGCTGGCATCCTCTTGGTCTGGGAGGTACCTTTCCCCCTTTTTGGTATACATTCTAACTGGGCTTCTAGTATTGTGGTTTTAAATAAACTCCATGCCTTCTGGAGCAAAGTGATTCTCCTGGTTTTCCCTTTCAGTTTTCTTTTCTCCAAACTCCTCATTTTGGAGAAGTTTTCCCTTCTGAAATTCAAAGTGTCTGTGTTAGACTTCCTTGGTGATTCTCTCCCCACACGTATGCTGAATTTGATTGCACTATGGTCGCTGTTCCCTAAAGGGTCCATGACACTGACATCACGCACCAGGTCCTCCTGAGTGTCACTCAAGATTAAGTCCAAGTTCACCTCCTCTCTGGTTGGGTCCATGACCAACTGTTATAGGGCACAGTCATTCAGCGTAGCTAGAAATTTAACCTCTTTGTCATTACCTGATGTGAATTAACCCAGTCTCTGTGTGGGTAATTGAAGTCACCCATTAGTACTGCCCTGCCTCTCTTTAATGCCTTCATAATTTCTTTCTGCAACTCCTAGTCACTGTCAGTGTTTTGATCTGGAGGGCAATAGCATGTCCCCAGTAGCACATTTCCTTTCAGGCCTTGTATTGTCACCCAAAAGGTTATGTGGAGGACTTGGGTCCTTCTAGGTTTTCTAGCTTGTTAGATTTTATCACTTCTTTAACATACAGTGCTACTCCACCTCCAAGGCGCCCCTCCCTGTCCTTTCTATAGAGTTTATATCCAGGGATAACAGGGTCTCACTGGTTCTTACTGTTTCACCCTGTTTCTTTTATGCCCACTATATCTATTTATTCGTTAAGAACCAAGCACTCCAGCTCACCCATCTTGGCTTGGAGGCTTCTGGCATTGGCATATAGCACCTATATGCTGAATTTCTTACCTGGTATATTCTATCTTTCTTTTGGCTTTTTGATCTCTTTGACCAGCTAACACAGCCTTCTGTCTGCTTTTTATATTGTTCTACGCTGTCCCCTTCTGATTTCCTTCAGCAACTCCCAGTCACCGTCAGCATTTTGATCCGGAGAACACATAGAATGTGCTGGGTCTTAACACTCCATGTCCTCAAATGAGGCATTGTCACTGGTCACTCAGCTGCTATTTTACTTTATAAAGAATGGCAAAAATCCTCATAGGTGCAAATGCCACCCCAAGAATATGCTCTACCAAACTTTGCTTGAAATGTTTGGGCAAGCCTGCTTTTGGTGAATCATACTGATACAAACTAGCTGGCTGTTGAAAATCGATCCTGATATTAATTGGTTTACCAGTTTCTAAAGACAGTTTAGAATGTACCTTATGTCATACCTACCTACGGTGTAGGAGGAGGCTGAACTTGGTTTGCTCAGTCTGAGAGTGAGACATGACAGTAGTCCAGTGTATGGGCTGGGCTGGGGTGGGGTGGGGTGGGGAGGGGAGTGTTTTGTCTAAAAACTCAGCTGTCAACTGGTTTGCCTATGAACTCCTGTCTCCATAGCCATTGGCTGAGCTACTGTGATGTCACAGAAAGTTAATAAATATTCTCTCTTCTGTAAGGAAATGGTCTGTTGTGGAATTATGAAAATCAGTGGAACTCTTGTACAAGGTAGAAAGAATAAAAAGGCTCAAACAGAATCTATTGACTGGATTGAACAGGCTGTATGCCAAGTAAAAAAAATTCATGAAAATTCCATATACACAGCTGTGGGGGGTGATTAATGAGAATTGACTTACTACGCTTGGCTATTGAAATTTGTGTTGAAATGTGTGGGATTTACTATCAGCTGATATGCTCAGGATTGAGGGATCAATGTATTAGTGCAGTAGAAGTTGGTGAGTGAAGATTTCTGGGTCATATTTTCTAGCTCTGATAACAGAATGAACTGCAATGGATTAGAACAGGATAGTATATACCCCGGCCCGGAAGGGAAGTCGGATTTAGATATTGAGAATAGGAGAAAGGCATTTGGAAGATTCCTGAGTTACATCCCCAGTGCTGCCACTGGGCTTGGCAATGCTGTTTTTGGATGTGTTCCAGGAGGCTTCGTGTCATGAAGAAATGGCTTTAAGGACTAAGCTACCCTGAAACTAATTTGCTATGGAGCAATCAGACTTTACCCACAGTGGAAAAGGAAGACTAGTTAATGTATCATATTATACATTATATAATCATTGGGTTAGTTACACCTCCAGAAATGTGTAGAACCCAATGAGAAGCTGATAACAGACTGATTCTCCATTTGGTACACTTTCTGAGTACTCTGGTGGTTCTCTCCCTCTGGTTTTAATTCTGGGTATTTGTATAAGTGGTAACAGGGCCCTGGAAATTAATATTTAATCCTTGGAGGCTCCAGGATAATCCTGGAGGGTTGCTGGCAAATTTAGCTGCCACTAGTTATATATTCTGAGTGCTTAAAACAAGCCTGCACAACTTGTGATCCACCAAGTCATGTTCCACTTGGTGGAACATGGCCCACCATTCTGGATAAACCTGGACATGGTTATATTATCAGAATTCTTGGTAGCCAACCCATTTATCCATTTCCCTTGCAGCACCTAGTATCCCCTTTTGTCTCTTGTAAATTGATGTGCCTTCCCTTTTAGTCTCTCTCTCCATAGTTTCCTCCCCTCTTTTCATTTCTCTTCTCAGCCCCACTGGTAGTTCTCCAATATCTTAAGAAGGTTCACTGGTTAAATTATCTCCTTCCTGAGTATCTCTTTGCTTGCCCCATTCTGCACTGCCACCCAGAAGCCTCTTTCCCCAGGCAGTAGAAGACAGAGCTCCCTGTGCCTTTTTACAGCTGGATGGAAAAGAGACCATTTTGGCAAAGTGTGTGGCATCGAGTAGGAAAAGCTAGCTTCTGCCATTTTTATTTACAGAAATATATTTTTAAAAATTATTTATTTCCTATGTAGTACAATTTCTGTGGTTTCCTCAGATTCAGTTGAATAACCACAGAAATAAATTACTTTTCAGTTATTTGCTTCCTTTTTTTCTGTCATGCTGTCTCCCGTGTATAATTTCTGCATGCCTTTGTAAGATTGCAGGGGTTCAGATTCTACATGCTCCCTGGCTCCCACCAAAACAGCAAAAGCTGAAGAACCCTACTAGGTCAGACCAAAGGCCTATCTAGTCTAGCATCCTGCTTCCCACAATAATGCCTCTGACAAGCCCACAAACAAAAGATTAGAGCATACACCCTCTCCCACTGATCCTTCTCTGCAACTGATATTCAGAAGCATGCATGCACAGACAAATTAATTAATTGGCTGTGTGTAATCACTTCTACAAATGACTTTGTTTTCCATGTGTCATATTTATTGGCTGACATCCAGATTAACACCGTGCTTGTACAATGAACGAAGATGCTTGCACGCAAGAAGGTTGTGTTGCTGGGTGGATGCTCAAAGTTTGGCAGTCTGTTGTGCTCTTGATTCACTTGTGCCAGTGTTGCACTTGTGCGACAAGCATAGCAGGTAGCTTTGCCTCATTCTCTGAGGAGGAGGTTTCACAGCAAGAGGCACATCACAGGTTGCACAAGCACATCCTGGTGCCCCAGTGCAACGCCAAACCGGAATGCAAGCTTTCAACTTAGTGGAACTAGCTAGTGCAATATCATTGCATTAGTGCAACATGTTTGCACTGGTGCAGCATTAGTCCTAATACCAGCCATTATTTACAAACATGGTATAAGCAGCAGAGGCTGCATAATGAGGGTTGCATCTGACACAGCTGCTATGAGTGCAGGATCAACTTTGGGCTCAAGTTGTGAAGCTTGGACTCGGAGATGCAAAGGATAGGGAAGTGCTTTCCAGGACTGCTAGCCACCTTTATTTCTGGCCTTGTTGCTTTGCCTTTAACAGCAGCCTGATTGACATGCAGAAGTGTAATTCAGAAGTTACATCTTTCTGAACATGGAAATACGGTAGGACGATAGGACAGCTTTGCCTGCTTACTCTGAATCTCAGGCTGCAGTTAAAGGCACAGAAGTAGGGCTGGTTAAAAAGATATATATAGCAACCCCAGTGCTGACAGAGGATGTCATGCTTGAGCCTTATTTTTTCACTTCTAGCACTTCTCTCCCAAACTGTTATGTCTGTACTCTCCACACATCTGGGAATTGCACATCTCACTGCAGCAGAGATGCACTTGCATACTACATACCAGAAGAGCAAAAAAACAAGAAGAAGTTGTTACAGTAAGAACTAATCCGCCTACTTTCCTTTCACTATCCCTACAACTGTACTACATTTGGTCCAAATTGGTTAGGCAATTCACAGGTTAGCCCACTTGCACCTCAAATGTGAATACGACTGCCATCTTGAATTGGGGTAGATGACATCATCACAAACTATGTGACTGACGTATCCCTATGTGTCCCTACAACTGTATCAAATTTGGTCCAAATCGGTTCCCACTTGGACCTCAGACATTAAGGTAATCCCATCTTGGATCAGGGTGGACAACATTATTACAAACTTCGCTCTTGAGCCATACCTACGTGTCCCTACAGCAAATCTGTATCAAATTTTGTTCAAATTGGTTAGGCAGATCACAAGTTAGCGCACTTGCACCTCAAATGTGTGTGCTTCCACCATCTTTAATTGGGGTGGATGACATCATCACAACATGCACCATTGAGGTGTCCCTGTGTGTCACTCACTACAATTGTACCTAATTTGGTTCAAATAGGTTAGGCAATTCACAGGTTAGCCCTCTTGCACCTCAAGCGTTCATGCATCCCCCATCTTGGATCAGGATGGATGACATCATTACATCATTGAGGTGTCCCTATGTGTCACACATTACAACTGTACCAAATTTGGTTCAGATTGGTTAGATGATGCACAAGTTAGTCCACTTGCACCTCAAACGTTTACATGTCCATTATCTTGAACTGGGGTGGAGGACATCATCACAAATTACTCAATTGAGGTGTCCCTGTGTGTCACTTACTACAACTGTTTAATTTGGTTCAAATTAGTTAGATAGTCCACAAGTTATGTCACTTGTGCCTCAAATGTTCCCGCATCCGCCATCTTGAATTGGGGTGGATGACATAATCACAAACTACACCATTGCGGCATCCCTATATGTCCCTACAGCTGTAGCCAATTTGGTTCATATTGGTCCAGGCATTGCGAGGTTGATGGGACACACACACACACACAATGCTGGATGGGGGACACACACACAGACAGACACACGGAATGCTGGGTGATCTCAAGCCTACTGGAAAGTAGGTTAAGAAAGGATGGTTGAGAGACCTTCACACCCTCTGTCTGTGCTTTTTTGTGAAGACACCCACAGAAGCAGATCATTATGAATATTGGGTGATGTTTTTTTACTGTGAAATTAAAAGCAGCTGAAGGCGAATCCAAGTGTTATCTCAGCAGTGTAGCTGCCACCGATAATGACTTCCAACAAAAATCACTTCCACGTGCTCAAGGCTCCACGCGGCTGTGGTGATGTTGGGAGGATATCCTGTTTACCAGCCCACAAAAAGCTAACCCAAGTTGCTGAAAATTGCAATTCTTGCCCCAGTAGCTGTGGCTTCTACATTTCTCTTGTCTAGTGGAAGGTGATTGCGGTCGTGTCATGGGCCTCTATTGCATGATGCCCACAACATTATTGTGAAGTAATAATGTGAATGTGAAACATTCCCATCCACTTGTGAAGGTCCAATCATATAAACCTTCTGTTATATTCTTTCCTTTCTCTCTTTCCAATTCAGAGGTAATGTGCTCACCTTTACCAGTGCCCCCTACAATTAAAAAAAGAGGAGCCCTCCCCAATCAGCAAGGCTATTGCCATCCCCCACTTCCTACAAATCAAAGCAAGCCCCAGACCCAGCTCTTCCAATTACATGGGGGGAAAGGATATTTTATTAATTTATTTGTTTGAGAAAATTTATACCCCATCTTTTTCAATTGTGTGAAAGCTCAAACTGCTTACAGACAGAATTTAAAACCATAGCAAAGAAATCTAACAACAGATTAAATTAAAAAAGAACAAGCAGCACATAAACAAAAGAACAAGAGCCAGCAAATAGCATGGTTCTTGGACCAAACATCTGGCTGGTGATTCTGAAAACTCTGGAGATGAAACTTAGCTTCCCTCCTCCTCCTCACACCTCCCCAACAATATACAGGCCTATCTAGTCCTTCAGCCTGTTTATATTGTATATGCTGGCACAAGTACAGCATTAAGAGAAAGTGGTATTACTCCCACAAGAAAGTCCCTGAGTGTCTTTCATAAGAAGGCAACATAATATAGGCCGATAGTACAGCAGCTGTGAGAAAAATGGAAGATAAATTTAGTGCAGGCTTGGCCCAAGCCCCTGCCCTTCGCTAAGTGCCGGAGGCAGCATGGTAAGCCCTGCTCTTAACTCTCCTAGTATGCACCCTGAAGTGATTCACGACACTTCCTGCCATTCCAACTTGGTTCAAGATGGCTGGGAGGGAGGAGCCAGGGTGAAGGTGGTGGCGGCAGCATATGCATCATGGCTCCTAGGAGAAACTGGGGGGTAGCTTTGGGGGAGGTAAGGCAGCCAGAAGGTGGGAGGTCAATAGAGGCAGACAATCTACCGCCTGAGGTTGCTGCCTCACCTGACCTCGTTAGTGGGCCAGTTGTGGTTTGGTGTGAGAAATCATGTTGTACAGGGCCCAGCCCTTAAGAACAGGAGGCGCTACAGGCTACAAGGCAACAGGCTCACTGAAGGTGGAAGGGGTGGCAGTCAGGGTCACCCAGATAATGTATGGGGCCTAGGGCACGTATGATGTTGGGAGCCCCTCTGAAAGGACTCGTGCATGTGTGTACAAAATGGGGTGGGACAGGCACGTACCAACGATCGGGCAAGGGGAGACAGTTGTCTGGGGGCCCCACTGCCTGGAGGGGCCCCCCAGAGGCACCTCACGTGACTCCCCATTGCCCCCTGCCCAGCTCCAAGGCCCCTCAGCCACTTGCCCTGTTCGCCGTCTCTCCTGCTTGTTCTGCTGGCCGCAATCGAAGCAGCAGCCCAGCTGCAAAGAGCTCCTTTTCTCCCGCCTCTCAGCTGATCGGCGGGTGGGCGGGGCTTCCAGGGAGGCCTCGTGTAGGCCTCTGTGAAGCCTGAACTCCAGTAGGGCCCAAGCCAGCCAGGAAGGAGGAGGCAGCCAGAGTGGCCACCACTGTTCTCTGCAGCAGAAGACCCCTTGCTGCCCTGCCCAACTCAGCCCAGCATTTGCCAGGTAGAGTGTGAACTCCTTTTTGTGGTTACCTTCCCCCCCCCCCGCCCCGGATATATAGGCATCTGCTTGCCATACGGCTTTGATATGGGGGGGGTGCGGGGGCGGGGAGGGACTGAGAAGTCTCTGAATATTTATTTTTAAACAGCTTGGAAAATTTGCTGGCTTAAAAAAAACTATCTAAAAAGTCCTATAAGTGGCTTGTTTCATGGCAGAAGATTACAAAAACTTCTGGAAGAAACAGTATTATATTTATTTTATTCATTCATTCATTCATTTATAAATGCACTTATGTTCAAGTTGTTTTGCAACCCAGAAGGTCTGAGTGAGAACTGTGAAGCATGTCTTGTGCTTTTATTTTATTTTATTTTTCTTGAGTGTGAACTGCTCCCCAATAACTTGCAGGGACTTCAGGGTAAATCTGGCCAACATGTGAATGCAGCACCTCTATTCCAGAAGAGATGTGTGTTAAAGGGCTTTAAAAGCCTCCTGTGAAGAACCTCCTGGAATCGAACTTGACTGAATTCGTTCAGAATTCTGAAAAAACAAACATAGGCTCACCCTGCATGGTTGAAAGTCTCCTTTGCTAATCTGCAGCGAGGGGACCATTTTAATCATTCATCTTTCTAGTGTGTTCTAGGCATTAAAAGTAAAACAAATGTATAGTACTCAATGTATATCACTATATATTGTGACGTGTGCGTGTGTGTATTCAGTGAAATGTATTTGCAGGCAGCATACTTATTTTGGAATATCAGACTTAAATCCTTGGGGGTCTGGGGTGTGGGGGGGGGCCCATTTTAAAATCTCGTCTCTGGGCCCACTCCAACCTTGCTACGCCCCTGGGGTGGGACTTGCTTTGTGATGGCCTAGGACACCCCTGCTCACTTGGCAAAGAGGCACCTTTTACCATGGTGATTCTCGTTATTGAGCAGGGGGAGAGTAACTGGCCCTATTCACCCCCAGCACAGTACCTCCAGTGACTGCTGCTGGTGTCTAGCTTATGTTTCTTTTAGATTCTGAGCCCTTTGGGGACAGGGATATATCTATTTATTTATTATTTCTCTGTGTAAACTGCCCTGAGCCATTTTTGGAAGGGTGGTATAGAAATCGGATAAATAATAAAATAAATAATAAATAATATTGCCCCAGTTGCTCACCCGTACCCGGGCAACCCTGGTGGCAATTGGGCAGCCAAGTTGAAAAGAGTGAGGAAGGTCTTGTGTGTGGGAAGCTCTGAGGGGAAGAGTTGAATTTCACAGCTTGATTCAGAATCACCAGTTGAATCTTTTGCTCAAGGACTTAAGCAGTATTGCCAGTTTGACGTTTCTCCAGCTTTTTGCTTTTTTTCTCAGGCGAACAGGCAGCAAAGGTTAATCTCAGTCCTTTCAGAGGCTGATTAAGGTTTCTGCCCCTTTATTGCTGGGCTCCGCTCCTTTGCTGCTGGACTAGACTCTGCTACCAGATTTCCCCATGACCCATTCTTCAAGGGTTGTCAGTCTTATGACATCACCTGGCTCTGCCTCAGACATCTCAGGCTTTTGGATGCATCTGCTCTGGCAATCCTAATCTCAAGGTACAAATAATGTTGAGCCCAGTCCTAGTCAGTGGCCCCATTCGCACATTATACAAAACCACAGTTAAATGGGGCAGAGGTGGGTCCTGTACGTCCGAATGCATGAAACCATGGTTTTGTGGCCAAAGCAACCTGCAGTTTCCCTCTCTAAACCCCAGTTTGAACCTTTGGTTTGCAGAGAGTTTTGCCACTCCAACCTGAGGTTTGGGGGCAGCAATGTTGTGTCTGAATGCAGACACTGACATAACCATGGTTTCATGCTGTTTCTGGACCTGAAATCATAGAGAGGGTGGCCCAGACCCTCCCAGGAACACACCTGCTCCATGCCTGCCATGCTTCTCAATGGCCACTTTTCCAAGCACTTGCTCTGCCCCGTCTCCGAGCTACTCAAGCTGTTACCTGGCAACAGGGACACTGCCTTGTCCCATCCCAAGCTTCTAAGCCTGTCAAAAGGAAAGGTCACATGGGGGGAATGCCCTCTTCCCACTGTGTCGCTTGTCCCCACCCCCCTTCCTGGCAATCAGGAGAGAAAGGGAGCAGGATGGCAAGACGACAACTATGTGCTTTGCTCTCCAAAAATGAATCAATCAAGAAGTATGTTCACAAGCACATGCAGTCACAGTGTCACCATAAACTAGGCAACCTAATTACATTGCTGGGAAGATAACATATGGTAGGGCAGGTTTAAAAGGTTTAAAAGATAACATATGGTAGGGCAGGTTTAAAAGCCACACCCAGGAATTATTTAATGCCTCCGCTCTATTATTGGTACAATAAAGTAGGGGTAGGGGGGCCCAGCCCCTTCTCCTTGGGAAAATGTATGTGGTTCCTAGGCTTACTCATGAGAAGAACCATCCAGCAGGAGTAGCACTGCCTCGAGTGACAGGGGAGATTCCTTCTCTGTGATGATGAATGCTGCTCCGGAGTGGACCGCTCGCTCATGAGAGTGGAAGGCCATGGAGATATCCATTCACAAAAGGTGGTCATGGAGATATCCATTCACAAAAGAAGGTCATGGAGATATCCATTCACAAAAGAAGAACCATCCAGGCGGGCAGAGGGTCGGCATTGGGCAGAATCACTAATAATGTGCAATGATAGCCCTTCCCCCACAGACCGCTCTCTCACAAAAGTGTTAGGCCATGGAGATATGGATGCAGGCCAGACGGCAGATGCCACTCAGCCTGGTTGCTCAGCATAAGCAAGCTGCTGTGACAGGTATCCTGGCAATACCTCTCCCTGTATTGGCGACTGCTGCGAAGAAGCATTCCAAGCAGGCCCTCTGCCAGTCCAGCTGTCCATAAGGACATATCCATCTTTATTTTTGCCTGGAATGGCGACCCTACTCTCCTGGGATTGCTGATAATCAGGGCTCCCCTCTCCCACGATTCCCCACAGTGGCCAATCTGCATATGGTGCAACACGAGTCCAAACCTGGGAAATTTGAAAGAGAGTGAGGATCTATTCCCTGTCCCGGTATTTCCCTAGACTGTCTGCCCGGGACCGCCCAGACACATGGAGCGGCAAATTCCCCTTTGGGTGCAGGAAAGGGTTGCCTGTAGAGGAGGGGGATTGCTGTGTAGAAGCTCTATTATTAGCCAGAGAGAACAGGAGGACTCACACAAGCGGGGGCAGGGGCCCCCTCATTTGGATGGCCTATCTCATGAGGCAAAGGACACGGGGCAGGAGTGTGCTTGGGTGTCCCTGGATTGCCTTGCCAGGGTTGGCCATCACAAGAGCATCAACATAGGAACATAGGAAGCTGCCATATACTGAGTCAGACCATTGATCTATCTAGCTCAGTATTCTCTTCACAGACTGGCAGTGGCTTCTCCAAGGTTGCAGGCAGGAATCTCTCTCAGCCCTATCTTGGAGAAGCCGGGGAGGGAACTTGAATTCTTCTGCTCTTCCCAGAGCGGCTCCATCCCCTGAGGGGAATATCTTACATTGCTCACACGTCTAGTCTCCCATTCATATGAGTCAGCGTGGTGTAGTGGTTAGAGTGCTGGACTAGGACCGGGGAGACCTGAGTTCAAATCCCCATTCAGCCATGATACTAGCTGGGTGACTCTGGGCCAGTCACTTCTCTCTCAGCTTAACCTACTTCACAGGGTTGTTGTGAAAGAGAAACTCAAGTATGTAGCACACCGCTCTGGGCTCCTTGGAGGAAGAGCAGGATATAAATGTAACAATAATATAAATGTAACAACAACAACTATAAGAGGTTATTTAAAAAGAATGTACCAAATTTGGAAAGAGAAGCATCCAGATACAGAAATAACAGAACAAAGGCTAGCAGACCAGAGAAGATACATAATAAGAAATAAAGTATTCACAGGAGCTGAGCTGGAAGAACTGCAAAGAGCAACACAGGCTCAAGATATGGAAGAAGAATTACCACCAACTGAAGCAGTTGCTCAGGTGCAGGTGGAGGAGGTGTTGGAAATCGAGGATGCCACTGTTACTGAACTGTTTCAAAATCAAAACCAGGCAACCACCCCTTTGCCTTCACCTCAAAAACCCAAATGCCGTTTAACAGAAAAGCAACAAGAACTAAAGCAAAAAATAACTGAGCACATGAACCAAACAACCACCAGGGTTCGACTTCCAGCTCTAAAAACAGTTGCCAAAAAACAACTCACTCAGGCATTAAAAGATGTCAATGCTGCACTTGCAGAGATAACAACCAAGAATTTGCAAGAAACAAACCAACTAATGTACAGTGCAGCAGCAATAACAACACAAGAGCTCGGATATAAGATCAGTGGACCTGTAAAAAAAAGAAAGCAGTACATCACCTAAATGGAAGATTAGATTAGAAAATAAAATCTCCAGGCTTAGATCAGATGCTAGTAAATTGAAAGATATGAAAGACAAGAAGCTGAAGAATGAAAACACCAAACAGTATCTGATCCAAAAATACCACCTAGATTCCAGGAAAATTAGAGAAGTCCTGGAAATAATAAAGCAGTAAATAACAGCAGTGTCAAAGAAGATTAGCAGGTATGAAGCCAGAATTACACAACACAGGCAGAATCTCCAATTCCAGTCGAATCAGAGACGTTTCTACCAAAGCATAGAAGGAGAAACTGCAAGAAACGTAGAAACACCAAATAAAGAAGAAACAGTGCAATTCTGGGGGAAATTATGGGACAATCCAATAGATTATAATAAAAAAGCAGGCAGGATGAAAGAGGTCAAAAAATGTAACCAACAAATGCAAGATCTAATAATAACACCAGAATTAATAAGTGAAAGAGCAAAGAAAATTAAAAATTGGACTGCGCCAGGTGACGATGAACTGCATGGCTTTTGGCTTAAACACCTAACAAGCCTTCATAAACAACTATCAAAACAGTTCAATCACATTTTGCAAGGAGGTGATATTGAACAATGGCTAACAACTGGGAAAACCCATCTCATCATGAAAGACCCAGCAAAAGGTGCAGTTCCAAGTAATTATAGACCGATAACCTGCCTGCCAACCATGTTCAAATTATTAACTGGAATAATAGCAGATGAAGTCATGCAACACTTATTAACTAACAAACAGCTTCCAGTTGAACAGAAAGGAAATTGCCCTAACACCAGAGGCACAAAAGACCAGCTGCTGATTGACAAAATGATTTTAGAAAATTGCAAGAGAAGAAAAACAAATCTAAGTGTTGCATGGATTGACTACAAGAAAGCCTTCGATTCATTGCCTCACACATGGATACTAAAATGTTTAGAAACAACTGGTGTCAGCAAAAACATTCAGATATTTATAAAAAAAGCAATGAGCATGTGGAGTACACAGTTAACAATCAATGGCGAGATACTTGGACAGGTTAGCATTAGAAGAGGCATTTTCCAAGGGGACTCACTATCCCCTCTGTTGTTTGTAATCACCATGACCCCACTTTCACAAATACTAAACAAAACAGGCCTTGGATACCAAACATCTACAAGTAAAATCAACCATCTGCTGTACATGGATGATCTGAAGTTGTATGGAAAGTCCCAGTCAGAAATCGAATCACTGCTAAACACTGTCCGTATATTCAGTAGCGATATAGCAATGGAGTTTGGACTAGACAAGTGTGCTGCATTAATAATGAACAGAAGGAAAATAACAAAAACAGAAGGAATAGAACTGCCCAATGGAAGCAAGATAAAGAACCTGGAAGAGAAAGAACATTACAAATACTTGGGCATTTTCCAGGCTGATAACATTGCACACACTGAAGTTAAAAGAAAAATTGGAAGTGAATACATCAGGAGAGTTAGAAAAATCCTCAAGTCAATGGCGGGAACAGCATACAAGCCATAAACACCTGGGCTATACCGGTTATCAGATACACTGCAGGAATAATAGACTGGACCCAGGCAGAGCTAGAGACGCTGGATTGTAAGACCAAGAAAATCATGACCATCAATCATGCTCTGCACCCCCGCAGTGATGTAGATAGGCTCTACCTCCCTCGCAGCTCAGGTGGAAGAGGAATGCTGCAAGTCCATCAAACAGTAGAGGAGGAGAAAAGAGGCCTTGAAGAATATATCAAGGACAGTGAAGAAGATGCACTTCAAATGGTCAATAACGCAAAACTATTCAACACCAATGAAAGAAAGCAGGCTTACAAGAAAGAACAAGTCAAGAACTGAGCAAAAAAATGTAGAAATAAGCCCCTGCATGGTCAATATTTGCACAATATAAGTGGAAAATCAGACATCACCAAGACCTGGCAATGGCTTAAGAATGGCAACTTGAAGAAAGAAACAGAGGGTTTAATACTAGCTGCGCAAGAACAGGCACTAAGAACAAATGCAATAAGAGCAAAAGTAGAAAAATCCACAACAAACAGCAAGTGCCGCCTTTGTAAAGAAGCAGATGAAACAGTGGACCACCTAATCAGCTGTTGTAAAAAGATCGCACAGACTGACTACAAACAAAGGCATGACAAGGTAGCAGGGATGATACACTGGAACATCTGCAAAAAATATAAGCTACCTGTAGCCAAACATTGGTGGGACCATAAAATTGAAAAAGTGGTAGAAAATGAAGATGTAAAAATATTATGGGACTTCTGACTACAAACAGACAAACATCTGCCACACAATACACCAGATATAACTGTAGTCGAGAAGAAAGAAAAACAAGTCAAAATAATCGACATAGCAATACCAGGGGATAGCAGAATAGAAGAAATAGAAAAAAATCACCAAATACAAAGATCTACAAATTGAAATTGAAAGGCTGTGGCAGAAAAAGACCCAAATAATCCCAGTAGTAATTGGCGCCCTGGGTGCAGTTCCAAAAGACCTTGAAGAGCACCTCAACACCATAGGGGCCACAGAAATCACCATCAGCCAGTTACAAAAAGCAGCTTTACTGGGAACAGCCTATATTCTGCGACGATATCTATAACAATTGACAATAAAATTCAGCCATCCCAGGTCCTTGGGAAGGACTCGATGTCTGGATAAAACAAACCAGTCAATAACACCTGTCTGACTGTGTAAACAAGAAATAATAATAATAATAATATGCAACCAGGGTGGACCCTGCTTAGCTAAGGGGACAATTCAAGTTTGCTACCACAAGACCACCTCTCCTCTCTGTGACCAAGCATCCTTGGTCACAGTGGACCAGACCCCAGGATCCTTTGGCCTCCCTCATATACATATTCCCTCCTAGGAAGTGGGCATGATCCCTCCCGGGAGCAACAGGAAAAAAGTGCCCCTCAGCACCCCTCTGTTGCCAGCAATTGTGCTTGTGTGAGACTGTTTTGATGCGGGGCTCTTACAAGTGCAGTGGTGCAGTTGCTTTCAGAAGAAGGTCTTGCATGCCATTTAAAGGGCTTTAAGTGCCCTTTCCGTGCTGTGAGCAGGCAGTCCATTCATTCCTAAAAGGCACAATCACTCTCAGCACACCCCCTTGAAGACTGTGGCCAATGGCTGCTGACATGCTGATGTCTTGCCCACAGTCTGGAGATGCTAGAGCTCTGGAGCTTGCTAGGATGCTGCCTCGGAGGACCAGGAAGCTCCCCTACCCTGGAATTGGAGGTTGCCAGGCTGTGGGTGGACGAACATCTGCGATGTGATGAATGGTTACAAAAATTAACCTTGGGTATGGCAAACTCCAGTTCCATGTTATGTGCGAATGAGGCCAGTATCTTAACACACTGACTGACATCCTGACTATCTAAGTACTTGCTGAAGGACATGCTAGTGCAAAAGAGTTGTGCTAACTACTTGTGCTGAATATGGTGTTTGGTGTTCCAGACTAGTGTTGCGCTACACAAGCATGTTTGTGCTTGTGCAACAGTTGCACAACCTGCAGCATGCCTCATTTGTTTCCAAGAGGACATTTGCACAGTAGTGCTATAGCACAATTCTGCAAAAACCAATTTTTAGTGCAACTATGCAATCTTTTTGCACTAGTGCAAATGTGCTCATTCCGCAAGCACTTTGTGGGTCCAAGGTGACTGCCACTGTCTGCTTAGAAACATTTCTCAGCTTTTGGAGCTGTGATTAATACCGTACAGGAGATTGGACATCCAGGTTTAATCTCCTAGATATGGACATTCAGGCTTCTGTCAACAAGTCACACTGTTCAGATGTTGTCGCTCCTTTTGCGGTTTGCTGTTGCTGTAGCTTTTGCTGCAGAAATCTGAAGGGCTGAAGGTGGTATGAGATGGGTGCTGTTGCTTATAAAGTGTATACTCATCCTTCAGTCTCTCTCTGTTACAGGTTTTGCAGGGTTCTTTAAAAATCTGCAGGACCCATAAGACCAGAGGTGACAGCAAGACACAAGAAACGTATGTATACACCATGAGAAACAATTATTTGGTCATACCTTTTTTTGTAAAAATGTATTATTCCAGCCTTAGGCAGTCAATGCAAGCTTAGAAACCAGTCAAGAGGCGATATGATGAGTTCCCCCTCCCTGCCTTTTTCTCCTGGGTGTGTGTGGGGGGCACCTCCAGCCAACCTACCCCCAGGGGCTAAAGATCTGAGGGAACTCCTAGCCAGAACAGGCGCTTCTCCTTCAAAGGAGAAGCAAAATAAACTGTGGAATGAGTTCCAGGCGCAGAGGTGCCTCTGTGTGTGCGTGCATGGGAATGAGAAGGGGGCTGGGCGAGGCTCTTTGGACAGCGAGAGGAAAGCGTGGAAGCCACAATGGATAGGATGGGTTGGATAGGATGGGTCCCACCCAGCGATAAGGGGAGGAGAATATGGCAGAGTGGGGGGGGAGTGGGGGGGGAAGGAACAGTGCAATTGATTTGACTGCATCGTGCCTTTAGAGTGGGAAAGATCCGATGTAGTTGGAATGGAGGAAGCTGAGAAGCTGCAGTTTGAAAGACAGAGGAATAAAGTACAAGGAGCTACAATCCAGGACTCCTGGGTGCTGCTCCTCAGTTTCAACATAAGAATGTTGTCAAGTAGTTAGAGTAACGTGGGAATGGTGGAACCAATAAATCCATCCCATTTCCTTAGTACTTTTCTGGAAAATAGGGAGATAGGCGGGCTATTCAAGGAAAGCAAGAGCTGGCCAGCAGGTAGTAGCACTGTGATAAATATGTAGTGAAGTGCCTGCTGGCCGTTGACCAGCCCATGAAAGCCTACAGGTACAAAGTGTTGGGATTTTGCCATAGCATTGTCTAATTTCTTGTACTAGACATGCTTGTCTGTATGTTTTGTCTCTATGAACTGGCTTGGGGAGTAGAGTCACAGTTTGTCTGTCTGCTCCTTCACTTGCTGACTTAACGTTCAAACTGAGAGGTTCTCCCTCTCCCTGCATAAGAGACGGTTGGTCTGTTTATTGTTTTCTTAGCCTGTGTTCTAGTCAGTATCAGTAATCAATATCAAGCTCTTGTTTCTCAGTTAAAGTTGCTTCCTGTGCTAATACTTATAGAGGATTAGTCATTTATTTGCAACAAGAAGACACAAGCCTTTCAGAGTGTGTGGAAGCTGAGTAAGCTCTCGCTTCCAACCTGTGGTAAGCTCTGAATGTCATGCATTTTGTTGCCATCTGAAAGGACCCCCGGACATGAGCAAGAGAACCCTTGGGCCGGGTTATGTAGCAGAGTCAAGACTGCATTCCTAGCTGCATCACCTAAACTGCAGTCCCGGGCTCAGTAGACCACCGGCAAAACTATCCCAGAGCAGGGAGTGAAGTGGTGTGTGACATATACTGCGTTGCACAATAGAATGGCACTTAGTGATGTGGGGCAGAAAATTTCCCACTGTAAGTTTTCCACAGCGATCATTCTCTGTGACAATGTTTCCATCTCCCAAACGCATTGCTTCATAAATTATTTAGTAACATATGAATAACTATAATACCAGTCAAACTGGACAGTTTCAAAGTTGTTAATTAACCCTTCCTGGTGACTGTTGGAAGAAAGGCAGGAAAGAAGGAAAATGCAGATATACTAGGAAGTTTTTCACATGGGGCTTTTAAAGCCCTTTAACTCGCATCTCCTCTGGAATGGAGGGGGTGCGTTCACATATTGGCCATATTTACCCCTAAGTCTCTGTGAGTGATCGGGGAGCAGTTCACACATAATCTGGGTTTTTCACTGTGCCTTAGAGTGTAGCCCAATTTATATCTGGGGTTTAAAAAATCCACTGTTTGCATTGGAGTTCTTTGGGACAACTTCCAGTTCACAGAAAAGCCTCCCTGTAAACTCATGGTAAAGCCTGCTGTGTGTAAAAGTCCCAGGAAGTGGGCCACTGGGGGTGGGATGTGGGCCACTGGGCCATCTGGTGGGCCACTGTGTGAAACAGGATGCTGGACTAGATGGGCCTTGGGCCTGATCCAGCAGGGCTGTTCTTATGTTCTCATGAGATTTCCCAGACTGGGGGCTTTACTGTGGGAGGAAGTGGTGTAAGTTAGGACAAGAGTATATAAAGTGCGTATAAGCGCGTCCAAGCGTAAATAAGTATAAATCAGAGTAAATTGAGGCCCTTCACATTGCAGCTTTTTATTATGGTTGATTATGTTTCATTACTGTTTTCCAAACATTGGTTTCTTCACACAGCTGGCTCCCACCCATCCTGCCCATTTCCGGCCAATAGGGTTGTAGAGGAGGCCCTTGCCTCTTGCTTCTGATTGGTGCATTCACCTGTGTAGAGAATAGTGTTGTGAATGAGTACATGTGTGTGCACGTGCACAGAGCCTGCAGATCCCACCCCCCCAATGTAATTTTCTGTCTAAAAATAAAAATAAAAATCCCCGGTGTTCTTGCACAACAATAACTACACGCTAGATCAATAGCGCCAATGGCCATGGAATAAATCGTTACAGAAGCTCCAGCTACCGTAATGGAGCACTGACTCCAAGCCATGTTTTGTTATTTCACTGGAAGTGGGGCTGGGGAGTGGGAAGCCTCCATCTGGAATGGAAGCACTTTCCATTCTTACCAGGGCTGTCCTTAGAGAGTGTCCTTAGAGAGGGCAAATCAGCCAGTGCAAGCCCCCCTTCCAGTTAATTCTAATGGGGGTTAAAAGAGCGGGTCCCGGGGCAGTCGCCCTGCTTGCCATGTCCTAAGGACAGCCCTGATTCTTACTATCTCCTGGAGATTTAAATAATAATAATTTTCCAATGGTGTTTTTGTGCAAAAATACCAGTACACTAGAGCAACTGGAAGAGCCAGCACATCACTAGCTCATGGAAAAGGTATCTCATGGGACAGCAGGGCACCACGCAGACACAGGCCCCCTCCTCCGTCCCCAGACACCACAGAATTTTTATTACTTCCTTCTCCATTTATAAAAGGAAACATTACTGGCCTGCTCTGATGTATTGGTGTTCTTGTGCAAGAACACCATGGAGGTATATATTTTCTTTAAAAGGATAAGCAAGTGGAAGGGAACATGGGCTTCCTGACCCCTGCCAAGACCCCCAAACCCTGCTTTTTCTGTGTACTGGGCATATAATCTCTTCCATCCCCTGCACCTCCCCACCCCCCACATTGCACTGCAGAACTTGAAACCTGCTGTGGATTTTGCAGTATCTAGATTTCCCTGTTGTTCTAGTACACTGTTGTTAGAGCATTAGAACACCAGGAGGCTTTACAGACAGGGCTTCTATCCTGAATCTCCTTCGGGAGAGAGTATGTGCTTTCACTCACCAGCCAAACTTACTCCAAAGTCCCTTCGAGATCCTTGGACCCTCTCCACACACAAGTTGGGCTTTGTCTTGCGAATTCTAGCTTATCTCGAGGTACTTCCAGGTTTTTAAAATGCTGGTTTTAAGCTACTTTTTCTGAAAAAGCCAGAGCAAATAGGAAGAGACACTGATATTAGCATGATAAGAAGGATACTCTTTTTAGAAATGCTGATGTAGCTCTTTAGTAATCTCTCCACCCACCCACCCCAACACACACACTTGGCTAGAAGGAAAACACTATGTGATCTTGCATCAAAAGCAAAACCCAGAGCAGAGGGCAGGGGCTGCTTCCCTCAATGCTGAGAGTGTAATTCGAAGTGGCTTCACTCAACATTTACCCCGCAGCATGAAGCCATGTGAGAATAACTCCCAGGGAATTATTTTTTTTAAAAAATCAGTATTGGATGGAAGTAGATTGCAGAACACAGAAAGCAAGTCTGCCCAGGAGTGGAATTGAGAGGGGAAAGGCAGAGCTGACACCCCCCAAAGTCACTCCCAGACAGGTAGCACATGTCCATCTTATGCTTTATTTCAGGGGTCTCTCCATAAAATGCCACAAAAATGCCAGTGTATTGCACACAACCATCTTCAACACTGCCCCAAAGTACAACTTTTAAAAGATGTGTATATTATGCAATAAGGGTCAGTCATCATGAAAAAAGCTGAATAATGCCCCTGGCTGTATGAGCCGCACTTTGCTGTCACCATACTGCATCCGCCGCCCCCCTCTTCTGAACTCCCCACAACCCTAATTGCAGCGAAGCAGGAGTAAATTGCTGTTTGGAAAACCTCCAAGTCTATTTATTGGAAAACAGCATGAGATAAATATTATGTAAATTAAAATCAAAGTATACATTTTCCAAACATATCAAATCAGATCCCAATTTATGTAGAGCAACAGAACATTCTCTGGAATTTTTCAGATTTGAAAAATTCTGGAAAATTCTGGTGCTCTCTCATTCTTTGAATTTGTTTTGTGGTCCATTTGCCAAAGAAGGTTGACTATCAGGGCAGTATAGCAAGATATGCTAGCTAGGGGAGAGATCCACAAGCAGGTAGTGGACAGCATGATTTTCAGCGGGGAGAGAGATGGGACCAAGAAGAGGAAGTGAACAGAGATTACCCACAAGCTTTATTTTCTTGTAAATATGGTTGCAAAGTTAACTGCTAGATCAGGGATGCACAACTCAAACGTCCCAGCGGGCCAAAAACAACCATGATGGTGTATGTGGAGGCCAAAGTCAATTTTCAGTGTATTGATGATTGCAGTGAAATTAATTATAATGATAAATATTAAAGCAATTACTAGTTAGTTGTGAGTCCTTCCTTCCTCCCAGGGACCCTCAATTTTAACCAAGGATAGTGGCCAGAAAATAAGCCCTGTCGTTCCTCAGTCAGTAGGCACCTGAATGTTCCAGCCCCACACAGATGCCCAGTTATGGGGCTCCTGCTGTTGCTGGCTACCTCGGCCATCAAAAATGTCTGGCCCCCGGGCCTTATGTTGTGCAGGGCTGTGCTACATCAAGTGTGCAGTCGGAGTAAGCTCTCCTGAACTAAGTAGGATTTACTTCTGTATAAACATGCATAGGGTGACTGTATAGCTTTTGCTGATTCACTGACTGGGTCGAATTTGAATTGGTGAAAGCCAATTCTGTTTGATAGGTCCAGGAGTTAAGGAAACACTTTTTTCCTTCTGGAATAGAAAATATAATGAGGAATGAAAAACAAAACATGAAATTGGAGTCTTTTTTTCTAACAAGAAGTGGTAGCTCTCTGTAAACTGTACATTATCTCACACTTATTTCCATATCTCACCAAGGTGCCCAGTATGGTGGTTTTGATTGTAGGTTAAATGTTTTAAAATTTAATAAATTTAATTAATCTATCTATATATATTAAAAGATGATAAATCAACTAAATCTTCCTTCATTGGTCAACAACACTGATGAAAGATAACGTCCTTTTAAGAATCAGTCATATAATTCAGAATGCTGCCTGTCCATAGAATGTTACAAAACTACCCTCTGGCCCTGCCAAACTCTAGTGTGTCCTCTGTTTTTGCTGAAATACAGTGTTTGCTGTTCTCAAATAAAGGATATGCAGGAAAGAATATACTCAGAAGGGCCCCAGGAGCTGTGAAATGACAGGACTGTTATGAAGGGAAATGAGAGTGGATGCCGTTTGGGGTACTGCACCTTCAGATGTTTGACCTGAAAACTATAGCCTGGTTTTCACGGAGGTGGAAAACCCGTTGGTTGGCTGTACCACTTCAGGATGCAGGTGGGGGTTCACATGATGGAATGCTCCAGTCCCTACACAAATATTCTCTCTGCAGAGAGCTGGTTCAGATTATACTTATCCCCATCACGTGGAGGTATATGAAGACATACCTCCCCATATCTTTACCCACCCTCCCAGCACATTGGCTCCTCCTTGACCAGCAGCCCTGCAAGTCTGTGTGGGAATGAGATGCCTGTACACAACCTGCACACATAGAGGCTATTCTCATGGTCATGCAAAATCGGGCTAAGGGAGCTGAGCCTGATTTTTCATGAACGTGAGAACCACCGGCCTCGCAGCCGAGTCCAGTCTCACGGAAGCGGGTCACCCACTTCAGCAACCCTCCCCTAAGCCCAGGTTAGCGGAGCGAGTGCTCCGCTAACATGGGCTTTCTGACCGTGAGTTGCTGCAGTGCAGCTCCGCGCCACAGCAACTCACGAGTAGACCCTCCCTGACCGGGAGGCTAAAATGCAGCCTCCCCGCTTGGGGGTCTCTCCAGTATGCCCTGCGTGCTTGCGCAGGGCATGCTGGAGCTTCCTTCTGGGGGCCATTCAGCCCCCAATCCCTACAGCCCCCACCGGTTCCATAACAGAGCCAGCAGTTGTGTGGGTGGCCGCTGCAGCCACCCAGGGTTGCTTCCCTGCTTGTCTGCGGGGAGAGCGGGCTTAGCCCACTCTCCCCACAAACATTCTGGAGGTGGGTCTCACCAATCGTGGGTCTCACCAATTGCCTCATACATTCCTGTGCACATAGGTCAAAAATCATGTGGTTGATTTCCTGGAAAAACATGCAAATAAACATGTAGAGTCAGTGGAGGTGGGTCAGTGTGCCAGGTTGATAGGAGGGGAAGGATCATAGCTTAGTGGTAGAGCATTTACTTTAGGAACATAGGAAGTGGCTTTATACCAAGTCAGACCCTTGGTCCATCTTGCTCAGTATTGTCTACACAGTCTGGCAGTGGCTTCTCCAAGGTTGCAGGCAGGAGTCTCTCTCGGGTCTATCTGGAAATGCTAGGGAGTAGAGGTTAGAGTGCTGGACTAGGACCGGGGAGACCCGAGTTCAAATCTCCATTCAGCCATGATACTTGCTGGATGACTCTGGGACAGTCACTTCTCTCCCAGCCTAACCTACTTCACAGGGTTGTTGTGTGGAGAAACTTAAGTATGTAGTATACCACTCTGGGCTCCTTGGAGGAAGAGCGGGATATAAAAGATGTTTTTTTTTTAAACAAACAAACAAAAACCTTCTGCCTGCAAGCATCCGGGACGGTGCTCTTCACAGAGCAGCTCCATCCCCTAAGGGGAATATTTTACAGTGCTCATGCATGTCTCCCATTCATATGCAACCAGGGCAGACTCTGCTTCGCAAAGAGGATACATGCTTGCTACCAAATGGACCAGCTCACTTACATGCAGAAGGTTCCAATTTCAATTCCTGGCATCTGCAAGTAGGGCTGAGAAATGCCCGTCTGGTACCCTGGAGAGCCACTGCCAGTCAATGCAGACAATTCTGAGCTAGATTAACTAATGGACTGACTTGGCATAAAGCAGATCCTAGGCAGCAGGAGCCGGTTCACTTGAACTCCTCTCCAAACAGTGGGGGGAAGTATCATCTGAAGAAGCCCCTCATAGAAATTGGGATATCAGAGATGAGGGTTCTGGCCTAGCTTTACCCCAACATGCCAGTTTTACTTTGTGCAGGGAGCTTTTTTCTGTGGCATAGGATTCCAGCATGTGAGCCTCCATGATGCAGTTTGGTGGTACAGCCCAGATTAATCATCTCCATGAATGCTAGACCTTTGGGTTGGTCAGCATGCTGAATTCTCCAGTCACAGGATCACTTGCCTCTGAATCTCAGATGTGTGAAGGTGGTTGTGGTAGCTCAGTGGTGGGAGAGCTGTACTCTGCACATGCTCAAAGGCACTCTCCTGTATTGTTGCAACCACCACCAAAAGAGTTGCTCGACAGTTGTGGTTGAATAGCAGGAATATATATTGTGAGGGACACCCTATTCTTCCGACTGTAGTCTTGTGGTCGAAAGTGTCCTTTACCCCCTACAAGTTGTCAGGCTTCATAGCAAAACTGGTGATTTCTATCTGTAAAGATGATAAGTGAATCTATGGGCAAATATTTTGCCATAGCTTAGGACTGTTCACATGACCGTTGATGGGGTAGGTCAAGCGTCCAGCTTCGGGAGCTGTGCATGCTCCTGATTTCTGATCGTGCATGAGCAAACAACTAGGTGGTGGTGTGGCAAGATCATGTGCAAGAAAGAGGAGCTGGGTAGGACAGCACCATCCTACTCAGCTCTCGTACTCAGCATTTTAACAAGGTAGGAGGATAAACCTTCTCTCACCCAGCTCCACCCTCATACACTATCACTCCCTCCCTGCTCCCCACTCCTACCTTGCAGTTTGCTCACACATGATCAAAAACTGGGAGCATGCACAGCTCCTGAAGGTGAGTAGGACCCTTGCCCTGCCCCGTTAATGGCCATGTGAACAGCCCTCTTGGTTAACATTTGGGAGGGCTGTCAGAGGCCAGATCAAAAGGTGGCTGCAGGTCTGGACTGCAGGCTGCTAATTGATCATCCCTGATCTATGCTGTCGAGAAGTTCTAACCCAAAGGAGATCCATCAAGCTGCATGCTTTGGAATAAATAGTATCTGGCCTCTCTGCGTAGTTTGGAGGCTGCCTCCATCTTGTTCAGTCCATGCATAGTCTTACTGTCTGTCCTCATGCACACTCTTATGCATTTTCTCTCCCCCCCGCCCGCCCCGCTTTCTGAAAAAGAGCAGTCCCTCATCGTCCAAGGAGCCTCCCCAGCCCCGGATGTTTCCCTTGTGGTCAGAGGCCCTGAAATAAGCTCCTCTAATGGGTGTGTGGGCTGTGGCTGCTGCTCGCTCCGCCCGAAGCCCGACTTGCCTTTGCCAGCTGCCACTGGGCTCCAGACAGCTCAGCAGCAGAGGGGAGCAGGGATGCCACAAGCATGTGGAACCTACCTCCCATCGCTTTTCCTGCTGGAGCAAGGACAGAAATACTGGAGAGGAGGGTGGCGAGGGGGAAGAGGAAGAATAACTTTGGCTCACAAAGGGTTTCCTGCAATCACACACACAGACGCACATGCAGTGGGAGTTCACAGGATTCCAGAAGAAGCTGAAGGAGGTTCACCACCCACACCCTTGGGCCAGTGCTTAAGTTGTAAACAGAAAAATGCTGGAGCTCACATTTGCCCTCTGACCCACAAGTCTGGCTTGGGACACAAATTCAGTTTGCGTGCACAAACAGCACTGCATGAAAGAGGCAAAGGAGGTGGAGGGGTGGGGGGAAGGCCCTGTCAGTGAGGAGTGCTAAGATGTCCTTGTCTTCTTGCATTTTAGCTTGTGTAGCCTAGTGGCTAAGATCACAGTGGTTCAAATCTCACCTCTGCTGTGAATTCGCTAGGTTATATTAATCAAGCTTCAGTCTTTTAGCCTTTTATCAGCAAAATGGAATACTGACATGGTTCTACCTTGCAGGGAGGTTGTAAGGGGAACAAGAAGATACAAGAAGATGTGGCACATTTTGAACATTTGAAGGTACTATATAACATCTAAGTATGGTTATTGTTATTATTTAGTCCATCCTCCATATATTTCATTTACTGGCCCTCAAAATAGTTTTTTCCTAGTAAGCTGTAGACTTCTTGAAAGAGGTACAGTAGTTTTGGATGAGATCAGAACAGTAAGTGTGCAGCAGTAATACTAGCTAAAACCCAGCAAGGATATATTATTAAGATGATGGAGAATAGATACATTTTTCAATGCAGACTCCACAGGTTTGATTTCAGCTGGCACATGGACCAACATTAGCTTCTCAAATTGTAGGGACATATGAACGACATACTCACTGTCCCAGGGGTTCAAATAAACAGTTCCAAGGTCAAGAAGAGGAATAAAGCCTTACACTCAGGCCTTGGGGGCTGAAGGGTTAGGGTTCTAACCACTAGACCACACTGCATATTTTGCTTGCTTTGTACTATATCTCTTGCTGCTGCCTCTCCCATGGCATATCCGCAGATGGTTTGGCCAGAGCTGTCTCCGATCTTCTTCCAAAACCTCTGGCTCAACTCTCTCTTTAATTAACAGAGTGCTGTTGCTTTTTTTAAAAAGTGTGTATACGCTTATTCTCCCATATAACCTCTGAAAATAAAAGTAGAGACCGAGGCAACGGATATGCCCTCCACTCCACAGCTTTCGACCCAGAGCCAACACACTGCACAGCCTTGTGTGTGATTCAGCAGACTCCCAAGCACAAGCCTGCCTAGAAGACAGTGGGGTCTTCTGCTCCCTCCATTCTGTGTGACCACCCCAATGCTTACGGGGTGTGGCCTGACTGCAATATTGCATGCACACACACGCCAGAGACTGGAAACGATGCGGGAGCACTCGTTACACACAAGCAGAGTCAGATGCAAACCCTGTACACTCTCTCTGTCAACAGCCACAGCTGGCCTCAGCATGCACCAACACCCATCACGGTCGCCCACTCACTGTGCTTCACAGAGACTGTATTCTCATAGGCCGCGGCACTTGCCCTTCAGTCGCTTGGACACAGCCTCTGAAGTTCTGGAAGCTGGGCTTCAGAGCTCTGTGGTTTGCTCCCCTTCCCTGATTCCCTCTGACCTACTGTCTAATTAGCACCAAGGCCTTGGGCTAAAAATACCTTTGCGCACAGGGCTGGGCAGGCTCTACTCTGTTCCTTGCTTGTTTTGCAGGCTGTGTGGTCACCACGGGGAGTGGGTGAGACCCACCCAGCCTCCCCATGCCAGCCTGGCAGATTGCAAACTTTGGCCACACGGCTGCACCACCGAAGCTATTTTTGTTGGATTCATGGGGTTCCAGCCTGCAATCTCCATTTTAGCAAGCCCGTTGATGGAGGCCTTCGCTTAGCTTGCAAAGCACCCAACAGCTCTGACAGGAGCAACATGCCTATTTATTTATTTCTAATCTGTGTAACCCACCTTTCTATTGTAAGATGCCCAAGATGGCTTGGATAGCAAAATGACAAAAATGCAATAGACTCACAGGCAGAACAAGAGTAGCTCAGAGGTAGAGCATCTGCTTTCCATATCGAAGGTCCCAGGTTCAATCCCTGGCATCTCCACGTTGGACTGGGGAAGACGCCTACCTGCAACCTTGGAGAAGCCGCTACCAGTCTGTGTAGACAATACTGCGCTAGATGGACCAATGGGTCTGACTCAGTATAAGGCAGCTTCCCATGTTCTAAGAAAAGAGCTATGTCATCTTCTATTCAGAAAACTATGCATATGCTTTACTGAAAGGAACTGGGAGAATGAAAATAAGCCCACCTCATTCCTTTGCACACACTCCACAGTCTTCAGGGACCCAGAGCTCCTATCCCAGTATACACCGGTATGCATGTTGGAAATGATGGAGAACACTTCCTAATGCAGACAGTGGAAAATACTGCCCGACTCTGGTAACAGTGGACTCAAATACTGCACATAGAGCCATTTATCCATTTAGGGATGAATTGAGAATCCACTCATTTGTCAGTAAAGTAAGAAAGGTGTGCCGTCGAGGCGGTGTCAACTCCTGGCGCCCACAGAGCCCTGTGGTTGTCTTTGGTAGAATACAGGAGGGGTTGGCCATGGCCATCTCCCGCGCAGTATGAGATGATGCCTTTCAGCATCTTCCTATATTGCTGCTGCCTGATATAGGTGTTTCCCATAGACTAGGAAACATACCAGCGGGGATTTGAACCTCTGGCTTGCTAGTCAAGTGTCATTTCCCTGCTGCGCCATTAGGTGGCTTCATTTGTCAGTAGGGCTGTGCATGTTGGTGCTCCCCCTCCCCCTGGCAATTGATTCAGGGCTTTGAGAGGAGATCTGGCTTTCAATTTGGAGCTGAAGGGTCAGCCTCCCCTCCACCACACAACCCTCCCCTGACCCCTTTAGGGTCACACTGTTTTCATTTTCATGTTTACAGTAAGTTATGATTTCTACAGCAAGGTGGCAGCATTTTCCATAGCATCATTTTAAAATTACTCCCTGAGGCAGGGTGTTTGTTTACAGTTTCCCCTACAGTCCTGGAAAAGACACAGGGTTTCCTGGGAATTGTAGTATTTTCTGAGGTTGCAGAATGGCCACAACCCGGTATGGTATAGTGGTTAGTGTGTTGAACTAGGACTTTGGAAACCTGAGTTCAAATCCCCATTCAGTCATGAAACTTACTGGGTGACTCTAGGACAGTCATGCATCTCTCAGTCAGCCTAACCTACCTCACAGGGTTGTTGTGAGGATAAATATTACCATGTACACCACTCTGGGCTCCTTGAAGGAAGAGTACACTGAACTCCAATGTACACCATTCCTTATGGGAATTGGAGGTACTGCGTTGCAGTGGTTCCGGTCCTTTCTTGGAGGGAGGGTCCAGAAAGTGGTGCTGGGGGACTACTGCTCGGCTCCATGGCCATTGACCTGTGGGGTCCCGCAGGGTTTGGTCTTGTCCCCCATGCTGTTTAACATCTACATGAAACCGCTGGGAGAGGTCATCCGGGGACTTGGACTGAGTTGTCAGCAATATGCAGATGACACTCAGCTCTATCTCTCCTTGTCGCCTGATTCTAGGGAGGCGGTGGATGTCCTGAATTGGGGGCTGGAGGCCGTGATAGGTTGGATGTGGGCTAACAAACTGAAATTGAATCCGGAGAAGACGGAGGTAATGTTGGTCAGTAGGAGAGCCAATCGGGATGAGGAGATTTTACCGGTTCTGAATGGGGTTGCACTCCCCTTGAAGGAGCAAGTATGCAGCTTGGGGGTATTACTGGACCCGGCTCTGCTTTTGGAAGCTCAGGTGGAGGCGGTGGCCAGATGTACCTTTGCACATCTTCAGCTAGTGCGCCAGCTGCGTCCCTTTCTCGAGAAGGCAGATCTGGCCACAGTTACCCATGCCTTCCTTAGTCATGTCAAGGCTGGATTACTGTAATGTGCTCTACGTGGGGCTGCCCTTGAAGAATATCCGGAAACTGCAGCTAGTGCAAAATGCAGCAGCTAGGGTTTTATCTGGAGCTGCTGAGTGGGAGCACATCACACCCATTTTGAAAGCGCTGCACTGGCTACCAGTTTGTTTCCGGGTCCAATTCAAGGTGCTGGTTTTGACCTTTAAAGCCCTTAACGATTTGGGCCCGGGATACCTGAGGGACCGCCTGCTCCCAAGGGTTACTGCCCACTTGACGAGGTCATCTGAGGGGGCTCTGCTCCAGGTGCCGACAATGAGGGAGGCTCGGTTGTCGTGCACGTGGGACAGGGCCTTCTCTGTTGCTGCCCCCAGACTCTGGAATGCTTTCCCAGTGGCTATTCGCTCCTCGGTCTCCACCACAGCTTTTAGAAAAAGTGTAAAATCTTGGCTTTTTGCCCAGGCATTTATTTGATTCTCTGCTGCTGCTCTTTATACTCTGTATTGCTTTTATGCTTTTGTTTTAAATTTTTAATCAGATTTGTTTAATATTTTTTTCACTTAATATTTTAATTGTGTCTTTTTTACCATCTTGTGTTTAAATTTTTTGCTGTAAACTGCCTTGGGATTGCTTTAAAGAAAGGCGGTATATAAATTTAACAATAAAATAGATAGATAGATAGATAAGAGTGGGGTATACATGTAAAAATAAAATAAAATAAAATAAAACCCTCAAAAATACTACAGTTCCCAGGAAACCCTGCACTTTTCCTAGGACTGAAGGTGGTGGGGATAGCTTCTGGGAGTAATTTTTAAATGACACTGTGAAAGACACTGCTACCTTTCTGCACTCATAGGGATGTAGGAAGCTGTCTTATACTGAGTCAGACCATTGATCCATCTAGCTCTGTACTGTCTATGCATACTGGCAGCGGTTTCTCCAAGGTTGCAGGCAGGAGTTTTTCTCAGCCCTATCTTGGAGATGCAGGTGCTCTACCCAGAGCGGCCCCCATACCCTGGGGGAATATCTTACAGTGCTCACATGTCTCCCATTCAAATGCAAACCAGGGTAGACCCTGCTTAGCAAAGAGGACAATTCATGCTTTCTACCACAAGACCAGCTCTCCTCCTTCAGATAAACAGAAAAGAATGCAGTCCTGTCTCTTGCCCATACCCAATAATTATCTACAGGGATCAGGAGAGGGTAGCAAGATTGCAGGGGAGGCAAAGTGGCTGAATCGCTCTGGAAATGAATCAGCTCCGTTTGGCCATTGTTGCTTCAGTTTGGATGGTATTGACAATATGAGGTTTGGCTCAGAATCAAGCTTTGTTGGCTAAATCAGGCCAAATATCCTATAAATAATATCAAACACTGAAGCTTTATATAGTCCTATTCTTCAGCCCAAACCTGGCAACCATGGTGAATCCTGTAGGGATGTGCACAAACCTTGGCACTGAACTGGTTCAGACAAGGTCCAAACCGGTTCAGCGGCGAGCGGGATCTTTAAAAAGGAGGAGAGCAGGTCCTTACTTGCTCTCCCCCACCTCATGCAGCTTCCTGCTGCTGCGGTGCTCAACCCAAGAACCCATGCATGGTGCCAGCATGCACATGGCATCCGTGCATGCCATGTGCATGCTGGCACCGTGCGTGGGTTCTTGGGAGGAGCGCCACAGCGGCAGGAAGCTGGGGCAGTGGACAGCAGGTAAGGACCTGCTCTCCTCTCCTCCTTTTTAAAGATCCCACTTGCTGCACCCCCCCTGGGCAGTGCCTGAACTTGTGCATGAACCTCAGTTTGTGCACATCCCTAACGTACACTTGAGACTGAGAAATGGCACATGAAACCAAAGTTTCATTTTGGTCTTGTGTGATGTCTGAACTGGCCCATTGACATATTGAGGCTATTCACACGACGGGGCGAAATCGGGCTAGCGGAGGCTAGCCCGATTTCACCCCATCGTGTGAACCACTGGACTCAGCTGTGAGCCCAGTGCTTCCTAGCCAGGTAACCTGCCTAACTACCCCTGCCCTAAAACCAGGTTTGCGGAGCAACCGCTCCGCAAACCTGGTTTTAAAGATCGTGAATAGCTGCAGTGCGGCTCTGCGCTGTAGTTACTCACAAGTAGACCCCCGGAGGGGAGGCGAAAAGCCTCCTCCTGGTTCCAGGGGTTTCCCCCGTATGCCCTGCATGCTCACACAGGGCATACTGGAGCTCCGGGGGCTGCGCGGCCCCCGAGCTCCCCAGCCCCCGCCGGCTCTGTCACGGAGCTGGCCATTGTGTGGGCGGCCGATCTGGCCACCCAGGGCTCCCTCCCTGCTCATGTGCGGGAGAGCGGGCTTAGCTCGCTCTCCCCACGCACTCTCCAAAACCAGGTCTCACTGATCGTGAGACCCAGCTCATTGATTCACAGCTGTTTGGGTGTTTCCCTTTACCCTTACCTAAATAAGGTAAATATAGGCATTAATACAATGCAAGCTCTAACCAGTATAAGCAATAATAGAGCATTGGCACCAGTACACTGTTGGTACTAAGTCAATATGGTGTTAAGTCCCAAAACAATTCAATTTAAACAAAATGAAATAATGGTACGGCCTTTTCCCCACCAAAAAAGATAATCCCCAACACAATGAATAGCAGGCCATGCACCTCGAGTTAATGCCGTGGTGAGTGATGCAAATAACAAGGCAGCCAGGGCAGGGCAAGAAGAGTTAAAACCAACCACCTCTCTTCGCAAAAAAGCTAGAAAAACGTTGTCAATAATGTGACCATTTGAGTGTGGGAAACAATAGATGGATGAGGACATCATTTGAACCCTCCGTAAAGAGTGAGTGAACAAGACGGCGTGACAAGCCCAGACTAAACATTCTGTCTGGAAGTGGCCTCGATAAGTGGACATGACTTTCAGCCCAGCACAGTTTGATTTTAAAATCAAGCACTTTCTGTTTTCCTACCTATCTTTATCAGAGCTGGTGTAGCAAATGGATATAAATGTGAGCTGGGAAGCCTCTAGTCCAAATCTTATCTCAGCCATGAGCATTACTTACATGGCCTGTGGACAGCCACTTTGTGCTTCAGCTCCCCATCTGTAATATAGATAATAATAAAATGGATAATAATAAAATTGACCTACTTTGCAGGATTGCTGTAAAGATTATTAGGATAGCGCGTGTGATGTGCTTTGGGGACTCAGGAAACATGCTGCCTAAATGCTGTTATCAGTACTCTAATTTTGTTCATCTGTGTGTGGAATGAGTTTTGTTCTGGGCGGCAGTATCAAGGCAATGCGTGCACATGTGCATTCAGAGTGGGACCTCCCTGATTCAATCTGAGAGGGATCTAAAATGAACTGAGCGGACATCAAGAAATGTGTGAGCACGCGCATATGTGCCTGCCTTCGAGGGAACAGTGGCTGTTATCTATCAAGTGTATCCTGTTTGCCTTGCGATCACGCCTGGACCTTTACATCCTGGGACGCTTCTAACCAGCTCTGCCAGCAACTAGCTTTCAGTGCAAGGAAGCGATGTGGCAAGCAGGATGTGTTGGAGTAGGATGGGTGTGCCTGTTGGTGGGGGGGTGGGGCGGGGTGGGGTGGGGAGAGAGGGGGCATGATTCCTTTTTGGTGGAACAGGCAGGGCAGTCCCTTCTCTGTGCCGGGCCTGCCATTGCTCTGTGGCCCAGGCTTGGTTTAGATGAATCATCATTTTGAGTGAACACACAAACCATAATTAGCTTTGGAATATAAATATGGAAAGTTCGGCGAATGTTACTGACCAATATAGCTCCCCGGCTCATTATCTGCACCCGGGCTGCTCCACGCAGCTATTTTCTGAACAAAGGGCCTCACTTTCCAGTTATTTAAATAAAGCTCAGGGAGATTTATGGGACAGAGGCTCGGGAGAGATGGAGGCTAGGGAGGAGATGCTTGGCTGTCTTTTAGTAAAGCTGCTTTGGGGCCAGAGTCTCTTCCTCTGAGGGGAACTATGAACACTTCACAGGGCCTGTCCTCCTCGCTCTCTGACTTCAGTGGAGTGAAGAATGTATGGCATATGAGAACTGTCAAATATTTACCTCAGCAAACATGTGAGCAGATTAGATTATATAGGCCCCTGAGGAGTCATTCCACTGAATGGAGTTTTACTAAACTCAGATGTTGCCTCTTTCCTTATGCACTCTCTATTCTTTAAGTTGGTAAAAACATAAGGAGGACAAGGGTCCACCTAAGCTAGTATTCTGCTTCCAACAGTGGTCAGCCAGGCAGCTTTAAGAAACAAACAAGAAAGAAGTGCATGATTCTTTGATATCCTGCCTCTGAACATGGGGGTTCCAATTAGCCATCATGGTTGGTAGACTTTGATAGATCTCTTCTCCATGAATTGTCAAGGTCCCTTTTAAAGCTATCTAAGCTAGTAGGCATCACCACATCTGATGGCAGCAAATTCCAGAATTATGAGTTGTATGAATAAGTACTTCTATTGTCTGTCCGAAATCTCCTGTTAATCAGTTTCTCTCTGTCTCCTTTATCTGCATCAGGGGTGGGCATTTGATCGCTTGGGAGCTGCTGCTGGTAATGTCCAAGATTATTTCAAGTCGCTCTCCAGGGTAGTTTCCAGACCGCGAGCTTTACACCGCAAAAAGTGGTGTAAATTGCGATGTTTTGGGGTGCTGATTTAAAACCGCAATTGAACTCCATCGCCTCCTACAACGGGCAAATACAGCTATTCTTTTGCAATGCAGATGTGACGTTATAGGGCTGTAACGCAGCAATAAAACACAAAAGAAGGCATTGGAAATGTGGAGGGCACCTTGCTTACACAGCTCAGGGACTGCAATGTCAAGACACAGGCAGTATAGAAGGACACAACCACCATGGCGCTTTCCAGATTAGCTCCTCAATAGCAGCAAAATGCTTCTGTTCAGGCAAATCACATTTGAAACATAAACAGCAGGGGAAGCAGTGTCGCGGAAACTAACAACCTGAAAAAACAGCAACCTTTTAACACCAGATACACAACGTCATAGCACTATATTGCAGCGATTAAATTCGAAACAAGGCATTGGAAATGTGAATGGCACCCTGCTATCAGCATAGGGATTGCGGTGTCACAAAGTGTGGAAGCATACTTACAAGATCCACTGTGACCCTGTTTCAGGGTCTAATCTGGAAAGCGCCCAGGACACTGTGGTAGTGTGCAATCTGGAAAGCACCTAGGGCGTTTTTCACACAGCAGGCTTTACTGCATGGTTACTGCCTTTAAAGTAGCAGCAGTCACAGATTGAAGGACACGTGTTCAGTGAGTGAGGGAGAAAAACATCAATAACTTTGCCATTTCTTGGCCAAACTGCAGAGAAATCTGTCCAGGCATTTCTTTGCATGCACCTGAAATCTGAGGATTCTCCTCCCCATAATTTTGAGCGGGAATTCTAAGGTGATGCTACAATCCTCTCTAATAAAACGCTTGGTGTCCGTCCGTGGACGGACACCAAGCGTGCGTTCGTGCCTCGACTGTTCTGCGCGTGCGCGGAGCGCACGCTCAGAACAGTCCAAGGGAGACACGACCGCCAGCACCCGGCGGCCATCTTGGGCGGCCAGAAGTGGCCGCCCGAAGAAGCCGGATAAGCTGCGGCGGGGGACACTGGCCGAGGCGGCGGCAAAGCTGCTGCCTCGGCCAGAGGACGCGGCGCGGCCAAGGCGGCGGCGGAGCCATGGCCGCGCCGCCGAAGCCGGGCGGGGGGAGGAGGCGGCGGGGGAAGCCGGCCGAGGTGGCGGCAGAGCCGCCACCGAGGCCTGGCGCCGCCGCCACAGCCGGGCGGCTTGGGGCCCTTGCCTGGCCGGGGAGACCAGCCGCAGCATAGAGGCTGGCGGCGGCGCCGCCACAGCCGATATCCACCTTCCCGCCCTCCCAGCTGCCCGACTTACCCTTCCCCGCACCCCCCCCAAAGGAATAAGGGCCTCCGCGGCCGCCGGAACTGCCCTCCCGCCCTCCCAGCTGCCCGAGCCCTACTCACCCGAGTCAGCCCGCAAGAGCCGGGCGAAGTGCAAGCATGTTTTCAAAAGGTCCAGAGAGGAGCTCGCGGACAGAGCTCCTCTCTGTGCTAAGTCTCTTCCCGACAGTTCGGGAAGAGACTTAGCACAGAGAGGAGCTCTGTTTGCGAGCTCCTCTCTGGACCTTTTGAAAACATGCTTGAACTTCGCCCGGCTCTTGCGGGCTGACTCGGGTGAGTAGGGCTCGGGCAGCTGGGAGGGCGGGAGGGCAGTTCCGGCGGCCGCGGAGGCCCTTATTCCTTTGGGGGGGGTGCGGGGAAGGGTAAGTCGGGCAGCTGGGAGGGCGGGAGAGCGGTTATCGGCCCCTTCCCTTCCTAGCGCCCGTTATTCAACGGGCTAAAATTTACTTGTGTATAATAATGAAAGTAACACCTATAATTTTGTTATTGCGTGAGGTCATTCACACAATACAAAACTGTGTTCTACTCAGGTTTGGGAGCTGTGTGTGGGGAAACCCAGGTTTTCCTCCTACTTTGCTTCCACACAATCATTTCTACCCAAGTTTTCTCCCTACCTTGCTGCCACACAAATGAAAATTGGGAGCACACACAGTTCCCAAACCTGGGTAGAACACTGTGGGGCCATTCACATTATGGGAATGGCCAGGGGGAGGCTTGCCCAACTCACCTTCCCTCTCAGACAATCACTGGAATGTTTCTGGGAGCGTGGACCACACTCCCAGATGATCTACACTGCATGGTGCAACATGGAGCTCTGGAGGCTGGGATGATGCGCCTCAGCCTCCGGATATCCCACAATGCAGTGTGCAAAATGCATGGTGCATTGGGGGATTCCTCCAGGAGACAGGCGCCTGTCTCTGTGTCTGCTGGGGCTGAATACTTGCTTGAGTCTTTAACTCAGGCTAAAAGCAGGTTAAAAAGCTGGGCTAGGTGGCACTCCCCTGCCGGGATCAGGCCCAATCCCAGAGGTTCTCATGTGCCACCTAACACAGGCTGGGCTTCCCTAGCCTGGGGTTAGGGAGTGCATGAGAACAACCTCAGTTTTTCATTGTGTGAATGACCTTCTTGTTTCACTTGAATAAAAGCTGCATGCATGACAATTCCTTGAGAAGGCTTTCAGCACCCCAAATTGCAGATAGATAGATAGATAGATAGATGTCCAAACGTTTCTTTGCAGGCATTTCACATTTGAGGTTTGGGAACCCTAAGAAGGGAAAGAAAGCAGGAGTTTTGAGAAGTTCCTGAACAAACAGCCTAAGCAGGTACACAGATTACTTGGTCACATTCTTCCCCACTATGGTGAGTTGTACAGTATTTCTATTGAGGTTTTAGCAATCATTTCAAAATTTGCATCTAGACATGCACATTGGCACATGCAAATTGTATGCAGATTTGCATCATCTTGTGTTTTCTTTTTGGCAGTGAGTTTCCTCTTTTCTGGTGATGTGCACCTAGCCACCCTATCTTTCAGTAACCCTGGAAAAGTGGTGGATGAGCTTCTCCAACATTTCTCTGTCTATTAATGGTTTATACAGCCTCAGGGCCTGGACTAATTGGTCACTTCCCCACCCCACTAGGAAGCAGGATCGACATTAAAAGCCCTAGGCCAATGCTTGGTTGTTATGAGATCAAAGGAAGCAGACCTTATGTAAAATACTTTGAACAAACACACTATATATGCTATATATCATTATTACTATGTTTCATCTTAGCTACTTCTGGGAAGACTTGGGTGGTTCTCTTGACTTGAGGCATCTTGTCCTATGACAGCATCTGAAGGTGGCATCTGGTGGGCCACTGTGCGAAACAGAAATTGATTGCCAAGAAAATTAGGACCAATAAACGGAAGTACTTTTTCACACAACTCATAATCAGTTTGTCGAATTCTCTGCCACAAGATGTGGTGACAGTCAACAACCCGGATGGCTTTAGAGGTGTTTGAATAACTTCATGGAGGAGAGGTCTATTAATGGCTATAGGCCACCTCCAGCCTCAGAGGCAGGATGCCTCTGAATACCAGTTGCAGAGGAGTAACAGCAGGCATGCCCTCAGCTCTTGCCTCTAGGTTTCCAGCGGCATCTGGTGTGTGAAACAGGATGCTGGACTAGATGGGCCTTGGGCCTGATCCAGAAGGGCTGTTCTCATGTTCTTATGTTCTAAGGTGAGTTATATTGTCACTCATTTTAAGCTGAGAATTTCACCACTGAGGCTTGCTATTTTTCTGTGATCTCTCTCTCTCTCTCTCTCTCTCTCTCTCTCTCTCTCTCTCTCTCTCTCTCTATCTATCTATCTATCTTTTTCCCCCTTTCCCTTTCCCTTCCCACCCCCCCAGGTAAACCAGTGGTCATTAGATTTGGTTGGAGGGCCAAATCTACCCCCAGTGTAGGAGGAGTGAGCCCAAGCTTCCTCTGCATACTTTGTCCAGGCTTTGCCTGCCCCATCCTTGTGCTGCCCTCTCCTTCCCCAACATACTACAGGGAAACCTTGGTATTCGCAGGGATTCCGTTCTCAGCTAGTGCCGCAGATGCCGAGGCACCGGGCAATGGAAATACAGGGGTTAGGTTCCTAAGGGTGGGGGGACAGTGAAAAAACACCCCATTGCTGGTCCTGCTCTGCAGGACCAGCAATGCCCCCCAAGAGACTAAATTCAACCATTCTTTTGCAAAAAATTATTATTTTCTTTTTCTTTTAAAGTGAGCCACAAAATGGCTTCTGAGCACAAAACGATGACTGGAAATGACCTCAGAGGTCATTTCCGGCCACCCCCAATCCGCAGATATGCAGATTTAACCCTTTCCCCACTATTGTTTTCTCATGTATACTGAGGTTGCCAGTTACTCGACCATGGATACATGAAACTGCAGATGCCAGCTCCATGAGTAACGAGGTCCTCCTGTACTTGTAACATGTGTAAAGAGGAAATGCATTTTCCTCTACCACAGTAGCCAGGGAGGGAAGAACTGGGGGAAACACAAGCTCTGTTGTCTAGCTAATTACCTATGCGCAACAGAGAAATACACCCACATGTTCCCCAATCACCCTGTCAGTAATCATAGCAAAAAAAAGAGTGAGGGGGTAAAAGATAAATGACTACATTACACAAGAGCATGATCACCACTGGGTGATTACAATATCAAGTGATGACCTGTGCATGTGAATGGGCCATCTCAGAACTAACATCATAGAAAGAACTTTTATGTTACCTAAGATATGATGCTTTTCACTGGAGTCAATTCACCAGCTGTTACTACTCACCAAGTGTACAGTAATCACATTAGCCCTATTCAGACATTAAGGTCCTTCAAATCCCCTATAAGTGCAATGGGGAGGGGGAAGGCAGGTTAGCACCTACCTTCTCCCTAGATGATCTCTCTCAGTTCCTTGCCAAGCAGCTCACACACCCACAAGAGTGGCTCTGCTAGAAGCCATGCGGCCATCTGGAGGCCGGGGAAATGTAGCCCGGCTTCCAGAAATCCCGCAACGCAAGGCGCATGGTGCATAGAGGGATATCCCCAGAGCTGGGTGCTCTCGCCCCCCTGGCTCTGAATCTGCTTGGGCTGCAGGCAGCCCCAGCAACACATGACTGGGGACCCAGGGAGAAGGGTGTGCTAATGCCCTTCTACTCAGAGGTGCTCTTACCCCTGGACTTCGGGGCCAAAGTCCAGGGCCTCCACAGCCCCTGGGGCCGCCGAATCCTCTTTATGGTATGGTCAGCTGGCAGAGGATGATTATGCTTAATATGGGGGTGGGGGGGCTCCAAAGGCCTTTAGGTCCAGGCTCCAAAATTATCTAGGTGCAGCTCTGCTTCTACCTGGGCAAAAGCCCAAGTGAAAACATTGGGTGACCTGGCGGGGCAGCCTTGGAATTGGCCATGATCCCATCACTTCCTGATAGGACTGTGCAAGCCTGGGTAGGGCTGCTCGTGTGAACAGCCTTATTATGTTTTTTGAGTGTACAGATGTCTGTACGTATGTGTGTGTGTGTTTGTGAAGTCGTGTGTGAATGACTACCTGTGTTTATTTTAAAGGTGAACTTGAGTACAGGCTCCTCACATGCATGGTACCGATAGGAAGTGTACTGTATTCAACAGAATGTGTTAATAACTGTACTGGTGTACAGATCTGTACCTATATATACTGTGTTTAATATAATGTGTGACTATGGCTGTTTGAATAAATCAAATTATGTACAAGTGTCAACCCAGCCCAAAGGCTGGAAACCCTGCTGCACACATCATCATCTACACAAGCCTAATCTGAATATACTGGATTTGTTTTGAATCAAGCCATTTGAATAAAGTATAACTTGAATTTACACTGAATCAAGCAATTGATCCATCTAGCTCAGGATCTGTCTACACTGACTGGCAGCAGCTCTCTGAGGTTTTAGGTGGAGATTTTTCCTAGCCCTATCTGGAGATGCCAGGGAGTGAACCTGGGACCTTCAAACATGTATTTTGCCACTGAAATCTGGCCCTATCTATGTATGAGTGGCTTGAATCCCACTCATTTATTTTATTTATTTATTTATTTATTTTTGCATTTATATACCGCCTTTCATTAAAAAGATAACCCCAAGGCGGTTTACAAAAGTTAAAAACATACAATAAAAACACAATAAAAACATCATGTTAAAAGTACAAAAACATATAAAAACAGGCATAAAAACAACACAACAAATAGGAACACAGAGAAGCTGCAGTAAAAAACAATCATGTAAAAGCCTGGGTAAAAAGCCAAGTCTTTAAAAGCTTTCTAAAAGCCGTGATGGAGTCCGAGGAACGAATGGCCACTGGGAGAGCATTCCAGAGTCTGGGGGCAGCAACAGAGAAGGCCCTGTCCCGAGTGCACGACAACCAGGCCTACCTCATTGTCGGCACCCGGAGCAGGGCCCCCTCAGATGTCCTCGTCCAGCGGGCAGCAACCCTTGGGAGCAGGCGGTCCCTCAAATACCCTGGGCCCAAACCGTTTAGGGCTTTAAAGGTCAAAACCAGCACCTTGAATTGGACCCGGAAACGAACCGGCAGCCAGTGCAGCTCTTTCAAAATGGGGGTGATATGTTCCCAACGGGCAGCTCTGGATAAAACCCTCGCTGCCGCGTTTTGCGCTAGCTGCAGTTTCCGGATATTCTTCAAGGGCAGCCCCACGTAGAGCGCGTTACAGTAATCCAGCCGCGACGTGACTAAGGCGTGGGTAACCGTGGCCAGATCTGCCTTCTCGAGAAAGGGACGCAGCTGGCGCACCAGCCGAAGCCGTGCAAAGGCACCCCTGGCCACCGCCTCCACCTGAGCCTCTAAAAGCAGAGCCGGGTCCAGTAGTACCCCCAAGCTGCGTACTTGCTCCTTCAAGGGGAGTGCAACCCCATCCAGAACCGGTAAAATCTCCTCATCCCGATTGGCTCTCCTACTGACCAACAGTACCTCCGTCTTATCCGGATTCAGTTTCAGTTTGTTAGCCCGCATCCAACCCATCACGGCCTCCAACCCCCGATTCAGGACATCCACCGCCTCCCTAGGATCAGATGACAAGGAGAGATAGAGCTGAGTGTCATCCGCATATTGCTGACAACTCAGTCCAAATCTCCGGATGACCTCTCCCAGCGGCTTCATGTAGATGTTAAACAGCATGGGGGACAAGACCGATCCCTGCGGGACCCCACAGGCCAACGGCCACGGGGCCGAGCAGTAGTCCCCCAGCACCACCTTCTGAACCCTCCCCTCAAGAAAGGACCGGAACCACTGCAACGCAGTGCCTCCGATTCCCATACTCGAGAGGCGGCCCAGAAGGATACCATGGTCGATGGTATCGAACGCTGCCGAGAGGTCCAGCAGAACCAACAGGGACGCACTCCCCCTGTCTAGTTCCCGGCGTAGGTCATCCACTAGAGCGACCAAGGCAGTCTCAGTCCCATACCCGGGGCGGAAGCCAGATTGAAAAGGGTCCAGATAATCCGTATCATCCAAGACCCTCTGCAGCTGGGACGCCACCACACGCTCCATCACCTTGCCCAAAAAGGGGAGGAAAGACACAGGTCTATAGTTGTCCAGGTTGGAGGGATCAAGGGAGGGCTTTTTTAATAGAGGTCTTACCACCGCCTCCTTGAGGCACGATGGCATCCTGCCCTCCCTTAACGAAGCATTAACGATCACCTCCAGCCATCTACCTGTCCCCTCCCTGGCAGCTTTTATTAGCCATGAAGGGCAAGGGTCAAGAGCGCACGAAGTCGCCCGCACACTGCCCAGGATCTTGTCCACATCCTCAGGCCGCACCAACTGAAAAGAATCCAACACAACGGGACCAGATGGTACCAGAGGCACGTCTGCCGGAACTGCCAAAACTCTGGAGTCCAGGTCAGCACGGATGCAAGCGACTTTATCTGCAAAGCGACAGGCAAACCGATCACAAAGAGCCGTAGATGACTCCTCCCCCATTGTCCGGGGGGATGTGTGGAGCAATGTTTTCACCACACGAAACAGCTCTGTTTGCCTGCACTGAGCAGACGCAATGGAGGCGGAGAAAAAACATTTCTTCGCCGCCCCCACCGCCACGGCATAGTCCCTAAAATGGGCTCTAGCCCGTGTTCGATCGGATTCGTGACGACTCTTCCTCCAGCGTCGCTCCAGCCGTCGTCCGAGTTGCTTCATCGCCCTAAGCTCCGAGGAAAACCAAGGAGCAGAACGGGCTCCACCAAGCCGGAGAGGGCGCTTGGGGGCAACCGTGTCAACAGCCCTGGCCATCTCTCCATTCCAGAGATCAACCAAGGCCTCGACAGGGTCACCAGCTCTGGACACTGGAAACTCCCCGAGGGCCGTCTGAAATCCAAGCGGATCCATAAGCCTCCGGGGGCGGACCATCTTAATCGGCCCACCACCCCTGCGGAGGGCAGACGGAGCAGTCAAACTAAACCCCACCAGGTGATGATCTGTCCATGACAAGGGAGTGATCTCAAATTCCCCCACCTCCAGATCATTTATTTCCCGATCGGCAAAAACCAGATCCAGAGTGTGTCCCGCCACGTGGGTAGGGCCCGATACCAACTGAGACAGGCCCATGGTTGCCATGGAGGCCATGAAATCCTGAGCCGCACCCACTAAGGGGACCTCAGCGTGGACATTGAAGTCCCCCAAGACAATAAGCCTGGGGGAACCCAAGGCCACCTCCGAGACCACCCCCGCCAGCTCAGGTAGGGAGACTGAAGTGCAGCGGGGTGGTCGGTACACCAGCAGAATCCCCAGCCTATCTCGGAGGCCCACCCTCAAGGACAAACACTCGAAATTCTGAGATTGCCTGACTGGGCACCTGGAAACGGGGAGGGTCTCTCGAAAGATGACCGCAACGCCTCCTCCCCGACCCTCGAGGCGGGGCTGCTGCACGATCTGGAAACCTGGAGGACAAAGCTGAGAGAGACCAACCCCGCCCAGCGCATCCAACCAGGTCTCCGTCACGCATACCAGGTCAGCACGCTCATCCACAATCAAATCGTGGATGAGAGATGTTTTTGCGTTAACTGACCTGGCATTTAGCAGCAGCACCCTAATCCTCGAAGGAGTGTTCATGAAATTATTGATCAGATTTCCCCAGGAAACTCCCTCCCAGCTTCTGTTTGAGCTCACTGAGAGAGAGAGAGAGAGAGAGAGAGAGAGAGAGAGAGAGAGAGAGAGAGAGAGTGTAGTTAGAGAATTGGGTACAGATGCATTTTAAACATGTGCCTGCTAGGAGAGTTTTGCCTTTAAAATCAGAAGCCGTTGCACCAGACCCCCAAACTGCATTTTGAATGTTTCATGGGTCACCTTCTGAGAAGGATGTTCTGGGTGGGGAGGGACTTGTCTGTGTCAACACACTCCTTTGGATCTCAACCAGAGAAACATCATTCTGGTATGTGAACTGGTCAGCAGGCCACCTGATGGTCATCCAAGGACTGGCCCATTTGTCCACTGGTGAGAATTCATCCTAAGAACCCTTAATGTAGAAGGGTAGGGATATGGCCCAGATGTGATGTTATAGCTACATACTAGCCATCCTGTTGTGAAGGTGCCAATGTTCTTGCTGGGGCAGGGGTTGTCAGAATAAATCATTATTTTGTCAGCTCTCAGCGGGTGCGAGGGCACAGGGGAGAGAAGTGAGCTCATGTTAGGGCTGGGGCAATCTCTTACCCAAAAAGATTCCAAGCCACACTCCTTCAGCCCCATCCCAGCTCCGACCGCATGCTGAGAATGGTTCCCTAATTGCAGGCTCCAATGAGAGGAGGCCAGGCCAGGCTGCTGAAAGCCACATGAGAAGCGACACCAGGGTAAGAGGAGGCTCTGGGCCTGGCTCAGAGAGCCCCCACCCTCACCCCCTCCCATCACAGACGTCATGTGGCAATGATTGAGCTGTGGCTGGGAGACCTCATCAAAGCCATGGTTCCAGCACACAGCAGGCTGCAAGCGGCAGAGGGAATGGGGGCAGGCGGGGGGGGGCAGGCAGGCAACCAACTCGACTTAAAGGGTTAAAGGGCCCCAGCTGAAAGTCTTCATTCTTGGTAGTAGCTGAGAGATGATCTGCTGCCACCCACTCCTTGTAAAAGAATCTCTAAAGGAACTCTACAGATGCTAATTGTCTGTGCCTGCAATATTGTCATTCATTTATTTAAATCTCCCTGTACTCAAAGCTTTCATACCTGCGGTGGGGGGAGAGTGGGGGGAACACAGCAACCAAATTATGTTAAAATGGCAAAGAATCAGTCCCATAGCAGGATTTGCACTGGAGCCCTGCAGCACAGAGCCTACAGTATATTTGAGCTTGAAGGCCGTGGTCCACCACCGAGGCCTGGTCTACAAATTTTATTTATTTGACATTTTCTATCCCGCTCTTCCTCCAAGGAGCCCAGAGTGGTGTACTACATACTTGAGTTTCTCTTTCACAACAACCCTGTGAAGTAGGCTAGGCTGAGAGAGAAGTGACTGGCCCAGAGTCACCCAGAAAGTATCATGGCTGAATGGAGATTTGAACTCAGGTCTCCCCGGTCCTAGTCCAGCACTCTAACCACTACACCACGCCGGCTCTGATAGGTGAATGAGATGAATGATAGGTGATGTATATCATTCTTTAGATATTTATATCCTGTCTTTCTGTCCCACAGCATGGGGCTCTCAAGGCTGCTCAGAGTTTAAAACCAGCACTAGCAGTAGCCGGGAACGGGGGTGGGGGGGTGGGGACCAACGTAATAGGTTGCAGAGGTAATGGAATGGGCTGTATCACTTCAGACTGCAGGCACGGGACAACATTTTTAAAAACTTCTACTGTTAAAACATCCCCACAAATAGAAAGCCAGCATAATTGGCAAAGGGCTGGGGTCGGACCTTTCTTCCTGCAGTGCTAATTTTGTATTTGCAGGGAGATTGCAGTGGAGCAGACCATTCTACTACCTACGCCCACCTAATTCTAGGGCTTGCGTAGAGGAAACCTCAGGAAGGGAGTTGAGGATGCGAGCAAAGTGCTTCAGAATATCGTCCCTGATTGGCTAGAAGGAGCCAGTCTTCCTGTTCCATAGGGGAAAGTCTGTTAATGCCCTTCGGTTTGTAATCAACTAGATGACGACATTTTGCTGCTGGTTTCTCCAGTGTAAACTAAGCCTGGTGTGTGTGTGTGTGTGTGTGTGTGTGTGTGTGTGTGTGTGTGTGTACATTCTGCTGGACTTTGAAGTTCCAAACAGGGATTGGTAATACAGCAGGTTTATTAACAGAGTTGCTTACAGCTCCTTGGCAGAGCTCTAAAAAAACACTGGGCTTATAACAAGATTTTACTCCCCACCAGGTGAGGAGGAGACAATACAACGTGTTGGATGAATTCAGACGTAACACAAAACCGGAGGCTGGCAAACTTGTGTTTTCAATTTGAAACTTTAAATCGCACCACACAGATGTTCTTCCAGCCGTGGTCCGGCAACCTCCAGTTCCAGGAGAGGGGAGCCCTTCCCTGCTGCTCAGCCGCCACGGCTGATCCCATCAAGCTCCACGGCCAGACCGTGGGCAAAGCATCAGCACGTCAGCAGAGCGGCCACAATTGGCCACGATCTGGAAGGGGGCGTGCCCAGCGCGATCCTACATTTTCTGAGCCATCCGCCCACTCTTGGCATGGAAAGGGCATTGAAATCCTTTTAAATGTCATGCCATGCCAGCGCTCCTTCAGACAGCCCTGCACCTAAATAGTCCCACACAAGCACGATTTCGGGGTGGGTGGGGCATTTTGCTTGGCAATTCTCTCCCCTCCCCTCTGATAGTTCTCCTCATGAATCACAATTTTGAATGGAGCAATCCTGACCTTGGTGACCGGCCCTGCTCATGAATAGGCCCAGGGAGAATGAAACCTCAAAGGGGAAGGGGCGACATGTGCCAGGGGACCACCAAGAGGGAGGCATAGATCTGTCAGAGGTCTAAGGGCTGCTGAGTTGTATGTGTGTATTGTATGGGTGTGCTTCTTTGTTTTGCTTAAAATTATGATGACTGTGATTCCTTGCAAACTAGCTTGAGGACTGTTCAGTTGAAAGATGTAGTATAAATCCTCTAAATAAATAGTTTCTCCATTTGACAAGTCCATAGTCACAGCATTTTCTCTTGGCACTTCTGTGTAACATCCAAAGCCATTCTCAATGCTGTCACCGCTCTGTTTCCTTGCCAGAGTCCTACTCTGGCCCTGATTCTGCCATGTCTCATGCCTAGGCCTGTTACTACAAAAATCTCTGGCCATTTTCTGCACGCCGACCTGCCTATAACCCAGGCATGTAGCCCTGTCCACAGGCTTCTACCCCACAAGGTTTGCATCCAAATTTAGACTTGTATAGCAAGCATTCATACGCATGAGAAGCCAGAGTCGAAACTGAAATAAAGGGATATTGCATCCTCATCAGGGTAGCCCTGATTTGCACCAATTGCTTGGAAGTAGTCTCAGACGTGCAAAAAAAAATTAAAAAAAATACCCCCCTCTCTCACACACTCACCTCTGCTCCACCACCCAGTTGAGCAACTGTAACTACTTCCTCTAGATGGCAGTATGACTCCTAGAGTATGCATAAAGACTTCAGCACATGTGTGCATTGCTGCTGGACCGCCTAAATATTGAATCTACATGCTATTGTCCACACTAAGTACTGTACATGTCTGCCAACATGTCCCTATTTTTGCATTCAGGTGAATGGGATAATAGAGACATGTTGGTAGGCATGTAAGTAATTCAACAAATTATCTTTTGGTGCTACAGGTTTTGCTCTAGTTATTAACCCTGGATCTTCCTTTGCCTATTTCCTAATCCAGATGCCTGCTGTCTACACCAGTTCATTTGATTCTGTTATGTTTGGATGCTACTGTTCTTACTGTAGAGATTAACCCTGTGTTTCCCTCTGCCTGTGTCCCTATTTGGATTTAGCATTAAGAAGTTGTCCGATACCACAGTGTTTATCAAATCAGGGTGTGCGAGAATGCCAGCAGAGGGGTGTGACTTGTTTGCATGTCTTGTTGGTAATAGTTCCATAAACTGTTTCTCAAAATGTAGGTTGTGTCCCTACTGGGATCACTCAAAATGAAAAGTAGGGGAGCCATCACTACTTCGAGGTTAAGTGGAAACAGAGAAAAAAGCAAAGTGGGGAAAGAAGCAATGCTGTGGGCAGGTGAGTGGAAGCTGAGGGGGTTAAAGGTGTGTGCATATATATGGATACACAGTGAAGTTCATACATTGGGAGAGATCCTGATTCAAGTTTTACCTCAGCCATTAACTCAGTTCTCAGCAGGTTGCGTGCTCTCGCTCTCTCACCGCCCTGTAATTTTTATTATTATTATCTTCTATATATTTAATTCTCTAAGGCATACCTGTGGCTAATCCCATGTGTGGCAGCTCTCGTGAGAGTTTAGAGAGCTGCCGGATAGCCACAGGATGGGTGGGAGGGAGTACAACGGTGGGAAGCGGGCAGTGGGGAGAGAAGGCGGTGGTGGGTGGGTGGGCCGGCCAGAGGTGCAGATGCTCTGCACCCGGTCTAGCTAGTTTTTATTATTTTTTAAATAGATATAGATAATACCGTAACATAGGATTATTAAACCCTGATGTGGGTCCAAACAGCAGTGAGCAGAAGGAGAAAATGTCATAGTGCTATTCCATGAACTTCTGTGCAAGGGCTAGTAGCAGGAGGTTTTTCCACTACAGCCATAATGTATCAGGGGTTGTGTTGTGGTGTGAGAGATATGATGAATAAGGGGGGGGGGGAATAAAGGCTGCAGGATATAAACTCTAGTGGACCATTAAGAGGTTTTGAGAAGTTCTGCAAAAACTTGCAAAGCAAGAGCTTATGCAAACTGGAAGAATGCCCTTGGATTTGGCATAATTCTGGTCACGCTACATTTGGAAACAGCCTTTGATGTGAGCAGAGGAGGCTTTCTATTCGTGGAAAAGCACTTTTGGATCTATGTGGAACCCTTAGGAAGAGTGCTATGTGAATGAGAAGTAGCTCCGTGATTTCTTCCCAGGGCAGCGGCTCCATCCCCTGAGGGGAATATCTTTCTTACAGTCCTCACACTGCTAGTCTCCCATTCATATGCAACCAGGGCAGACCCTGCTTAGCTAAGGGGACAAGTCATGCTTGCTACCACAAGGCCAGCTCTCCTCTTAATTTGGCTTGTGACCTCCTGTTGTTTAGTTTCAGAGCTTTTTAGGTTCAGAGTTTTCTAAGTGCCAACAGTGTTAAGCCTGAAGTTAAGGAGCAAGTGTTCAGTGAGTGTCTTAAGTCAGCTTTGAGAACTTTTGTTGAAATATACATATTTGTTGTAGTAGTAGCAGAAGTAGCAGCTCCACATATTTGAGGGCTTCCTGCAACAGAGGTGCAATTAAAGGCATATTTGTGCTACAGCACCTCTTCCTTTTCCACAGATCCTGCAGAGTAGCAGGATGAAGACAGTCCCCTTGGACAGACACATACATGCACGCACACCCACACGCATGCACGCACGCACACACCCACACCCATCCGCAGCTCTTTTCATACCACAGCATTGATTTATGACAGTCATACAATCAAAAGTCTGACTCCCTTTGCATCAAGAGCTGCCTTACCACACTCTGTCAGCCGGGGCATGCTTCAAGTGTACATACTGGGGAAGCGAATCAGTCTGAAGGGTTCGGCTAATATGAGAGCTGATGTCAGGAGGAGAACGAAGCCTGCAATTAGAAGCCGCATGCTGACAGGCAGAGACTGCAGCGCGTGCCCTGCTCCAGTGTGTTAATCCTGCAGTTAGCAACATTCTTTTCAGAGATCATTTCCTTGGCAATGTTCCAGGGCTTCTGACAATGAACTGATTCTCTGAGCGGCTGTCATCAACAGCTAGGCCTCTTCTTAGGGGAGTGCTCGATACAGAAATTGGTGTTGGGTGTGTGCAAAACCCAGCACCATGGGAATCACAGCTTGTTTTTTCTTTCTTTCTTAGCACATTTCTAGCTCTTCAGGCTTCAAAGATAGTCTTGAAAATATGTAGGGATGTCTGTCTGTTGAACTGTCAGAAGTTGGGAAGCACTGAGCAAGCTTGGGGGACAGGCCAGATACATTCAGGGCCCTGTATAGTTATTTGCCCTTTTCCGTGATTAGCAGAAGCCATAAGGACATAAAAACAGCCCTGCTGGATCAGGCCCAACTAAGGCCCATCTAGACCCGCATCCTGTTTCATACAGTGGCCCACCAGATGTTGCCGGAAGCCTACAGGCAGGAGTTGAGGGCGTGCCCTCTCTCCTGCTGTTACTCCCCTGCAACTGGTATTCAGAAGCATTAGGGGTGTGCATGGAACCGGCTGGCCCGGTTTGGTTTGGTCAAGGAGGTTCGCGAATTCCCCTCTCTTTGGCTCATTTGAGTCATCCCAGGCCACACAGAGGCCCATTGCGCAGGTGCGGTGGCCTCCAAAATGGCCGCTGTGCTGGAAGGGGAAGGCCCGGCCGAACAGCCGTTTAGGGTGGCAGGGGGCTGGCAGGGGAGGGGGAACCCCTGCTGACCCCCCTGCCACCTAGAGGGAGTTTCCTGGAGGGAGTAAGTGATAAAAAATATGTGGGGGCGGTCGCAAACCCCTGGTGGGGTTTGATCTGAAATCGGACTGAACAGGGGGTGGTCTGGTTTGACTCTGAACAGTTGAACCTGTTTGCACACCACTAAGAGGCATCATGCCTCTGAGGTTGGAGGTGGCCTATAGCCCTCAGACAAGTAGCCGTTGATAGACCTCTCCTCCATGAAGTTATCCAGACCCCTCTTAAAGCCATCCAGATTGTTGGCTGTCACCACATCTTGTGGCAGAGAATTCCACAAGTTGATTATGCATTGTGTGAATAAGTTTGGTGTCATCTGCAAATCTGGCCACCTCGCTGCTTACCCTTACTTCTAGATCATTTATGAATAAATTAAAAAGCACCGGTCTGAGTACAGATCCCTGGGGGACACCACTTCTTATTTCCCTCCATTGTGAAAACTCTCCATTTATACCTACCCTCTGTTTCCTGTCCTTCAACCAGTTACCAATACACACATGTACTTATCCCCTTATCCCATGACTGCTATGTTTTTTCAAGAGTCTTTGATGAGGAGCTTTGTTGAAAGCTTTTTGGAAGTCCAGGTATACTATGTCAACCGGGTCACATTTATCCTCAAAGAACTCCAAAAGGTTTGTGAGGCAAGATTTACCGTTGCAGAAGCCATGCTGCTTCTCCACCAGCAGGGCCTGTTCTTCTATGTGCTTAACAATTTTATCCTTGAGAATACTTTCCATCAATTTGCCTGGAATGGACGTTAGGCTAACCGGCCTATGATTTCCTGGATTGCCCCTAGATCCCTCTTTGAAAACTGGTGTTACATTTGCTGCTTTCCAGTCCTCTGGTACAGAGCCTGATTGTAGAGATAATTTATATATTTCTGCAAGGAGGTTGGCAATTTCACATTTGTTTTCTTTGAGGACTCTTGGATTGATGCCATCTGGCCCTGGCGATTTGCTCGTTTTTAATTTTTACAGGCGTGCCTGATGGTTTACAAGTGGCTAACCCGCTTGAGAAGCCCTCCCCTTAGCCCAGGTTAGCAAAGTGAGCGCTCCGCTAACCGGGGTTTCTGGAGCTTGTGCTGCCGCAGCGTGGCACAACTCCATGCCGTGGCAACTCACGAGGAGACCCCCGACCAGGAGGCTAAAAAGCAGCCTCCCAGCTCGGGAGTCTCTCCAGCATGCTCTGAGTGTTTGCGCAGAGCATGCTGGAACTCCTGGGGGCCGCGCCACCACCAAACTCCCAAGCCCTCACCGGCTCCGTGACGGAGCTGGCAGTCGTTTGGGCGGCTGCTCTGGCCGCCCGGGGAGGGCTTAGTGATCGTCTGCAGGGAGAGTTGGCTTAGCCCGCTCTCCCCACAAACCCTCTGGAGGCGAGTCTCACTGATTGTGAGACCTGCCTCTCTGTGTAATACACTGGGAAGTGCCCCCTCCCCTGCTGGTTTTCTATATTCATAACTGGTTTTGTTGGCTGTTTACAATATTTTGAGACTGTATATTAGACCGTTAGCTGTATTAAAGCCGGAGCAACTATGCTTCCCCACTCCAGGCCCATCCTAAACTGTGACATTTAACACTAACAATTGCAAGTAGGGAACTTGCAGGAGGGCTTAAATCTGAGGAGTCTCAGCCAATGCTGGCCCATGACATTTTGCTGCCTGAAGCAGAGCACTAAATGTGTCCTCCCTGCCCCACACGCCCTTCCCTCTCTGTCCTTTCTCTGTTTCTTAATTCAAATCACAATCACAATTCCTTCCTTCTTTCAACTCTCTCCCCCTTTCCCCCCTTTTCTATGAAGAAGTGAGGAATAAAAGCAGCAGGGTGCCATTTCTTCTATTAATTTTATACTGTTTACTATTTTGCTGTTCTGTTCATCACTGCATACTGTTTTTATTGTTTTATTGGCCTTGCTGTTGTTGTATGCCGCCCTGAGCAGTATTGCACAGCAGAGGCAGGATATAAACATTCTAAATAAATGAATTAAATTTCACCTACCTACTTTCCTTCCTTCCTTCCTTCCTTTGCAGGCCACACAGGAGGGGTTGCTTGCTGGCCTACTATGCTGCTATGGAGAACTGGCTCACAATCTGCCCCCTGAAGTGGCTCAATTCACCCAGCCTCATGATGGGCCTGACAACCCTACTCTCAGAACACAGGATGGAAGCCTAGTGCTAAATCAAAGCTGCTCTTTAAATGTTCTTCTTTGGATTTCAGTGTTGAATATTCTCCAGATATTTTCGGAACACTTGAATAATTGCTGAAAATGGGTCAAATGTTTGAGGAGGGATTTTGGGGGGTGTTTTTTTGTTTTTGTTTTTTAAAAGCTTGGCAGCAATTGATAGCTTTCATGGCAATGATGTTTAGTATCTGACAGTACTAGTATTACTGTATTTAGCTGCCTCTGATTGGTAGTTGATATGTTCTGCTCATGCTCGGAAGGCATGGTGTAGGTAGGTAAGCCCTCCTCCAGTAAGCCTAGTTTGTAGTAGATTGAACAGAGTCCAAAGCTGGAGAATGGGATGGTCTTGGACTCTTGGTCTTGTGCCGTAGATGGGAAACGGAGTGTTGTTTCAGGTGTCGTGTTGTTGTGCCTTTTCAGGCTGTCCAGCATTCTTCTTGAGGGACAAAAATACCCACTGGGCTTGTCTGCAGCACTGATAGACTGGAGCTCCTTTCCTACCAGGGTAGGACAGAATGATTGTTGGCTTACTCCCTCTCGGTGTAGCAGGGTAACCTTTGGGTGACTTCCCTCCTCTAGATTAGGAACCTGGAGGCCAAGCCATTCCGCACTCAGTGACCCCTTCACTCTGGGACTAGGGAAGGGGCTGGTCCGCCCCCCCCCGCCACTTGCGGGTTAGGGGGCAAACCAGCTCCTGTCACTGGTGGTGCTCAAGATGTGCTTGAACTAGATGTCTTGGAACCACCATATGGTGTTGGACACCCCCAGCTTGCACATGAATTGGGTGTAGTATTTGCTTACTCTGCAAGCTTTCAGTACTGGCTCATTGCTGGGAAATGGTTAATCCATTCCTTGATCCTGGCCAGCTCTTGAATGCTGCTTTAGTTACTATTTAGTTCAGAATGGAGGCAGGGCAAGCAAGTGACAAGAGCATAGAAAGCAGTCTGCACTGGTCTTTCTGTAAAGAATACTCAATTCTACTCCATTGCCTGGTCCTTGTGTGCCCCAATTCTTTCCTCTGGATTCTACACCAGCCACTTAGGGCCACAACTGGAAAGGAATGGCTGGAGTGCCTGTAACCCTGCTCCCTGGACACAGCCGCCAACAGGGCTTGCATCTGGGCTCATGCTCTCTGGCCTCTGACAATTTTCCAGTTCTCAAAGGAGATGGTGACATCAACCATGGTGATCTTCTTCCACTCCTCCCTGTAGTCAACAAGGTCAGACCTCAGCTTCCTGCCCATCTCAGACCTGACTCAGTTGAGGGAGAAGGTGCCCTTGGAGGCTAGGATAGCCTCAGCCAGGCAGTGCCTCCCAACATGTGCCAGTGCTTCCAAGTTATCGAGTGGGGCTGGCAGCTGCAAAGCATGTGGGGCAGGGTCCTGTGCAAGTGCTCACTGTAGCACAACGCTTGCCCTGATTGCCAAACTTGATGGTTCCATTCAGGGGGACCAGGTTGAGGCAGGCACAGTGCATGAAGCGCCAGTCAGTAAAGCATGCAAAGTCACCTCAGGACATGAAGGGGCTGCTGGCATCCCATTGCAAGGTGACCTCGAACCCCTTCCCTGGCCCAGTTTCTGCTTTAGGTCACTGCAGTATTTTTTGGAGACTGCCATTATGAGGGCACCCTCCAGATATCTCCTTTCCCTGCTGGAGAGCATCTTCCGTTCCAGGTGGACTCAGCACCACAGTGCTCCCCCTTTCTCCCCAATCTCAGGCTCACTGTCAGCTGATGCATTTGTTCAGCTGCATGGGGGTGTTCCAGGATGCACAGGCAAGCCATGTCAGTGCTCATGTTTGTGCATTACTGAGACTTCACTAAGATTGCATCCTGGCCAACTTGCATATACTTTGACTTGGCCAGAGGGTGTATGTGTTTGGTTTTGTTGACTGTAAGTTGCCCCCACCCCGACACACCAAGTTACATTCAATGCTAGTCAATAGGCCATTTTAAAGGTGTATATATTCACATTGACTTGCATATGCAAATAAGCAGCAATGGTTTCCTCCCACCCTGGGACAGGCAGCAACTTCAGTTTGTCCTTCAAGAGATCCATGAGTGAGAAGTCTTGTTCTTTCTGTGTGTGAGGCAGAAAGTTACAGTGATTCTACTCAATGTTGTGTCGTCCCCCGCTGCCAACAGTGGGATAGGGGAGGGATTGTGACTCTGATATATCCAGGAACTGCATTTCTGTGGTTCCAACCAAAATTGCTGGAACCAAGTGGTGGAGCCCAATGGCGCTGCCCTGCCCACGGCCCAGCCTTCGGTGGTTACAGTCCCAGTACCAGGCATTTGCCTTCTCTTCCTCTTTCCAACACCCCTCTCCTCTTTTGACATAATAGAAAAAGTCCCCTCTTTCTAGCAAGCTGGGTTCTTCTCTCGGTGTGGAATTATGGCCTGCCCTCCCTCCCACTATTAAAACACTGGAGAGGGAGCTCAAAGAAGCACCAACAGCATGACTGGAAAGGCAACAGCATCAGCTATTATGGGGGCAGGGGCAGGGAGTGGAGCAGCCGCAGAGGGCTACTGCCTTTGTGTCCTCTTGTGGGCTTCCCAGAAGCATCTGGTTAGCCTGTGGGGAACAGGATGCTGGACTAGCTAGGCTTTTGGTCTGAGACAGTAGTGCCCTTCTTATGTTCATCCAGCTTTGCAGATGTACTCTCTAAATCAAATGGTTTTTGATGTGTCTCTATGGGTGAATGTCTGGTGTGCATATGCCTCTTCTTTGTTTATGAGTTTAGGCCCACCGAGCTAAGAGTTTCTTTCTTCTGGGCACTCCAGAGGGGAGCCTCATATGGATCTAAGGATGTCCTTGCTGGGATCAGAGCAAAGGTCCATCTTATCCAACACTGTTTCCACCTTGGTCCACACACCAGGGGAAGAAGCTCACAAGTATGTCATGAAGGTAATGTCTGTACCCTGTTTGTCCCCAGCATCTGGGTTTCAGAGGTATACTGTGCAAGAATGTGTTTCTCTTTGTGTACTTGCACTGTTCACACCAGCTTGGAAGCCACAGCCAATTGCAGCTTGTACACAAGCACCACAATACATGGCATATGTGACAATTGATATGTGGGCTTCACACTTTTTCCTACACGGAAGTCCACAGACATTCTGTATGATGTTTATACTTTGGATGTGAAAAATTTTCTGAAATGGAGCTGGGAGTGAGAGTCTACCTGTTTCAGAACGAGCAACTGCATAGCACGCCCTGATAAGAGGGTAAGGGCTGAGCTACATAACCAGCAAACTCTTGCAATGCATCTGCTGCTGGACTCTGCCACTTCAGGTTGCCAGCAGGAGATCACATGTTTGCTGCCCCATATATTAAAATCTCCCTCTAAGAACAAAATTCTTGAATTTAGGGAGGTTCTTGGTTTGTTTCTTTCTTTCATGGATGAATTGTTGCCTTGTAGGAGACCAGCTGTTTGTGTCCACTGACATTCTACTTGCATATTGATCAATAAAGCGAATATGACTAAAAACACCATAAGCAAGTGCTCTCTCTTCCAAAGGAAGCCAGACCCAAATAGCAGGAGCTTCTCACCATCAGGGAAGTGAGGAGTGCACAGCACAGGTGTGAACAGCAGGGTTGTGCTTCCTTGGAGAGAAACTGGGAATGTTGTTGCAGCACTTCCAGCCTCCCTGGTCCAGCAATGCAGGAAGCCTCAGGTCATGTCAGTCATCCCTGGTCTACTGGCTGGCAGAACTGACACTTCTGCCTCCCTCTTTTCTCACCTGGCCAGACTCTCAAGCTAGTTGTGTGTGTGGGGCGGGGCACAGATAATAGGCAAAGAGATTGAGGCAGCAGGATCTTAAACTGGATTTACCAGCCCTATCCCCACCTCAAAAAGCCGAAGGCCGTATCTGGGGATGATGGGAGTTGTAGGCCAACAACATCTGGGGGCCCAAGGTTAAGAAACCCTGGCCTAACCGATATGAACCAAATTTGCTACAGGTGTAGGGACACATAGGGATGCCTCAAGGGCATAGTTTGTAATGTAATCCATCCTGATTCAAGATGGCAGACACATGAATGTTTGAGGTACAAGTGGGAACTGATTTGGACCAAATTTGGTACAGATGTGGGAATACATAGGGACACCTCAAACACATAGTTTGTGATGATGACATCCACCCCAGTTCAAGATGGCACAAGCATGAACGTTTGAAGCGCAAGCAGGCTAACTTGTTAATTTCCTAACCGATCTGGACCAAATGTAGTCCAGTTATAGGGATAGTGAAAGGGAAATAGGCAAATTACTTCTTACTAGAACAACTTGTTTTATGTATGGAGAGTCAGATAAATCCCATAAATGGAAGGGGAGTAGACCAGTCTTAAAATGCTTCTTTACCACCCAAAGTTGGTTGAAAGGATTGCCTCCCAGTTATGCCCACCCATGGGCAATTCCAAGGGTAGCGAAATCAGGCATGTTACCATTTTTTCAATTACTCTAGCCATAAGCAAATGGTCAAGTTGATATTATATATACCCATTAGCAAGATATAATCTCCCACTTTAAGGTCATATTTTTACAAAACAAAACATATAATTGTGTCTGACATGTGCAAAATACATCAGAAATGGAATCAGAAATGATGTCCAAAAATTCTTATTCTGTTACTGGTGTATTTTGCACATTTCAGACACTATCTATAATATTCAAGAGTTTTGTCAGAATATGGCCTTAGAGTAGGAGATGCTCTCTTGCCAGTGGGCATATATATCAGCTTGAACATTTGCTTATAGTCCTTGAAAAAATGATAACCCGCCCGATTCCACTACCCTTGGAATTGCCCCTATGCTTATTCTAGGTCATGTAATCACACTTTGAACCTTCCCAATCCTCCCCCATCTCCACCACCTTGAGTTATCTCTTATTTTGTACGGATGCTGGGCGAAATATTTGTTTCCAGACCCACGATCTTTGGGCAAGTGGGGAAGACCAGCAGCTTGGGCCATAGCCCATCAGGAGCACAGCGGAGAGCCGCCAAGCAGGCCAAGCTCTGCACCCTTTGCCTTTGCAACAATTTCCGATTGGGCTGCCTGAATAAATCCAAAGAGAGAAGCCACTTCCTGGAACATTTTCTACATCCGAAACCACAGGAGAGAGCCCCGTCGCCAGCGGGGAGGGGAGAGTGATCAAAGCCAGATGGTAGCTTGGGCATGGAGACGGCAAGGAGGGGGACACACTCGTACGACAATGCATACACATACACACACACACACACACACACAAGGCAAGCCTTTTCTATATATGTAGAAAATCGCTAAATGCATAGGCATCTACTAACAGAATCATCAGTAGACACACATTAGCCGAGGCAGACAGAACAGAGACAGACAGCATGTGCATTACTGTACACAGAACGCACGCACGTTGCAATCAGTGGGGTCAGTAAAAGAAACGTCTCTTTCAAGGAATTCTCGGCTTTGATCTTGTAGCCTGGCTCCTTCTTTAACCACACCCATTTAGCTCAACTCCCTCCTGTTTGTGACCCCTGCTGTATGGAATGTATTAAAAATGTGCTTCTGAGTATATAGAGAGTGGCTTTCCCTGAACACAGAACAACCACAGCCTGTCTCCATGCACTTCTTATGACGGAGCAGGGCTTCCCTGCAGGGCAGATTGGCAGGGCCCAACACAGGATCAAACTTGCCCAAAAAGTCACACGCTTTAATTTAAAAAATATAAGTGGCTCCTTTATCCCAGCTCAGATGTGTGTGAGGTGGCTGTGGCTGCTCTGTGGTGAGGGAAATATACTCCGTACATGTTCAGTAGCACTCTCTGATTTATTATTGTTTCATTTGTTCCTTTCATTCAGAACAGAATCCAGGGGTGGGTGTAGGAAGACTCAAATTAAGCTTAGTGTGGCATATTAACAGAGACTACAGCATATACAGTCTAATTCACTTGCACTTACCTAAAATAATATAGAGCCACAACCCATTCTGATAACCTATCACCATCCAAGCTTAAAACAGGAAGACACTATCATGGGTAAATGATGGAAACCTCAGAAGAACAGACTTTATCTGAAAAAAAGTTGCATGGCTTATAATGCACAAAAGGTTCCCTCAGTATAGTGATACCTTGTTAGGTTTAGAGGTGAAACTGTGCAAAAATTTGGACTACACTGAGATAAGTTTTCATCAACAAATATCTGATGGTGTTTGGAGGGATATATTTTCTCAGGTAAAACTATCAAGGTTATCATCAGAAGGAATACCATCATAAGTTTTTGTACAGATGCCACATCTTCCCAAGTTTATTTGGAGCCATGTATCTGACACCTAGTGATAGGTGTTGGAAAAGTGAGAGAAACAAAGCAGAAAATGTTCATATATGTTGTGCTAAAGTCAGGATGTTTTGGGAGAAAGCAGGCAAAATTAAGGATATTACTGGCTATGACTTTCTGATAAACCTGCTAATGATTTTGTTGGGCTGCACAAAGGGCATTGATTGTGAACAATTACGGCAGCACTCAGTTTTGGTAACATAGCTCACTCAATTGCAGCTCTTCTTCTAAGAACATACAAATCAATGGATAATATTGATTAAACCAGGATAAAATTGATTAGACCAGCTCTCAAGCAGTTTGTGGTCTGGTAAATTTCATTTGTGTGTGTATATGCACACACCCAAAAACAAATACACTGACCAAAATATTCTTCTAGCCTTTAATAACATATTTCTCATGCATCCCTATACAGAAGGTTCCTATGCTACAAATTGGTCCCTAAGTAAAGGCCAAACTAGTTGGTGCTGGGAATTTGTGGCTGCCACTGGCCTGTGTTGCCCCAATGCATCTCTTTGGTAACATTTTGAGGAAGAAACATGTAATGTGGTGTCATTATATTCATCATTTCCCCATCCTCTGCAAGTGGAGGAAGCCAATGAACTGGAGAAGGTTCAGGAATACAATGAATGCCATCACATCATGTCACGTTCTTTTACTAGGCATTAGGGCTGTTCTCACTATTCTTCTAATTAGGGCAGGAGACATGTGCATGCTCCCGTTTTCCGATTATCAATGAGTAAAAAGCAGGGTAGGAGGGGAGGACGTGATCATCTACTAAGTAGCAGCTGGGGGGAGGCATTTCATCCTCATTTGTTAAAGAGCTGGGTACAGTTGCTGGGTAGGATGGGGCCCTCCAACCCTGCTGCTGCTTGGCAGATGATCACTTCCTCCCCCTCCTACCTTGTGTTTTACTCATAGCTGATCGGGAAATGGGAGCACGCACATGTCTCCTGCCCGTCTTACTTACAGATGGTCGGGAAACAGCAGCGCACACAGCTACCAAACTTGGGTAGGAGATGTCTCCTACCCTAATTAGATGATTGAGAAACATTTTCTTTGCAGCTACAGGCTAGCAGCAGTCTCTGAAGATTTGGGGAGGGCCTTTCCTCAGCTGTAGATAGTCCCAGTCGCTTCCCACCTGAGTTTAGATGGCAAGGCCTTGTCAACTAGGCAGGCTATGGCTACAGCATCACCCCCCGGTCCTCTACTCCTCAAAACCTTTTCATAGTTCTCTTTCTACTGTTGGTGGTGGAGGTGGTGGTGGTGGTATGTGTCTGTCTGTCTGTCTGTGTAGGTGCATGAAGCACTTTGCATAATCCAAACCCATTCTAAAGTTGCCAACTGCCCGGAAAAAAATGCCTAGCTCTTTGTTTTGCCTCTCAAAGCAGCTTGATCTACAGAAATCAACAGGACAAACTTTTCAGAGCTTGATGGTAACCACTATTATCTGCTAATATCTGCACATCAAGCTGATATTAATGGCACAGCTACAGTGACTGACTGCAACAACTGGCAAAGCAAATCCATACACACTTCCTCCTATGATAAGTATACAGAGATTTAAGGAAGGCTTAATTTTTTAAAAACAGAGAAAATGAATGATAAAGGTGGCGAAGAAGGAGGGGAAGGACAGTGGATGGGAGGACGGAGAGTAGAGAGGGTTTCTCAATATAGCCATGTCTTTAATAGCTGCTTGGTGTGAGGCATTTGCAGTGAGAATGTTTTTCTCCATGCTTAAATGTACGATAGTGTTTATCTCTAATATTTATGAAAAAGCTTCACCTGCTGGATTCCACAGCTCAAGCTGCTCTTAAAAGCACAAGAGCAATCCAGCTCTTTTTTCCTGGTCATTTGGCAGCCATAGAGGAGGTTACAAAATAGTATTTCAAACAGGTGTTTGAAAGGAACATCATGATAAGGGACACATAGCTAAGGGACATCATAGTAAGCACTGTTTTTATGTATGTTAGGAAGGGAAAATAACCCAGAACCTACTGGGGTCGGATTTGTAGAATGATGCTACTTGCATTTTTTACTGGAACAGATTGCTTGAAAATTGGTAGACACAAGATTGAAAGATTTAGGAATAAGGCCAGTGGAGAAGTAAACAGCTATAACCCATCATTTCTTGGGGCAGAATTATTTAAAGAGGAAATGTGACTAATTCAACTAGTAAGTTATTTGTTTGTTAGTTTTTTCAGATTTGTAAAGGTAAAGATAAAGTGTGCCATCGAGTCAGTGTTGACTCCTGGCACCCACAGAGCCCTGTGGTTGTCTTTGGTAGAATACAGGAGGGGTTGACCATTGCCTCCTCACATGCAGTAGGAGATGATGCCTTTCAGCATCTTCCTATATTGCTGCTGCCCGATAGAGGTGTTTCCCGTAGTCTGGGAAACATACCAGCAGGGATTAAAACCGGCAACCTGTGGCTTGCTAGTCAAGTCATTTCCCAACTGCCCCATTTCTGGGCAGTTTACAACAACATAAAACAGATTAAAAAGGGAAACCCTAAAACAATTTAAAACCACAGTCCAGTTAAAAAGCCTGGGTGAAAACACAATTATTTAGAGTATTTTTTAAAGTTGTCAGAGATGGGGAGGCTCTTATTTCAGCAAGGAGCATATTCCAAAGCCTCGGAGCAGCAACAGAGAAGGCCCATCCCTGAGTAGCCACCAGAGGAGCTGGTGGTAACTGCAGACAAACCTCTCCAGATGATCTCAGTGGACGGTGGGGCTCATAGTGAAGAATAAGTTCTCTTAAATACCCAGAGCCTAAGCTGTTAAGGGCATTATTGGTTATAACCAGTACCTTGTATTTTGCTTGGAAACTTATTGGTAGCCAGTGTAGCTCTTTTAGTATAGGAGTAATATGGTCTCTTCGAGATGACCCAGAGACCAACCTGTACCAACTGCAGTTTCCAGACAATGTACAAAGGCAGCCCCACACAGAGCACATTGCAGTAGTCAAATATGGAGGTTACCAGGATATGTATAACTGTTTTGAGTTTGTTCATCTCAAGAAATGGAAGCAGCTGGCATATCAGCTGAAGTTGATAGAAAGCACCTCTGGCCACTGCCTCAACCTGGGATGCCAGGGAGATATTTGGATCCAGAAGCAACCCCAGACTGCATACATTTTTCTTCTGGGGAAGTGGTACAGGTAACCCTATCCAGAACCGGCAGATTAAAATCATCTCCCAAATTCCAACCCCACACAACGAGTACCTCCATCTTAACTGGATTCAGTCTCCGTTTGTTTGAAAGTGACTAATACTGGTCACTTTCAAATGTTGAGAAGGTGAGCCAATAAATTGTTCTTAGAGTTGCCACTTTTCTCCTGGCCTGTTCCTGCACCTTTCACAGGAAAAGAGAAATGAAGTAGGAGATACTTCGGCCTTCACTTGTCTCTGTGCACAAAACACTGAACCCTGAATCATGCCTCTGTATCAGGCTGCTCATAAGGGAAAGAAGTACGGCTAGTTAAAGAACAAAATTGGCAACCCTATTTACTTTGGAGCCTGGACATCCTCACAGTCGCCTGTGATTTCTCTGACACAAGGCCCAACACTGTAGCAGAGTCTTAGTGTGAGAAATTCCCAGCTCAGCATCCCTCTGTTATCTTGGCTTGGTTTCCACCATGACAGGACAGAGTCACATATTCCATTTTGAGGGGAACTTGGTGATGGCTGACGGCCACTTGGTTCCTCCCCAAGCCCCCTGCCTAATCTTTCTGGCCTTGGGTAGGAATTTCTCCCATTGCTGAGCAGTAACACAACTCCAAGCCTGTGGTAGGACTGACATTAGATCATCTGTACTTCCTATACAAAACCTCAGCTTCTTTGCTCTGGTCACCATCCTGGGCCAAGACAAGCCTTACATTGCTTGATGTTAACTAGTTCCTGTCAAGCCCCAAATGGGTCTGGAACTGGCGACCTAAGAGCTGGCTGGTGGGGATTAACCTATGCCCCCCTCCTTGCAGGGAAAGTAGCCTGCCAGCCAAAGATGCCTCCCTGTACCAGTAAGCTAGAGCAGCTCAGCTGAGACTCTCTGACCGCCATAAAGGCTTCCAGTTCAGGTTTACTTACACAACTCTGAGCAATTAAGTGATTGACATTTGCTGGCTGGGCCACTGCCTGCAGAGGATTGTTTCTTTCGCCCAACATTTTCTAGGCCCTGTACATAGATTTAAAAACAATATAGACCCTACTTGCAGGTTTACAATCTAACAAAGAGATGGGGAGGGAAGAGGAAAATAAGCCAGTTCAGCTACAACATTTTCAAGTGATATAACGACTAGGTGGTACAGCCACTGAGGAGACAATTCAAAGAGCAGCTAATCTCAGTGAAACTGATGGAGTGGTCTGTACTGTTTCACTTCTCGTTTCACAGCAGCCAGGTAGGATGGCTGCTAGCAGAAGTAATCCTCGGCAAAAATCAAATTGCTGCTAAAAACACAAGCAGTTGGCAACCACAAGGAAGTGTGTGAGCCAGGAATCAGCAATCAGTGGCGAGAGTGGCATGCAAAAGTGGCATGCAACATGATTTTGAGTGACTCACAGGTCGGTGTGGGATTCCTCCTGCAGTTGCAACTCCACAATGGCAACAGCAGCTGCATCACAACCACCAACTGGAGGATGCCGGGCCAGTATGGCATTCCTCCATGGCAGCAGCCCCAATAGCAGCCCAAAATGGAAGGGTGGGGTTGTTGCCCCAAAGAGAGGCAGAGGGAGGACCGGCACTGAACGTGGGCATAGAAGAGGTGGGTAGAAGGGTGACAGAGACTTGAGAGAGGGAAGGAAACCAAAACAGGAAGTGGGAGGTGTCTGAAGGAGTGAGGATTTCTTGGCTTTATTTGAGAGGATGGACAGAATAAGTTGTCTGGGTCCTCTAAAGAGAGACCCGATCAGCTGTAGGGATGTGCGATTCAATTTGTGCCAGATAGGGAGTGATCCGTGGATTTGACCACAAATCAAATAGCCCATTAAATGAAGGGACTGATTCGAAGTCTAATAAAATCAGCTTCGATTCAACACGAATCAAGTTGCGTGATCCGAGCACCCATTTTGGCGGGGTTTTCCCCCTTGCTGATTGGTTTTATGACACTGCCTTGCAAGCTCCTTGCTTCTTGGTTTGGCTTGTTTTACAAAATCGTGTTGTTGGCATTGACCCTCATTGGCTGGGGCTGAGGGGAGAAGGAGGGGGACACTTTTGGAGGGAGTTTCAAAATGTATATTCAAAGGGACTAGGAGGCAGAGAGAGAGAGAGAGAGAGAGAGAGAGAGAGAGAGAGAGAGAGAGAGAGAGAGAGAGAGAGAGAGAGTCCTTATGAAGAAGAGGATACATCAGGACATGAAGAAGGAAGGAGGAAATAAAGTTTGAGTTTGTGGTTTTATTTTCTCAGCACTATATGCTGTGCTACCTATTGCTGCTATAACTGTTTTGCTGGATCTCAAAGGGACTGGGAGACAGAGAGAGCCCTTACATCACGAGAGGAGGAAGGAAGGAAGGAAGGAAGGTTTGATTTTGTGGTTTTCTTTTCTCAGCACGGAGTATAATGCTGTGCTACCTATTGCTGCTATAATAACTATCTGGTTTTGCTGGATTGTAGGTTGACAAAGGCAGAACTTGGGTAACTTCCTTCCTTCTTAGAGTTGTAGTTTTGGTTTGTTCTGTTTGTGAGATGGTGTTGTGGCGATAAAAGGACAATAGCAGCTCAGTTCTATTTGTGTGTGTGTGTAATATTTCTTGGTGATTGCTGTGATGCTCCATGTCTGGCCTTGAGAATAACTTGTGCTTCACTCACTGCTCTGATCTGCTCTGCTCTGCAATCTGCATTACAAAGTGTACTCACTCAGTCAAGATGTGGCTGAAGATGCTGTAGTTGAGCTTATGGCTATGTTTGCCGGCTGCTAAGGGTGCTGCTGTCTTGTGGCAGCTGTAGGATGAAGTCATAAATGTGTGAGAGAGAGCAACTTGTGCCAATGATGTTACTGCAGCACAGGCCCTGTGGCTGGCAGTAGATTCTAGGTCAGTGATTATTAATTTTTGCCATCTTTGGACTGTGTGATTGCAAAGATGTGTTGTTCTGTGATGGGAGGGATTGTGTGTGCTTCTATTCTCTAGTGTTCTTCAAGGCAGGGTTGCAGAATTTGTTTCACTCATAGGGAACAAAAGGGAACTCAAATATCCCCATTGTTCCCCATAGGTAGGTCCTATGGGCACCAAAGTGGGTTGGGTAGTATGAACATAGAACATAGGAACATAGGAAGCTGCCATATACTGAGTCAGACCATAGGTCCATCTAGCTCAGTATCGTCTATACAGACTGGCAGCAGCTTTTCCAAGGTTGCAGGCAGGGATCTCTCTCAGCCCTACCTTGGAGATGCCATGGAAGGAACATGGAACCTTCTGCTCTTTCCTGAGCTGTGGCTCCATCCCCTGAGAGGAATATCTTACAGTTCTCACACTTCTAGTCTCCCTTTCATATGCAACCAGGGTAGACCCTGCTTAGCCAAGTGGACAAGTCATGCTTGCTGCCACAAGATTAGCTAAAGAAATAGGCAAGCGGGTGATTAAAAAAAAATTTTGAACTTAAACTGCCATAGGATCCTATGGGGGATTTGCAGGAAGTTAAAAAAAATGTAAATGGCCTATTTGCCCATTTCTTTTGTTGGTTGGGTGGTAAGTACACTCATCATGTCCTACCACCCAACCCACCTTGGTGTCCCTAAGTCCTACCCATAGGAGACAATGGAATGATTCAATTTCCCAATTGTTCCCTATAGGTGAATCACAGTTTTGTTGTTTGTTTTTGCAAATTTTCAGTTAGATTAGCTGAACTGGCTGGCAAAGGCTGGCTGGTTCAACGAACTGATTCAAATTTTTGCGATCGATTTGAGGTAGAATCAAATAGCAAAAATCAATGTGTGCACACCTGGAAAAAATACCTGGCAGGAGGAGAAACAGAGTGAAACAACTCCCTTCCCTGCAGCTCTGAGGTCCTTAGCGATTTGAACCAACCCTATCCTGTGTAGAGCAGCCCCAACTAAAGCACTGTGTTTGGCATTAAAATGCATTACTAGCACCAAGCATGTCCCCAGGACTTTTTCAGGCAGGGGGAAAAGCCAGCAACCCCTCCCTCCTTGGGAATATGCCCCATTGAATTCAATCAAGGCAACTGCCCCCTCCCCTGGATACCCATGACTGGCCCATGAAACTGTGAATAAATGAAGACGTGGCATGCCACTTCTGAAAGGCTGCTGACCACTCTGAGCTCTTTTGCATCAATGATTGAACTTGAAGTAAAAAAGAATGTTAGCTATTTCTACTTCGTTATGATGCGCCATCAATATGGATGTCATCGTACAGAGCAATCTGTGTATACAGGTGAAACTCGGAAAATTAGAATATCGTGCAAAAGTCCATTAATTTCAGTAATGCAAATTAAAAGGTGAAACTGATATATGAGACAGACGCATTACATGCAAAGCGAGATAAGTCAAGCCTTAATTTGTTATAATTGTGATGATCATGGCGTACAGCTCATGAAAACCCCAAATCCACAATCCCAGAAAATTAGAATATTACATGGAACCAAGAAGACAAGGATTGTAGAATAGAACAATATCGGACCTCTGAAAAGTATACAGTGTACTGTGCTTGATTGGCCAGCAAACTCGCCTGACCTGACCCCATAGAGAATCTATGGGGCATTGCCAAAAGAAGGATGAGAGACATGAGACCAAACAATGCAGAAGAGCTGAAGGCCGCTAATGAAGCATCCTGGTCTTCCATAACACCTCATCAGTGCCACAGGCTGATAGCATCCATGCCACGCCGCATTGAGGCAGTAATTGCTGCAAAAGGGGCCCAAACCAAGTACTGAATACATATGCATGCTTATACTTTTCAGAGGTCCGATATTGTTCTAGTCTACAATCCTTGTCTTCTTGGTTCCATGTAATATTCTAATTTTCTGGGATTGTGGATTTGGGGTTTTCATGAGCTGTACCCATGATCATCACAATTATAACAAATTAAGGCTTGACTTATCTCGCTTTGCATGTAATGCGTCTGTCTCATATATCAGTTTCACCTTTTAATCTGCATTACTGAAATTAATGGACTTTTGCACGATATTCTAATTTTCCGAGTTTCACCTGTACAGTCTAAATGTTGACTTCTTGGTGGGGGAATAGCCTGAGCCAGGACAACTGGAACAAAGGATAGTCTTATCTAAAGTCAGTTCCCAGTTCTAGCACATCACACACTTGCACAGAGCCTTTGAGCTGGTGCGGCTTCACAGTACGGCAGGTGAGCCTTCGAGCAGGGGGTTTGGATGATGGGAGCTGCAGTCCAACAACATCTGGGGACCAGTGTTCCCTCTAACAGGGACTCCCAGATGTTGTTGACTACAGCTCCTAGCATCCCCAGCTGCAGTAGCCTTTGCTTGGGGATTGCCTGAGCCATTTTTGGAAGGGCGGTATAGAAATTGAATAAATAGATAAAATAATAATTATGGGAGTTGTAGTCAACAACGACTGGGAATCCCTGATAGAGGGAGCACTGCTGGGGACACAAGGTTAGAAACCTCTGACTTGGAGCTCTGTGTGGTGTTGGGGAGCTGCCCATTCCTGCACACAGCAGCCGCCAATCCTAGAGGACAATTACTGACCTGATGAGGACAATTACTCAAAGTGTTCCCATGGCAATTAAAAGGGCAAGTTAGGCAACGCTAACTTCTCCTTTTAATGTCAATGGGACTACTCTGAGCAGTTTTCCTCACCATCTCAAAGCTACTGATTCTTGCAAAAGTGGTACTGGCAAAAAGAAAAAGGCCGAAAAGCCCTGCTCTAGCGTGATGGAGAAACAGATTCCAGGACAGAGCAATATAAGCAGGGGCAGGCTTGACTCTCCATAGTTGTGGGTCACTATGGTGACCAGGTACGGGAAGTAGTTTTAGCTCTACTCCAATAGAGTCCCTGAATTCACCCCTTTTTCCCATATGGGGTTGCCAAGTGGCAATAAAGTGCTGAATCTGCAAAGTTTTTACACAGGTTCCGAGAGCAATCTTACTCATGGTACAGACACTCCTGCAGGCTTCCAGCAGAGTCTTACTTCTTCCTAGTACGGTCTTCCTAACACAGTCTGTACACACACTGTGCAGGGACTTCCTGTGATTTTCACACTGCTACCAAGCCACCTAATGGCACAGCAGGGAAGTAACTTGCCTAGTGAGCAAGACATTGCTGGTTCGAATCCCCACTGGTACCTATATTGGGCAGCAGCGATCTAGGAAGATGCTGAAAGGCATCATCTCATACTGCGTGAGAGATGGCAATGGTCAACCCTTCCTGTATTCTACCAAAGAAAACCACAGGGCTCTGTGGCACCAGGAGTCGATACTGACTCGACAGCACAACTTTACTCTTTACTTTACTTGCCCGCCAGCCTTTATACTGTGAGAAAAACCCACCCTTTTTCATTACTACTTTTGTTGCGACTGTGGGGAAAGGTAGGCTCTTTATTGCCAACTGGAACCCACCAAGAGTCATTCAGTGGTATGAGAAAAAGGAGATTGCTGCAGTTGGAGGGGCTATGGTGAGGACGGAATCTGCTTTCTATCTCTGACCGCGGGTGGCCTCCAGGGGAACTGAAATGTGACTCTACTTGTACAGCACACAGAGGGACACACTACACTAGTCTGGGCTTGGGCTCCTTGAGAAAGCAACTCCTTCCATATATGCCTTCCTGCTCTTTAAGATCAGTCATTGGGAACTTTGGGGCAGACCTGCTCTCCACTAAGCTGATGGCCACTGTTTAACATGTCCTTTTTAGTAGTGGCCTCTACGCTGTGCAACCAGCTCTCCACTGTAATGTGACAGATCCAAGAATTTGATTCTTTTAAGTGGGCTGCCCAGACTGTTCATTCATTCAGGTTTCCTATGGTTAGTCGTTTGCTTTTATTATTAGTGTTGGCTTTTGTGGTTATGAGTTCTCTTCTTTTAATTATTGGTTTCATTTTTAATTTCTGTTCCTCATTTTGAGAGTCCAAAATTATCTAAATAAAACAAATAAATAATAAAAATAACCACGTAGAGTCTTTGTGATATCCAAATCCTCCCTCCAAACACACACTCCACCAGTCATAATGCTGGGCATTTTGCTGCTACTAATAAAAGTGGAACGCCAGCAAAGTTTGGTCATCAGCATCCAATGTACGCGATGCAAAAACAATAATACTTTCATGTTTATCCTCTAGGTGGCAGCAAAGGCTTATTTTCTATCAATCCACTCCCAATTCTATACTGACAAGTCAATGTTTCTATTCTTACCGTTTTATCATTTGTATAGCTCTTTTAGCCTACTGGGTACATTATGATCTTTGTGCTTATTCAGATAAATAAGAATTTATCTGAGTGGCCACTATTATGTCTGTTGGAGGTAGGGAACTCAGTCTCAGAGGTGGTGACTTACCAAAGACCACCCTGCCAGCCCAATGGGGATGAATCTAAGTGTCCCAGCAACAAGCCATGTAGTCTAATGCTACCCATTTAAAGTAATGAGGCTCATTCCCAATTAAGTGTGTGTAGGACTAAAGCCCTAGTATGACACTGCCATGTGTTTCTTCCCAATGACAGTTGTGGTATACTAAAGGTAAAGTGTGCTGTCAAGTTGATTTCGATTCCTTGTGCCCACAGAGTCATGTGGTTTTCTTTGGTAGAATACAGGAGGGGTTTACCATTGCCTCCTCCCATGCAGTATGAGATTATGCCTTTCAGCATCTTCCTATATCACTGCTGCCCGATACAGTACCACTGGGGATTAGAACCAGCAACCTTCTGCTTGCTAGTCAAGCATTTCCCCACTGTGCCACTTAAGGTGACTTATTGTGCTATACTAGTCCCCACATAATGAAGGGATGGTTTGTCTCCTTGCAGAGGAATTATGTCTAGCTAGTATTTTGTTGGTCCAACCAGTAAAACTTGGTTCTGACACATAACCAGTATCTGGGACTGAGGGCCTCACTGTTTTGATGGCAGCAGGGATGTATCTTAAAACATGGTTGTGCCAAAAATATGCTATGAAGCAGCAGAGGTGATTTCATGTGGAGAGAGACAGTGGGTGGGAAGGATTGCTTTGCTCTCCTCCTACCTGTGGCTTCCCCTTTTTGCAATGTCCTCTTCTAGCTGCTTTCCTCCTAACTGGGTCTTGGAACCCAGCTGGGGGGAAACAGCCGGGACAAAGATATTCCAGAGGGAAATACAGCTGGTGAGGGATGGTTAGGCACCCCCACTTGCCCATCACTTCTCTGCTTGAAATTGCCCACCTAGCCTGATGCTTTACACAGCATGTTGGCAGGTTCAGCATTCTGAAAACTGGCTCTGCCACTATCTCATATAGTGAGACCCTGAAATGCCAGTGTCTTCCATATTATGCCAAACTCTGTCACAATCTACCAGGTTGTAGATTGATCTACCTGATCTACCATCTTCCACACTAGTTCCTCCTATTATCTTGCCCGGTCCCTCCTTGGCTCTGCCTCTTACCCCTCACATTCTACAACTCTGCCTATGACCGAGCTGCTTCCACCCTGGCCCCATCCCTGGTCCCAGTGCATTCCGCACGAACTCCGCCCTTCCTGATGCCTTGCTGGTTCTGCCCCTCCATTCTGCTGTGGCTCCACTTCTGCCATATTCCTCAAGGCTCCTTCTTTGACAAACCAAGAAATGCTTGGGCTCCACCCACCTGCCCTGGTGTTGACCCCGTCTCTCCCGCTGGTCTGTTTACATCACACCTGGCACCCTAGCTATGTAGCACCTGTGTTTTGAGTTTGTTTTGAATATATAAACCCACATAAGCTTTTTGTGTGGTCTGAAAGCTTGTCCCCAGTGCTGTAAAGACGAATTGCTCAAATGAAATTGCTCATTTATCTCATGCATTCTCATTCCCTGGCACCAATGAAGTTCCAAAAACGTTCACCCTCTGCTGTGCTGGTCTGTGATCATAATAAAGGAATCACTTGATTGATTGATTCACCTTCGGTCTTGGGCATTCCCTGCTGCTTTTGCACTTTTACTTTCCTTGGCTCAAATCGGACAAGCAAGAGGAGATTTCAGATCCAATTGGTTGATGTTTAAGACGATCCATAGAAGCCAAAATTCCCGACTGTTGCTAGTTTTCAACAGCAGGTGTCACTGAATCCACAGAATGTAGGTGGAAACACCAAAGTGACTGGGTACTTCCAGACATGCTCCTTGTAATGCCTGCCACTGCCAGTCATTGCTTTTCTGCTTGCAGTCACATGCAGGATTGCGGCGCTCCTTCCACACTGCAGTAGACAGCATGTGTTTTGAGGACACAGTGGACTGACCATGTCTCTCTCATCCTCCCACGCCCTGTATCTGTTGTATCTGGGCATGTGCCTCTCAAAAAAAGACAGAACCATTGTGCTTATAATAGTCCACATGGGCAGTCATTGCACTGCTGCCCCACTGTTTCCCAGAGAGTCAGATGTTATGCAATAATAAACATGATGATTTAAGCACAGGGAAATACAGGTGGAGCATATGGCAGCATCCTGTGAATGAGTAAAGAACGAGTGAACAGACTAAACACCGGACTAAACAGACTAATCCCAGACTAAACACCAAGGGTGTTTTTAGAAAACCCTGGCAGAGTGTGGGGCCTGGGGCAAATCAGTGTGGGGCCCCCTTCCCTTTAATTTGAATGGCAGCAACAAGAGCGGGACCCAGGCAGTCGGCCTGCCTGGCCTGCCCTAAGGACCATCCTACTAAACACCCTGAGGTCATTCACACAATCGAAAACTGTATTCTACCCAGGTTTGGGAGCTGTGTGTACTCCTAATTTTTGATTGTGTGGAAACAAGTTTAGAGGAAAATCTGGGTAGCTTTTTCTCCTACCTTGCTTCCACACAATCACTTCTACCCAGGTTTTCCTCTGACCTTGCTTCCACACAATCAAAAATTGGGAGTACACACAGTTCCCAAACCTGGGTAGAACATAGTTTTTGATTGTGTGAATGACCTCCCTGTCTCTGGAAGTGTCCTCATTTTTGTTAACTCCATTTATTTCTATCGCCCTTTACTTACTCATGCCTTCCTATCAGGCTTTCAGTGCAGAAACCAAAACACTTGTTTCAGAGTACAATACATATTCTTGGTTGGTTACAGTTGTATTCTGCCCTTCCTCCGACATGCTCAGGGCAGCATACATGGGTTACTGCTGTTTCAGAGCTGGTCTTGTGGGAGCAAGCCTGACTTGTCCTCTTAGCTAAGCAGGGTCCACCCTGGTTGCATATGAAAGGGAGACTAGAAGTGTGAGCACTTTAAGATACTCCTCTCAGGGGATGGAGCCGCCGCTCTGGGAAGAGCAGAAGGTTCCAAGTTCCCTCCCTGGCATCTCCAAGATAGGGCTGAGAGAGATTCCTGCCTGCAACCTTGGAGAAGCCGCTGCCAGTCTGTGTAGATCAGAGATTCTCAATGTTGGGTGCCCAGATGTTATTGGACTTCAACTGCCATAATCCCCAGCCCCTGTGGCCTTTGGTTGGGGATTATGGGAGTTGAAGTCCAATAGCATCTGGGGACCCAATGTTGGGAATCCCTAGTGTAGATAATACTGAGCTAGATGGACCTATGGTCTGACTCAGTATATGGCAGCTTCCTACGTTCATTTTCACAACAAGCCTGCAAGGTAAGCGAGAGCCTTTCATCTCTCAGTCAAACTCATCTTCCAGTGCCATCCCGTGAACTTTGGTCTCTTCAGACCAGGCCCCATACACTGTCCACTACTAGTTCCAATGAAGTGCCTTCATGATAGGGAACCTCCAGTTCATGGGCAGAATACCAGATGCTGAGGCTAAACGAGAGGGAGGGCTGCTACTGGCTCATTAGCTTCCCCAAAGCCTCAAGCTGGCCAGCTTTGGAAACGGAAGCTGGCCCAAGTGGTGGCTCTTTGATCTGATCCAATAGAACTCTCCTTGTGGAAATGAGCACATGTATTTGCCATGATAAGGAAATTCTATCCATGAAGGTAGGGGTGTAGCAACAATTGAACAGATAGGTTCAAAGAACCCAGGCCCCACCCCCAGCTCCTGAGAGCCCCAGCTGCACCCCTCCCTGTTTCCTTGATTATCTCCCTCACTCTGAGGGGCCGTTGGGGAGAGGGGAGAACAAGGGGCCCCTCTCCCCTAGCTACACCCCTGCATGAAGGCTTATCTGTGACAGCCATGCCACACAACTAAGCCATCATGTAGCAAATGCCATTTTCACTTCTGGGAAACATCACTATCCAAACTGGCCAGCCCTTTGTATGGTTGGCTGTCTCCCCCCCTCCCCCCCGCTCTTGGACTTTATCAGCATTCTAAAGGGGAGGGGTCAGAACCAACCTCGGTTCCCATCAATCAATGTATGGGACAGTCAGACCATCTGGAGGATAAACATCACCCCACCACTTGCCTGGGTTCCACTTGCTTTGTGGAGGAGGAGCCAGTGACTGGCCAGAAAGGCTGGCATAGTCTCCTGCACCCAATTCATTGTCAGAACGATCCCCAGGAGATCTGGCATAAATATGGGCTCTGCACAGACAGCTCCGAAGGAGGATCCAGCTGTGGCGCCACTGCATTTGCCAAGGGGGAACTGGCCTCCAGTCCAGCACTGACACATGAATGCAACCATCTATCTGGCAGGATGGAGTACCCCATCTCGTGGGGGGGGGAGTCGCTGAGAGCTCCAACAGGCAGCTTTTGAAGCCCTCCTGGGAGCCCCCCAGATAAGTTGGGAGGGGGAGGCGGTTACAAGATGAATGGGATAACCCTAGAGATCAAATAATGCACGTGTATATCTGCCTCAAAACAACAGGGGGGGGGGAAGAGTGGGAGGCACCCAGTCTCTTAGGCTGGAAGGAGAAACCAGCATGTTGCCAGACCTATTCATAATAGACACTGATCTTTGGAACTGATATAGAGAGCATCAAATGTGACATAGCACATGGTCTAGTCAATGCTAAAAACATTCAAGCCCCACAGATTTCAATAGGAAGGCTGAGTGCATCGAGGGGAGGAGGGGTACGTTCAGGGCTAGGCCTAGCAGCAGAAATAGGGAGGCGTTTCTCCCCCGACCTTTCCTGTCTAGTTTACCCCCGTCTGTTCAGGCTTCTCTCTCGAACTGGCCCAGTGGGACCAGTGTCTGGGTCTGGATGCTCGAATTCCTTCGGGTGTGACTTCCCGCTTCTTCCTTCCCCAACCTGCCCCGCAAGGGGTTGGGCTGCCACATGTCAGTTCGTCTGCTGGGTCTCTGTCTTCTGCTCTTCCCCATGACCCTTGGTTGTTTATTAGCTGTCTTCTGTCAGTCCCTCACGCCTCCTCTCCTCCAGCTTTGCTCCACTGGCCCTCTGGATGTCCAGACGGGCTCAGCCTGTCTTGGCTCCCCAGCTCTACGCAGGGTAGCTCTGTCTCCTGGTCTGGACTCCTCTAGTCTGACTCATGCTGCCTTGTCTCCCTGATGTGGTCTCCCTGTTTGTCCTACTCCTTTCCTCCAGGCTCTGGACTGGCCCCAACTTCTTCTCTGTACTTGAACTTGTTTGGGTTCAAAGTCTTTCACTCTCGGCTTCCGTTGTGGATCTCTGTACTGACTCTTTCCCTTCTCTGTACTGACTTTTTCGACCCAATTCAGGCTCGATGTTGTTTGTCTTGTCGTCCCCTTGGTCTCCCTCCCCCACTCCCTCCCCGGACCTTCCTGGACCGGGAACCTGAAGCTAGTTAGGTTCCCTCCTTAAGTGCGCCCCACTGGTCCCCTGGAAGTCCAGAGGAGCTCAGCCTACAATTACTTCCCAAACTTGTTCATCTTTGCCACCAGTTTGTCCAGTCCTGATGTAGTCCTCTAGTCTGACCCTCGTCCAATGTTATTCCCTTATGTGTCTCATTTCCTCCTCCAGACCATGGACCGACTCCAATCCACTCTGGGACCTCAAGCATGCTTGGGTCCAAACCCTTGTGCCCTCCGCTCCCCCTGTGGATCTCTTCAATTACTCTTGCCTCTATCCATACCCATTTTCTTTCGGATAGTGTTTAGTATGTCTCTTCTTTGCCATTCTTCCCCATTGCCCTTCTCCCTTGCCTGGTAATCTTCACATACTATAAGCATCCATTTGGCCAACACACAGAGACAGACAGACAGACAGACACACACTTATTTACATAGCCAGGTAACTAAAAATAAAGGTTAAGCAATAGCACCTAGACACATGTTTCCTCTTGCGTGTTTAAGTGTCATGTGGGAATGCCCAACTTGGCCAAATAATTAAAGCCTCACTCTGTATTCAATAAAATATTATTTTATTCAGATCCAAGTTGTGGGAGTCTGATCTTAATAGGGGTACTGCTTAATCTATAACCATGCCTTGGGTCCCAAGTGGGATACATGGCATCCCCTGCTAACTGGGCAAAGAGGCACTTTTTAACATGGTGTTTCTCTTTATTTAGCAGGGGGAGAGTAACTGGCCCTATCCAACCCCAGCACAGTACCTCCAGTGACTGTTGCTGGTGTCTATCTTATGTTTCTTTCTAGATTGTGAGCCCTTTGGGGACAGGGTTCCACCTTATTTATTTGTTATTTCTCTGTGTAAACCGCCTTGAGCCATTTTTGGAAGGGCGGTATAGAAATCGAATAAATAAATAATAACAACAACAACACTATCACCGACCATCTCCCATTTCTCAGTGGAAGACCTGCCTGGCAGCAGCAAGGAAAACTGAACAGGAGGGCGCCACACTCTGTTGCCTCTCCTGCCACCAGAAATGCTTCCCAATGGGAAAGGGAAGAATGCCCAGTCCTAGCAGGTAAGACAGCAGAGAGCAAAGTTCTTCTCACACACCTTTTAGCCTGGCAGCTCCTTTTAGACGTAGCTGCTGCCCAGCCTATCAGGAACTGGGAGATCATCCCACAGGCCCTGTAATAACATAGGGACTTCTAGGGAAGGTGATTTCCCATTTTCTGGTAGAACGGGCATCTGACAGCAGCGGAACACCATACTCTCCTGCTGAAGGCAGCGGGATAGGGAACCAAGTAGTGGGAAGTCCACACTTTCTGACACTACATTCCCCATCCCCTGCCTGAAAACAACTCAAAACAAAACAGGAAGAGTCAGGAGATGAGGAGTGTCTGGACAGGTTTAAGTGCAGCCTGCAGGTCAAGGCCCAGTGAGGTGAGATGAGGTGAAGTGACAGTGGCGGGAGGCCACTCCACTCCCTCACCTCACCTCACCTCACCTCACCTTGAGTGGTGGGAGGCCACTTAAACGAGAGGCAACAGCACCAACACCTCCTTGTGCAGTCCACTGTCTGAGGCAACTCACTAAAGGGCTGGTCCTGATCCCTCTGTATTCAACTGGGCTGCTTTTGAGTCAGTTTGAGGATTACATCCTGTTTGGCTTATGATTGCATTAAGAAGCAAGGATGACTGAAGACCTAACAGAGCTCCAGCGGACAACAATGGGAGGCAAAGGAAGAGACTGGCCCTAGGCTAGTTAGTCTGTCAGTCTCAGACCTTTTGCACCCCCCACTTAAATCTTTTGCATTGCATCCCCATCTCAGGTACTAGCCATTCAATAGTGATGCTTCCTTCCTCTATCTGAAAATAATTGCAGCTGAGACTCAGCTTGGCACACATTTGCTTGGTTTCGGGGTGTGGCTGAAAATGTAAATGATGTATTTCAGGACTGTATCGACAGTTAATTTAATCTGCTTTTTACAGACATGGAAAACTAGGCCATGCATAGCAAGTTAGTAGCTCTGTCTCTCAGGAAACTAGAAAACAGAGTAAATGCTCTGATGTTTGTTTAGTAGAAGTGGCTGAGAAGCTCCAATGCAGTCAGCTCAAATCATTCAGAGCAATGCTTAATGGAGTAGATTCTCTGGCACGCTTATTGGGGCAGGGGGCAGTTGCCAAACTAAAAAAATGTATGGCCAAAACATTTTTACAGAACAATCCTATGGATAGCTACTCGAAGTAAATTGCACTGTGTTAAGTGGGGCTTACTTCCTGGTAAATGCGCATAGGACTGCAGCCACTGTAATTTTAGTTCATCATCTACATATATGGCTATACATTCAACCTATGAAAATTTGGGTAAGGGTTATAAGGTAAGGAGCAAGGAAGACCTATACTATTTGAACTAATTTGGTTGCTCTTGGTGCCAGGGAGGTTTCCCAAATGTGCTCATAACTGGACTTAAATTGTTACATTTATTTATGTATTTATTTATTTAACTTGCATACAGCCCAAACTTTAGACTCTGGGCGGTTTACAAGGACATAAAAACAATAAAACAAATATTAAAGGTATATAAGAAGCTGAAGAAGATCAATACTGGTTGAAACACATCCAGTTGGTGTATGGACTAATTTTATGATTTCGTAATCTTGCAATGGGTGTTTTTAGAAAAATTAATAGCATATGAGAATTGGTGTGTCACACTTTTTATTGCTTTTGACAAGTGTGCACATACAGACATTATTGTAGAATTGCCAGTTTCGAAGCACCCTCATTATGCTCTGTGCAAGTGTATCTTTTTCTCTCCAGGACTGAATTCCAGAAGCAGGGTGGTGGTGATGGTCTGCAGCAAAAACTGGCTGTGCATGACATCAACTGGCTAGTGCCTATGGTATCTCCAAGACACCTCTCCTACCCACCTCTGGGGCAGTTTTGCATCTGATTTTTCTAAGAAGTCAAAAGATAGATGTATTTGTTTCCGTTTTAAGAAAAGTGGGGGGCAGATAGCCTGCCTGGGTGCTTTCCAGATTACACCCTGCAACGGGGTCACGGCAGATCTCTGAAGCGTGCTTCCACACTTCCTGTGTTGTGACACCGCAGTCCCCACGGTGACAGCAGGGCGCTGTTCACATTTCTGATGCCTTGTTTTGAATTTGATTGCTGCGATATAGTGCTATGACATAGTGTAGGTTGTTAGTTTCCGCGAGACTGCTCCCCCTGCTGTTTATGTTCCAAATGCGATTTGCCTGAATGGAAGCATTGTGCTGCTGTTGAGCAGCTAATTGGAAAGTGCCCTGATGCTTGTGGGGTAACACAAGATAGCTTGACTGATCAGTCAAATTGGTTTTCCTGTCATGCAAGATGATAAGCTAAGCTCACACCATGGGAATGCCAGAGGAAGAAGGGGAAGGAAAATTCATACCCTCCAGCAGTTCACTGATGGAAATAGAGATACTTTATAATGTCCCACTGAGAGACCTTAAAGGCCAAGTTGAAGACAGAACATCCTGGAGAGAATCTATCTATGTGGTCTCTAAGAGTCGACACCGACTTGACTTGACAGCACTTAATCAATTGTTAATCAAACAATTGTTAATCAAACAGTTTTATACAGAGAGCATTGATGCATCTAGTTCAGTATAATCTACACTGCCTGGCAGAGTTTCAAACAAGTGTCTTTCCCAGGGCTACTTGGAGATGCCAGGGAACAAGGTCTCCCCTAGGATAAATGGTGCTCTGGATGCGGAGAGCCTTTGGCACCCTCCTTCCATGATTAGTGTTTTTTATCAGTGTTTCTCCCCCCAGCTCACTGCAGACAGCACAATCAACAGTGTTTCTCCCCCCCCCCCCCAAGCTCACTGCAGACAGCACAATCAACAAACAGTGAGTCACCCAAGCCCAGCCTGTGTGACAAATGCAGACCTCCATCATCTTGAAGGGAGAGTCCACCAATGGCTTAATCTTATCTGACACAGGAGATAGGGCCACTTTGTATCTCACCACCCAGAGGGGAGGAAATTAGCATAGTCTTTGTACTAGGGACAGGTGTGAGATCCACAGTCTCTGGAGCCAGCTTGCCCCGTCCCTCATGGCTAGAGGACAAAGGCCTGGCCAGTGTTCACCCTTTTCCATCCGCAAAAATGGGTGTTCCAGGGAGAAGCTGGAGAGATTAATGTTCTCTCAGCCAAGGACCTGCCTACTGATAGACTACAGTAAAACTCAGTGCTAGTCAGTTAGTAAATACTTTTTGTATTTTTTTAAATTCCCATGTTCCTTTCTTTACTCCCAGTTTCACACTATTTCCCCCCAATTCCTTATTCTGTGTGCAACCCTTGATTCTTAATAAAGTTCATATACTTAGAAGTGGCTTCAGTCTGATTTCGTTCTGGAGGGTTACTTGCAAAGCTCTTCCTCATGTGCCTCATAAGGCCATTCGCTACTGTTGAGTTGTTTTCCAAATAATATCTTGTTGTCTAAAGCTGGGTTGTGTAGACTCTGGCTGTACAGTGCCTGTAAGTCCCAAGACAGACAGTTCTAAGTTGCTGAAGCCATGTCTGAGCCTGGCCAGTGGCTTTAGATCAGTCTTCAACTGGTGGTGGACTACCTTGAAGGAGCGGTGTGCTCTTAGATTTGGGATCAGAGCAATCTCTCTACTGAGAGTAGATTCCAGGAAAGCATAGACTCACCCCCATTTTGTCACACAGCCTGGAACTCCCTTCAGGTAGGTGCCTTGGGCTACTGCTTGGGTCACTCATCCCAAAGGCCAGCCTTGCCAGGATTAAACCTGAAACCTTCTGCATGCAAAACAGATGCTCCACCACTGAACTATGCCATTAGTATAGGCTGCATATACAGAGTCAGACCATTTGTCCAACTAGTTCAGTATTTTCTAGACCAGGGATTCTCAATGTTGGGTCTCCAGATGTTTTTGGACTTCAACTCCCATAATCCCCAGTCCCAGTGGCCTTTGGTCGGGGATTATGGGAGTTGAAGTCCAAAAATATCTGGAGACCCAATGTTGAGAATCCCTGTTCTGGACTGGTTGACAATGGCTCTCCAAGTTTCCAGATGGGGTCCTTTCCCAGCCCTACCTGGAGATACCAAGGATAGAACCCGGGACTTTCTGCACACAAAGCAAGTACTCTGCCACTGAGCGATGGCCCCACCCCTAAAATGGGTGGGAACTCTACTGGTCTGCACTAACAATACTTAAAAAGCCATCCCAAATATCTTGGCCAAGATACAAAATAGGGACAGTGATTTACCAGGCCCAGATTTCAAGAACAGGAACCATCCCTGGTAACAGGGACATTTGGAGCATAGGCAAGCTGCATACAAGAATATGCAGACATGGGGGATGTTGCTGTAAACCACCCAGAGATGGAAGTTTGAGGCAGTGTACAAATATAATAAACAAACAAACAAACAGAACTAGGGGTTGGAGAGGTGAGAAAGGCTGATGTTCACGCAGAGAAGGTTCTCACAGTCAGAAGACTCCCTGGTAAACATTAAATCCTAGATTAGCATAGCGCACTCCCTTCCATTTTCCAGTCACAAGAACCCAGATATTTTCAGTGATCGAGGGTTGACAATGTGTTCCAATCTACAGCTATTGATCTCGGTTAAATGCCAGGAGAGGAGAGCTGGTCTTGTGGTAGCAAGCATGACTTGTCCCCTTAACTAAGCAGGGTCCACCCTGGTTGCATATGAAAGGGAGACTAGAAGTGTGAGCACTGTAAGATATTCCCCTCAGGGGATGGAGCCGCTCTGGGAAGAGCAGAAGGTTCCAAGTTCCCTCCCTCGCTTCTCCAAGATACGGGTGAGAGAGAGATTCCTGCCTGCAACTTTGGAGAAGCTGCTGTCAGTGTAGACAGTACTGAGCTAGATGAACCTATGGTCTGACTCAGTATATAGCAGCTTCCTATGTTCCTAGGTCAGTGCATTGTCAATCCAACATAACCAAAAATGTCCACGTTCTCAAAACCAGAAATCAGGAATACACACACTGCAGGAATGTATAGATTCCCACTTACCCAGGATTACATTGATCTGAAGTAACCTGTCAAATCTTTGGCTGTAGTACAAATTAGGATGCCCTGGCACCAGGCATTTGAAAGGTGGTAATCCTAATTAGGCCAGCGTGGTGTAGTGGTTAGAGTACTGGACTAGGACCGGGGAGACCCAAGTTCAAATCCCCTTTCAGCCCTGATACTTGCTGGGTGACTCTGGGCCAGTCACTTCTCTCTCAGCCTAACCTACTCACAGGGTTGTTGTGAAAGAGAAACTCAAGTATGTAGTGCACCGCTCTGGGCTGCTTGGAGGAAGAGCGGGATAGAAATGTAAAAATAATAAAATAATAATAATAATAATAATAATAATAATAATAATTTAGAAGACTCTGAGGCACTTCACATGATCAGTGTGAAGCGGCGGAGAGGGTTCTGGGGGGAGAGTGGGCTTAGCCAGTGGGGGCTGCGGGGATCGGGGGCCGTGTGGCCCCTGGAAGATCCAGGATGCCCTGCACGAGTATGCTGGGCATCCTGGAGAGATGCCCAAGCCCAGGAGGCTGCTTGCAGCCTCCCGGTCGGGGGCCTACTTGTGTGTTGCCGCGCATTGCGGCAACACATGAGCAAAAAGATGAGGCTAACGGAGCACTCGCTCCATTTACCTCATCTAAGGGGAGGGGTAATTAGGTGGGCTAGCCACCTTGGGAGCATCGGGCTTGCCAGCCAGCCCAGTGGTTCCTACGGTCCCTGGAAAGCGAGCTGAGCTCCCTTAGCCCGCTTTCCTTTGATCAGGGGAATAGCTTCTCTCTCTCCAGAATTTTTCAGCTGCCATCTTTTGGCAGGATCAGTTGCTGCCTTTATTAAAAAACACAGCCCCCAATGCCTGTTTTCTGAGAGCCACACTATCTGTGAGGCAGGCCGCCCATCTCTGTGCACCTGAGACAGGGCACCAAACGTCACTGCTCCCGTGTACTCCCCTTCCTCACCCGTTTCCCTTTTTAAAAGGGGGCAGGTAGGAGGGCATCTCGCTGTCCTGATTACATCCCAATCATCTGCTGCCTGAAGCAACCATCTCACCTCGCTTTGTAGAAATGCTGCCCTTGCCTCCCCAGTTGTCTAAAGTGCAATTTAAATTGCAACAGAGGCACATGCGTTGCGGTTGTGGAACCCTCCCTCCACCCACTGCTTCTCCTTGCATTGCTGTCCATCTCCACTCACCTTGGCTTTAAGGTAATTCCCACCTGCCTTGAACATAGGAACATAGGAAGCTGCCATATACCGAGTCAGACCATCGGTCTATCTAGCCCAGTATTGTCTTCACAGATTGGCAGCGGCTTCTCCAGGGTTGCAGGCAAGAATCTCTCTTAGCCCTACCTTGGAGAAGCTGCCAGGGAGGGAACTTGTAACCTCGATGCTCTTCCCAGAGTGGCTTCATCCCCTGAGGGGAATATCTTACAGTGTTCACACTTCAAGTCTCCCATTCAGATGCAACCAGGGCAGACCCTACTTAGCTACGGGGACAAGTCATGCTTGCTACCACAAGACCAGCTCTCCTCTAATATCAGAAGTGAGCACTGGCTGGGAACACAGTGAACAGACCCACATTAAAAGACACAGGTCTGCCACTATCCCATGGTCATTTATTTATTTACATTCATAACCTGCTCTTTCTCCAAGGAGCCCAGAGTGGTGTAAATGGTTATGTTCATCCTCACAACAATCCTGTGAGGTACCTCAGAGATAAATGACTGGCTCAGGGTCGCCCAGTGAGTTTCATGGCTGAATGAGGATTTGAACTTGGGTCTCCTCAGCCCTTGTCCAGAACTGTAACCACTACACCATGCTAGTTCTCTGCGCTAAATAGAACCACTTCTTAACCTATTCTTGCCTTGAGGCTCTTTGGCCTCAATGCCAGACATTTGTGAGTACAAAATGAATATGAGACTGAACAGAGCTACACAATGAGGACAGGAGGATGCTGACAAGGCAAACCCAGCTGGTTTACAGCTCTGGCTAGAGATCAAAGCAGGAGATTCATCCTTTAGCCATAGAAGTCACTCCTCCTGCCATCACTCCCATCCTGAGAGATCACCATCGCAGACGCTGCTTAGGATCAGGAACTCTCTGGTGGCTTCAGCAGTGTCCGGTCTTGTGTGAGCTCCCAGAGCAGAATAAATGAGGCCACCTGGCTCATGACTGCAAGCAATTATTAGCATGTTGGAGGAGACATAGCGCTTGATGAAAAGCAGGAATGCCCAACATCCGGAGAATACAGATTTGGTAGAACATTAGATGCAAGGGAGGAGGGCAAAAACAAACTTGGAAGCAGTAAACTATAATGGATGTGGGGGGGGGGGAGACCAATCCACTTTGAAAAGGTTTACTGCTAACAGTGGCAGGGCCCCTTTAAAAATAAATGCTTAAATCGGGTTTTTAATTTTCCACATCAGAGTGATGTTCTGCCATGGATTTTTAAGTACACGTGAAGGGAGTAGGTCTCCAATTTTTGATAGCTGTGCCACATTTTTAAAATTATTATTATTAAAATTAAAGGCACACTTCATGTCTGCACTCAAAAAGATCCATAGATAGGTTGTCAGTCGGTTCCTTTGGCATGCATCTTCTTTGCAAATGCAGGGTAGCCCAGTTAATAATTGCCTCCTGGCATCCTGCCCTTTGCCTGGTCAGTCAAGGTTCAGGGATGGGAATGTGCATTCTGGGCAATGATGATACTTTGGGAGTTTCCCCACACCTGTCACTTGTAGCACTGGCTGTGGCTGGATATCTTGTCACATCCTTCTTCCTTCAGGATCATTTCAGTGCCCAGACATTGGCAGAGAGTATGGAGCTCAATGCTGCACAAGGGCTACTTACTCTGAATGTCACCAAGTTACATGCATGCAACATGGAACCATCAGCCCTTCTTGTGGTACATAGATGCTCTTGCATTTCTGGAATCACTGCTTTAGGGTGTCCTAAGGACAGTATACTCTTAGGACATTTATACCTGAGGGAATACATCCTCCTGTACCTTCCTCTCCAAGCTCTTAGATTCAGGAACAAAACCCTGTTTTGCATACTATTCCTTGGTTGGTTGGTTGGTTGGTTGGTTGGTTGGTTGATTATTAAGTGCCAACAAGTCGGTGTCAACTCTTAGCAACCACATAGATAGATTATCTCCAGGATGATCTGTCTTCAACTTGGCCTTTAAGGCCTCTCAGTGGTGCATTCATTGCTGTTGTAATCGAGTCCATCCACCTTGCTGCTGGTCATCCTCTTCTTCTCTTTCCTTCAACTTTCCCCAGCATTATGGACTTCTCAAGGGAGCATGGTCTTCGCATAATGTGTCCAAAGTATGATAGTTTGAGCCTGGTCATTTGTGCCTCGAGTGAAAATTCTGGATTGATTTGTTCTATGATCCATTTGTTTGTTTTCCTGGCTGTCCATGGCATCCTCAAAAAGTCTTCCCCAGCACCAAATACAAAAGTGTCAGTGTTTTTTCTATCTTGCTTCTTCAAAGTCCAGCTTTCACATCCACAGAGTGTCACAGGAAAAACCATTGCCCGAACAGTATACACCCTTGTCTTACTCCTTTGCCAATCTGGAACCAGTTTGTTTCACCATGTTCTGTCTCTGTTCTGGCTTCCTGCCCTGTGTATAGGTTTCTCTTGAGAACAATGAGATGTTCTGGGATGCCCATTTTCCTAAGGATATTCCACGACTTGACATGGCTGATGCAATCAAAGGCTTTTCTGTAGTCAATAAAGCACATATTGAGGCTCTCCACGCTAGCAGTGTGGAGAGCCTTAGAGGGTTCTGCAGAGAGAGCAGGCCAAGCAGATGAGCAGAGAGCCCACCCTGAGTGGCCGGATCAGCCGGACACATGATTATTGGCTCTGTTACAGAGCCTGTTGGGGCTGTGGGGATCGGGGGCCACCCAGCCCCTAGAAGTCCCAGAATGCCCCGTGCGAAAGCATGGGGTATTCTGGGGAGCCCCCCGACACCGGGAAACTTGTTGTAGCCTCCGAGTCGGAGGTCTCCTCGTGAGTCACTGCGGTGCAGAGCTGCACCATCTCACAATCTAGAAAATGGGGTTAGCCCATGCTCGCTCCACTAACTTCATTTTAGGGGAGGGTTACTTTGGCGGGCCAGCCACTGTTGAACCTCTAGGCTCACCCATGAGCCTGATGGTTCTCATGATGGGGGGAAACCAGGCTGGGCTCCCTTAGCCTGGTTTCCCCCCATCGTGAGAATAGCCTCTTTGACTTCTTCAATTCATAGAGCGTCTCCAGGTTGCTCACAAGTTCTACTCATGATCTGTTTTTCAGTGGCGATGTTTTGTTTTCAAAGCTCTCCCAGATCTGGCATTGGACAATTTCTGTGACCAGCTCCAGCTCTAGGGGTATGCAACTTGTGTGACTGAACAAAGTGCTACAGTTCAGGGGACACCAGAGGGCTGCCATGCGCAGAATGTCACACTTTGGGGGCACCTTGTAGGGTTGCTGCTTGAGACCAAACCGATGATACCTGCATTTTTCATGGGTACAAGAAGTCTCAGCTTTCGCACAGAGTGCCAGTTAGCCTAGAGCTAGCCCTTCTTTACTCTTATTTTTAATAGTGATATTTGATTGTTGCCTTCTTATTATGTTATTTAAATGGATTGGTTTCTTTCTTGTCAAGTTGTCAGTTTAATTGTAGATTGTCTTGAGCACTTGGTAGAAAGGAAATGGAGAAATATGGTACATAAGCAAATAAAGAATAAGTCCACTGTTGTGTAAATGCAAGTTTCCTTCTCATTCAAAAGCTGGGTGATGCTTGCTTCAGGGTGTGTACAAGGCATCGGTTTAACAGAGATTCATAGTGCTGGGAACATGTTGTGGGCTCTATTATCCATGTACATGTGGCTGTAGCACATTATATAAGCAAATGGGAGGTTTATATTGCATTACATTTTTAGTCTACTCTTCCTCCAAAGATCTCAGAGCAATGCACAAAGTTATCTCCTCCCTGTTTTATACTCAGGCCTCAGGTCATCCATTAAGCATCGTAGTGGGGATTTCAACACAGTCTTGATTTCCAGTGGAAATCCAGACTCATTGTCAAATCTTTCAAGCCTCTCCCCAGTCCTAGTTCAATACATTAATCAGTACATCACACTGACTCCCTTTCTGTGTTAATATGCTCCAGCCACTAGCTAGTCACCCTGCTATTGCCACCTCCTTCGCCTCTTCCTGTTGTGGAATGAAGCCAGTTTGCGGTCTGACTTCTTCGCATTCTTAGATACTAAGCAAGGTTGAGCTCAACACTCCCTAGGTCTTAGTCCTGAAATCTTTGTGATGCCGTGGTACAGGAGCTGATTCACAGGGAGACCATATGGCTTTATAGAACCATAGAATGCTAGACCTGGAGGGATTTCGGAGGTCCTTTAGTCCAACTCCCTGCTCAGTATGGAAATCTGCTACAGCAAGGTGAGCAGACTTAGCTTGGTGAGCAGACTGTTAGAGGTTGTTAATTTTTACCCTCAATAGGTAAAACAGCAGAGCACTGAGCACACACTCCAGTTACAGAGTAGGTAGCAGAGGTGGTTTAGTTGTTGCAGCTGTTTAGAGAAAACACATGGAGATCCTTGTAGAACTAAATACTTATTGGTATGTATTGGTTAAATACACTTGGATAGGAAAGGCCTGAAACTAATCTAAAGGACTACATAATGGATAGGTAAGGAGAGAGAGAGAGATGTTTCCAGCTGCTCTCTAGGAGGAAAGGAAGGATTGTGAATCAGCACAAGAAGTGCTGAAGAGTCAGATCAGGGGTCATAGAGAAGGGACAGGTAGAACAGTCAGGGAGACCCTGACTCACTGACTCTACTCCCAATGACCCTAGTGGTCATTAGGATAGTTGGTGCGAAAGGTGGATGCACTGGAAGTCCATCTCCAACACAGAATTTGCTAGGTGAGTAGGTGACCTTCTAAGAGACTCGCATGACCCCACCAAAACATTACATTATTAGGCTGTGGGTATGGTCAGAGAGCAGGGCTGGATATGGAATATAAAAAGAGGGATTTACGTGTGAAAAAAGTATTGGATCAGGTCACGTGGTAGTTCCAATCCTGGATGCTGACCTTAAGCTTTCAGTCAGGAGGGTGGTGGACTCCCATCTTGGGACCCTCCGCTGCCCCGCTGAGCAGGTGAGATAAGTAAGGAGGTCTCCAGGACAAGTGTCACACCTGTTTTCAAACATCAGGACCAGCCCTTGTTGTAAAGTAAAGTTGTGCCGTCAGGTCGGTGTCGACTCCTGGCGCCCACAGAGCCCTGTGGTTTTCTTTGGTAGAACACAGGAGGGGTTGACCATTGCCTCTTTGCACGCAATGTGAGATGATGCCTTTCAGCATCTTCCTATATTGCTGCTCCCTGATAGAGGTGTTAAGCATAGTCTGGGAAACATACCAGCATGGATCCAAACCAGCAACCTCTTGCTCCCTAAGCAAGTTACTTCCCCACTTTGTTGTATAGGTGTTAAAAATATGTAAAGATAAAACCATGCCTTGGGGTGCCTTTTCAATGGAAACCTGCATCCCCACTTAAGCGCAACCGGGATTAGGGATGAGAGATTTGAGGGCAGAGAGTGTGATGTTCAGGCAAGCTTAAGCCCTGGCGTGTGAGATTTGGATATCAAGCACTGCCTGTAAACAATGCCAGATCACATTCAGACTCAGAGGGCAGCAGCAGCAGCAACAGCATACATACTTGTAGGCTCCAACTTGTGGGCAGGCTTCTCTTTGATCCTTTCAGTGCAGGGGAAGGAACATTTAGCAGCTGCAGATGGGGAAAGTCCATCCCACACCCATTCCATGCAGGGGGAAGATAAAGCTGGTGCCTCCGTTCTTGCACCTCCCTTCCTGCTGTGGACCAACACGACAGAGTTGGTTTGCGCTGCAGTTGCATGCTAGCAGTCATCATGTGCTCCTCCGGAGGTTCTTAAAATGGTTTCTGTCAGGTGTTCCTCCTGTTCAAACCACAGAGAAACAGCCAGCCCACACATTAAGATACCAGAGTACAGAAATTAGTAGTGGAGGCCTATTCCCCTCTCCCTTTTACTCCTTTGCCATCAGCAACATAACTCAGGCTGGAAACTCCAGGCCAGCATGCTGCCTGAACTGCGGGGAGGGAGCAGGAAGTCCATGGGTGGGAAGCCCATCTGGAGCAGTTATCAGTCCACACACATTTGGACCTTCTGGGCTAAAGGGTTTGCCTTCCCCGGCAGCCCTGAACTCCAGCCCTTCCCCTTTCATAAATTAAGCCCTGGTTATACCTCTGTTGGAAAGATGTCCTCTATGTCAGGGATCCTCAACGTTGGGCCCCCAGATGTTCTTGGACTTCAACTCCCATAATCCCCAGGCCCAGTGGCCTTTGGCTGGGGATTATGGGAGTCGAAGTCCAAGAACATCTGGGGGCCCAACGTTGAGGATCCCTGCTCTATGTCACTGATCTTTACTAGTTTCCAAGTGGAGGCGACACTTTCAGTATGTGAGCCATTTCCCCACTGTGCTGGCCTCCGCTAGTGCTGTGCTTTCCTCAGCACTGCATGGGGTGGGGGGCGGCTTTAAGAGAAACAGAGCCCTGCCAAGCCCCAGCACCAACTCAGAAGGTGTGCATGGACAGCTCAGAGGCGTCATCTTTTCCAGAGCTTTCCCCATGGAGTCCTTGATGAAGACTACACTCCCCAGGGTTCCCTGTGCACCTTCTAAGATGGCACTGGGGCTTGAGAGGGCTATGTTTCCCTGAAAGGACTCTCGCCATCTCTGGGGAAAGTGCAGCACAGTGTGGTGGGTATGGTTGCCTCCCTGTGGTGCCAGGGAGATTGTGCGGAGTACGTGGCTTCAGCTGAAGCTTCGCACAAGCGTAATAAATAATTAGGGAGCTGCACTTAGGGGCAATAGGAGCTGCCACTGACTCCCGGGTCTTGTAGTACATAAACACAATGCACATAATGCATGAATAGTGCTTAGTATCTGACAAAGTATATGTCAGTATTCAGGGGTGTAGCAAGGTTGGAGTGGGCCCAGAGACAAGATTTTAAAATGCCATCCCCCCGCTCACTGAAGCTCAGCTCATGAAGTAAAGAAATCTTAAAGGATTAGTGGAGGTAACAAAAAGCATATATTTATGCATATATATATATATATATATATATATATATATATATATATATATATATAAACAGAACATCATCCTAAACTATCTTTGTAAAGGTTTTCTAAATTGTGGACGATGCAAGTCATTTAATGGTACTAGAGAAAGACCTGCTGTTCTGGTAGCTCCAGGTCTCAACACTCACATCAGTTTCGGAGGATGAGTACAATTTAAGGACGTCTGGGCAGGTGCGTGGCTGTGGGAGTCAGTCATGTGACTTGCCTCTGGGGGGGCCCCCAAGGCAGTGGGCCCCCAGACAACTGTCTCCCCTTGCCCTATTATGGTTACGCCCCTGTCATTATTGAAGATTGCTTCTAAGACCTCCTATCCATCTTGGTGTAATATGCGGAGGTGGCTTCCACGTTAGTCTTTTTCTTTGGAAATGCCATTCAAAAGTCCACTTCTTATGTTGGTATATACAAATGGAAAGTGGGGAGGAGAGGGAAGGGAAGAAATCAGTAGTAAAAAGCCCACCCCACCCCCCGCAAGAACTATAAACTGACTATAATGGGTATTAGGATAGGCAATCCAAGGGGCAGTTTACAGGCTGTTCATCAGCAACACCTTCCCACCCCAGCCACCATCAACAAGAAGCAATAAAACAGGGAGAATTTGTAAGCAGGAAACTTCTAATTAAAGTTGGAAGGGACCTTTGCTGAATGGGACTTCCTTCTGTTCTGAGCAAAGCCTATCAGCGGTCCTGGACCATGGGGAAGGACATTGATGGACAATCAGAACTATATTAAAAGCTGTGCAGATCCATAGTTTTAATTTTGCTTCCAGGTGAGTGCAGGGAAGCAATGCTTCAGCAGTGCTAAAGAGTGCTTGTGGGGAAGCAACCACAGTTTCTGTGTGAGCCTGCTGTGGGATTGCACTCACCACATTTTAGGAGTGTGTGTGTGTGTGTGTGTGTTGAGAGAGATGTAAATGGTGGACAAATACTGCATGTGTGAAAGAGTCATTACAAACAAATATCACATCAGTTCATTTTCACAGAACACCGCTTGTTCTTTCTGGCACGTGCCATACCTGAATTCTGGCCTTCAGGACTAAATCCAGGATTAAACCCCTGACGGGTCCCAACCCAGGTTAAACTCTCTCCTGTGATACCCTTTAGGATACAATGCCAGGGCTGAATAGCTTCCTTTATTTCTGAACTGTTGATTTGGTAACCCTGGTGCCAGTGGACAAACACAAGCCTATGCCTGTCAGAGGAATCTGAGTTTGTCTGCCAAGCACATTCTATGCCTGTATTTTGCTGGTGATGGCATGCTGTCTACTACGCCCTTCCCTCATGCTGAAAGGTACCATTATCAAACAGCTGCTCAAAATAGCTAAGGCCACCCAGTAGCTAGCTGCCGGGCTGCATCTGCAAGTATCTCAGGACAAGTTGGAGCAGATTCATCTAGCAAACCACACCCCAATGGGTGCTCCCAACCTCCCAGGGCTCACTCTTGTTAAAAGAGACCAACCCCCAAACTAGGCCATCCTCCACCCTGCCCCACTTGCCTCTTGGGCTGGCTCTGCTTCTCAAGGGAGGAGACTCTCTGGCTGTTCCACATGGCTTTGTTTGGCATTTTCGCAGACACACTCAGAAAGTCATCACTCCACTGAACCAGTTTTTAAATTTAAATTATAGGTGCTATTTTCTAGCCAGGAAGGGGGCAATGGCTTGCTTTGTCATTATCTGGACCAAAGCAAGTTTATTTAAGGATCAGAGAATAGCGCACTGGACTTATAGTGGGAAGACCAGGTCCGAGTTCTACCTCAAGATGTGGACTTCTTGTGTGAGCTTGAGCAAGGCCTCCTTCCAGCTTCACAGTAGTGCCGTGGGAGCTGCTTTTCTCTGGTTCCATCCCATGCTACGGCCATAATATGTGAAGGCCACATTAGGATCGATTGCATGGGGCCTTATCAGCGCAAAATGGTCGCTCCTGAACCAGGGCTGGACTGGGGGCACTGAGACGGCGGTGGAATGTATGTGGGGAGCAGAGGCGTATCTATGGAAAATAGCGCCTATGGCAAGCACTGAAATTGCGCCCCGTCTAAACATCTGACACCCATCTTTCAGATAACTTTACTCTGTGTCTAGGTTGTTGGACTCCATAGGCTTTATAAATTAATATAATAGTTGTTTCCAGATTTTTCTGGTTTTGTTTTCAAGAGAGTTTCTTCAGAACAACAAATACACTGTATTGACCCCCATCAATGGGCAAAGAAAGCATGTCGCTACGGATCGAATTCTGCACTGTAATTGCGAGGTATAGGAGCAGAGCTCTGCTTTTCGTTTTCTACCTATCCCTGGACTAGATACACCATTGCTTTTGAAGTTGGTTTGCAACGATCGAAGGCTACACACAATGGAATTAATAACCAATTAGTAGAGCCAATTTATTTAATCCCTCCTCCCGCATTTAAGTAGACAACCTGCTGTGACGGGGGGATCCTTCCTAAAGTGCCATTCACAAAATCTAGAACGGGAGAGGGGCTTCCTTGTGCGATGCTGAGCCTAATTTCAGTGCCAAGGAAGCAGAGGGGACAAGCAACGATGCCTAGGGTTCTGAAAACATCACACTGCACTTCCTTACCCTCGGAGGTCTGCCCGGTGGAAATCGTCTGAAAAGCAACCCGCTTTTGACAAGCCGGCAGGAGGCTGAGCTCGCTTTCAAAGCCTTTTGGGAAGCGGGAGGAAGTGGTGGCCCTTAGGGCGCGTCATGTGGTGAGGGCGCTGCGAGCTGAGGAGCGAGAGCCGCACGCGCAACAAGAGCCCATTCCCCCTTCCTCCTTTCAAACTCTGCCGCTGCTGCGAGCAGGATGCTGCGGCTTTGCAGCGCGATATGGAGGGCCTTTCCAAAAGGCAATCTGCCAACGTTTAGGCAGGACAGGAGGGCATGAGCAGAAGTCGTGTGCACTCTCTTTTGAGCCGAAGTGGGAGCGCCATAGAAATAAGGAGAATACAGTGTCGATGATTCACACGTCTAAGGCTGCGATGTTTTCCGTGTCTCCCCACCCCCAACTCGTAACTAAACAATACTCCTCCCTCCTGTAAGTCTGGCAAGAATGCATTGCAAAAAGCTGCACTTGGCTGGCGAGGAGCTCTGTTTAATCGATGCAACTCGCTCGTTTACTAACCAAATTAACAGGGACTCCTGGTGGTTCCCATGCAAATGTGAACAGGGTTGCAAGGCTCAGCAGGCCGGTGACAAAGCTGTGCAGTGCCCGCCTTTCTCTCTGCAGAAGGCAGAAAGAAAGATGGCGGACCTGGCGCGACACACCCCTGGCTGAGGCCAGCGCACACCTTTTCCCTTTGGAGGCGCCGCAAGGCCACAACAGCACTTGCAAGAAGGGCTCGCTTTGCTGCCTTCGCAAGCCCCTGAATGAAAGCTGGTTGCAAGCTGAGGTTGAAGATGGTGGCCTCTTCACGCGCTCGCTTGGAAAGGAAGGTGCGGCCACTGCACGAGCGAGGATGGCAGACGCAACCTGCAGCTCCCCCTTCAGGAGCGAGCGGAAAAGAGCCTCAGGTGCCACCCTTACCTTTTTGCACCCCGGGCCCCAGCGAGCCCCAATCCTGGTTTTTGCCTTCTTTGAACAAAGCCTCCCCAACTGGGTCTGCAAGGAAGAACAGCAAAAGCAGGGGGAACCAGATGAGCACAAACCCAGCCCGATCCCAGCCCCTGGCCCAGCAACTCCCGCGCTTTTGGGGGGACAAGGCCCCTTTCTTGAGCCAGCCTTGCTCAAGGGCCCCCGCCCAGCAGGCTCCGCCGCTCTGCCTCTCCTCCCCCTCCCCCAAGCGGCATCCCTTTGAAGCCAGGAAACGCATCCAGGAAAGAGGAAATCCAACGTCCGATGGCAGCTGTTGGGGCAGTTTTAAATAGGGACACGTCTGCCCAGGAGTGCAACGAAGAAGCCCTCAAGGCACCCCTGGAGGCTGGGCCAGGCAGCCGGGCATTGCTCCCTGTTCCGTCGCTGTATTGGAAGCAGTGACACTGGCGCCGCCCGTCAAGGGGCATCCGGGGCACGTGCCATGCCTGCCCTACCCTAGATACGCCTCTGGTGGGGAGGGCGCCAGGTGTTGAACAGAATGGGTGCTGAAGGGTGGGAGTATTCACTGCTGCCGAGTGTGGTGCCCTGCGGGTGGGGCACACTGGGAATATGCCCTGTGGCCCTGTGGGCCAGTCCAAGCCTGCCCTGAACCTAGCCAGGCTGATCATAAGGATCAGTGATCATAAGGATTCAGCCCACATGGCTGAAGGCCTTTCAATGTCTCAGCAGCACCATGGGGGTTAACTCATAGAAAAGCAGCCCCCTTGTCTCTGCTGTAATGTTTAAAGGACTCCCAAGTCTTTCAGCCTCAGATTTCCATCTGTACAATTGGTACTTCACAGGGTGGTAGTTGTGAGGGCAAATCATTATAATATGTGTTATTGCTAACTTGGCAAAGAGGGACCTTTTAACGTGGTAATCCTCTTTATTTACCAGGGGGAGAGTAAGTGGCCCTATCCACCCCCAGCACAGTACCTCCAGCGACTGTGGCTGGTGTCTGTCTTCTGTTTCTTTTTAAATTGTGAGCCCTTTGAGGACAGGGATTCATCTTATTAATTTATTATTTCTCTGTGTAAAAACCGCCCTGAGCCATTTTTGGAAGGGCAGTATAGAAATGAAATCAATCAATCAATCAAATAAATAAATAAAGGACATAGGAACATAGGAAGCTACCATATACTGAGTCAGACTCTTGGTCTATCTAGCTCAGTATTGTCTTCACAGAAGTGAATCTATCTAGCTCAGTATTGTCTTCACAGACTGGCAGCGGCTTCTCCAAGGCAGGAATCTCTCTCAGGCCTATCTTGGAGATGCCAGGGAGGGAACTTGGAACCTAGATGCTCTTCCGAGTGGCTCAGTCCCCTAAGGGGAATATCCTACAGTGCTCACACTTCTAGTCTCCCATTCATATGCAACCCAGGATGGATCCTGCTTAGCTAAGGGGACAAGTCATGCTTGCTACCACAAGACCAATTATATTTGGGGGTTTTAAAGGAAAAAATTAAAAGTAGCGTGTCAATCCTAAGATAAAAAATTAAAATAAATTCAAAACCCTGCTTTTATTCTCACCGGTTTTAATGGGGTCTACAATAACCATTCCACAATGCACGGTGAGCCCACAAGATCATGTTATTTATTCTGGTTTAATTATTCTAAATAAGTATATTATAGAAGAATAAAATGTGGATTAGTCAGGAGCAGGCAAAAGCCAAAGACTAACAGCAAATTTGCTCTGTGTGTGGTGAGATTCAGAACCAAAATGTGCAAAGTAGACATGCCTGCACCTAAATATTACTATAGCTAAATCAGAGGACAATTCAAGTTGATTAACTTTACATGGGCATGCTTCCCCATAACATTTCCTTCTGAGGAAACTGTGGATAGGGCTTGCCCTCATGCCCAGAATCTGCCAGCTAATTCTGAGGACAGAAAGAAGTTTCCCCTAGACTAGGCAGGCTTTCAACCCATTGCTTTCCCCTATAGTACGTGGCTTGGCTCACTTGCTGGAATCATTTTGAAGTATACGGACCACAGGTATGTTCTTATGATGCTGCTGTATGCTGGCAGCCCACTGTAGTCTTGATTACATGAATTGATCCGTGGAAAAACCAATGTGTGAAGAATCCTGTCCTTATGATTGGTGGATTAATAACTGTGGGCCTATCTGCTGAGGAGTCCGATCCAGATCTTCCCCAGTCTATATATGAAAATAATAAGCTGATTTTTAGTGAGCTGTAAAAATGTTCCACCATATTTGCAACTGAATAAATTAAGCTTTGTATTTCCCATAGATTTCCCATACTTGTCTAGTTCATTAGCATAAGCACAAGCAACTTCTCTGGGTCGCCTAGATGGTTTGTGTATTGTTCTTAGATTCGAGGGCTCAGTAATTTAACCTTCTTCTCACCCCCATGAAGATGAACAGGATGTGGTCACATGATTCCCACTTCTTTTTCATCGAGTGCACCCTTCTCCTCCTCAAAGATAATTTAATGCAGCAATAACAGAGGAAAGCCGTTTAACTCTGTAAAGATCTCCCCAGGGGAAAACAGTTCTTGGAAAACATGCCGTGTAAAATGAAGCTGCATTTTCAGTAAACAGGCAGTTAGTTGTAATTATGATTCGTCAGCTCTGAACTAGACAAACCAAAGCGTCCTAACAGCAGCCTGGATTAAAAAGCCTGCTTTAAGGCAGCTGTCCACAAGCTAGAGTCGTCAGAGTTACCCTAGAGTGAGGTTGTCCGACTGAGGCTTGGAGACCACGTCAAGCACTTCAAGAGGCAGTGGCGGTTCCTCAGGCCCAGGGCTCAGTGATCCGTTTTCAGGCCCTCTCCTCTCCACTTAGTTGCAGCCGATAGCAGTGAAACAGAAGACTCTGACAAAGATTAATGTGAGTTGTGTCGGGTCTAGGACAGGCTAGGGTCATGGCCAGCCTCCATGATGCAGTATCAGACCTGATGGGCATATCCTCCAACACAGGGAGTGCAGCTAGCTCTGTTGACCAGGCAAAGGTCAAAAGGCCTTGAATTTACACCAGGCCTTAATCTGGAGGCTTCATCTTGCTTTCAAGTCACAAGGGCCAATGTTGCAAATCCCCAAACCTGAGGAAGGCTGCAGTGAACATAGGAAGCTGCCATATACTGAGTCAGACCATTGGTCTATCTAGCTCAGTATTGTCTTCACAGACTGGCAGCGGCTTCTCCAAGGTTGCAGGCAGGAATCTTTCTCAGCCTTATCTTGAAGAAGCCAGAGAGGGAACCTGAAACCTTCTGCTCTTCCCAGAGCGGCTCCTTCCCCTAAGGGGAATATCTTACAGTGCTCACACTTCTAGTCTCCCATTCACATGCAACCAGGATGGACCCTGCTTAGCTAAGGGGACAAGTCATGCTTGCTGCCACAAGACCAGGAGGCAGGTCTCACGATCAAGGAGATCCGCCTCCATAAGGTTTGCGGGGAGAGCGGGCTAAGCCCACTCTCCCTGCAGATGACCAGGGATGCGCACAGGGCATACTGGAGAGACCCCCAAGCTGAGAGGCTGCTTTTCAGCCTCCCAGTCGGGGGTCTCCTTGTGAGTAGCCACGGTGCGGAGCCGCACCATGGCTACTCACGATTTAAAAAACCGGGTTTGCAGATCACTCGCTCCGCAAACCCAGTTTAAGCACCAGGCTACAGAAGCAGGTGACCCGCTTAAGAACCACCAGGCTCGCAGCTGAGCCCGGTGGTTCTCACAGTTGTAGAAAATCGGGCTAGCGGAGTCTAGCCCGATTTTCTACAATCGTGTCAATAGCCTCCAGTTCTCCTCTGTGCAACCCAAGCATGCATGATCCTAGGTAGTTGCAGGGTCCACCCTGGTAGCATATGAATGGGAAACTAGATGTGTGAGCACTGCAAGATATTCCCCTCAGGGGATGAAGCCACTCTGGGAAGAGCAGAAGGTTCCACGTTCCCTCCTTGGCATCTCCAAGATAGGGCTGAGAGAGATTCCTGCCTGCAACCTTGGAGAAGCCGCTGCCAGTCTGTGTAGACAATACTGGGCTAGATAGACCAATGGTTTGACTCAGAATGGCAGTTTCCTATGTTCCTATCAACCTTTTCCCAGGAGAGAGATGCAATGACATAAAAAGCTTGAGCTAATGGATTTTCTGCCTGAAACACAGCTATAAAAGACAGACTTTTGGCAAACAATCATGGGGGGCGGGAAGAGGGAGAGGGCAGTCTTCCTACCAGCAGAGAGAGAGAGAGGGCAGTCTTCCTACCAACACCCATGGTAAGCTGGTCGGGAAAACCCGCCTTTTGCCTGGCAAATCCTTGTGAAGCGTTTGTCTTCCAGCCATCACACTCAGTCCTGTGCTCAGTATATGAGTGTGGCTTGATAAACAATCTGACCCTGAATGCCACTGCTGGCCTACAATTCCAGAGCTTCTGGATCTTGCAACTGAAATCCCCTATGTCCACCTACCCTACAGGCCTCAGTGTCTGGCTTTGATGGTGTCTCCAGGTTGCCCAGTCCCTGCTTTACTTATGAATCTTCAAAGTATCAGGCTGAATATGAGACTCATTGAAGCAGCAGCATCACTGTTTTTCATAGCAATTCTTACTGTTAAAAAAAAACAAAACTGGTTTCACATTGCATTGCATTTTGTTCAATTAAAAAAAAAACAAAATTCTCTCAAACTTGAGCTGTTAGCAAAGAAACCCTGTTATTCCCCCCGCCCCGCCCGCCCATTGTTGGCTGCCCTTTGACCTCCAGGAGTGAAATGAAAACAGTTACCTCAGATGGGAATGGCGATGTGAAGCCATGCTTGGTAAAGGCAGGATTTCCCAGCTGATGATTTAACATGGCCAGTGGCTGTTCTCATGCTGCACTTGAGAATCTCCAAGAGGGCTGCTGGTGCAACATCATGAAGGATGAGAGCAGAGTGTGACCTTTGCCCTTTGTTCTTCCCGAAGCTTCCAAAATCAACAAGGAGGATTCCATCTCACCAGTATTGATAACAGAATGTTATGAAGTGGTGAGAGAATTGCCTTGCCTGAGAGCCAGCGTGGTGTAGTGGTTAGAGTGCTGGACTAGGGCCAGGGAGACCCGAGTTCAAATCCCCATTCAACCATGAGACTCGCTGGGTGACTCTGGGCCAGTCACTTCTCTCTCAGCCTAACCTACTTCACAGGGTTGTTGTGAAAGAGAAACTCAAGTATGTAGTACACTGCTCTGGGCTCCTTGGAGGAAGAGTGGGATATAAATGTAGTAATAATAATAATAATAATAATTTCTTGTACTACAGTCCATAAGGGCAGATAGGTACTTTAGACCTGCTCAAACATTCATCTCTCAACTCAGGTCTTCCTTCCATTCTCCCCAGGTAGAATATAACAATTGATCCTGTATTGTTTCTTTGTATCCAGTTTGTATCACTGAAACCCTAATCTGTTCTTGGACTGAAGAAGCAGACAGATAGTGGGTTAAGAGAGATTCCAGGATTACTGCTGGTCAGATGTCCCTTCCCACTTGGAAAGAGAGGGGTTATAGCTGGGTGAGGTGACTCATGCTGAGAAAAGAACATCTGTGGAGGATCAGTAACTAAATCTTTGTGAGTTGATTCACATTTAGGGGTACTTCCTGGTTATATGTAGAATGGATTATGAAGAGGCCATCTAAACAACTAAGTAGAGCTCATGTTGCTGACTTCATCACCCAGCTCATACTAAACACATTAATTAATTATACAATATTATATTACCCTTAATTTTTATCAAATTCATATTTGCTCCAGGGAGTGCAGCATACCACACACAGCAAAAAAACCTTTGGGAGGTAAGTTAGGGTAAGAGAATGTGACCGGTCTAGTGTCAACCTGTGAACACGGATTTTAATCTGCGTTACCTTGCTCTTAAATCCAGCACTCCAGCCATTACCAATATCCTGCTCTCTACAACTACTTTTGAATCTAATTTAGTTTCAGAAGAAAAATGTGAAACAGTATTGATTCTGGTCTGATGTGATCTTCTGTGATATTTTGCACTTCGCACATTGTAATGTCAATACAAAATAAATGTGAGACAGAGAAGCTATTCTGATGATCACCAGAAAGCGGGCTAAGGGAGCCTATCTCGCTTCTTCGTGATGGTTGAAACCACTGGGCTTTCGGGTGAGCTCGGTGGTTCCAAGGCGGCTAGCCAGCCTAATTCCACTCCCTACCCCACCCCCCCGAATGAGGTTAACAGAGCGAGCACTCTATTAACCTTGTTTTTCTGCACGTGTGCCACCGTGACACGTGGTGACATGTAGACCCCCAGCCAGGAGGCTACAAACTGCCTCCCAAGCTTGGGTGTTCCCCCAGAATGCCCCACACACTTGTGCGGAGCATCCTGGGACTTCCTGAGGGCCAAGTGGCCCCCAATCCCCACACCCCCACCGGCTGCAGCCAGGAGGCCGATCTGGCTGCAGGCAGAATGGGCTAAGCCCGCTTTCCCTGCAAACGACATCAAGGCGCTTCACCCTAACTGTGTGAAGCGCCTCAGAAAGTAGTCCAATGTATCACACTGAGTGTGAATGTGGAGCAGACATGAATGCTTTGATAGTAGAAGGTGATATAACCATGAAAGCTGGTTCTTGTCTGGGTGGTGCACGACGCCAAATAATACACACACAGAGGGAAAAGCTTATGGGATGTTTACTGCTAGCAAGTAAGGCTTTCGGGGCACACCCAAATCGAGAGTGAAGACCACCAGTTACAGGTAAGTATTTATACACAGTGGGTAGCTTAGTCATCTATCATGGTGTAACAAAAGTCTTAGAAGGAATGCAAAGCCTATCATCATGCAGATCCACCTTTGTTTACATCAGAACGAAACAATTGACCATCCCTTAACTTGTATCAGTTTCCCAACATCCACCCTTTATAGCCTATTCCATTTCCCCTTCACTTATCTTCCTAGAGGTGTCAGCGAGTTATATGGGCCCCTTGTCTATGTTTCTCTCAACAGCTGCAGCAGATTTACTCCTTAAGAGGTAAAGGCTACCTCCCTGGGCAGAGAGGGCTGGGGGAACTAACCCCTTCGTTTCCAGTGTGGAACAGGCATAGAGAGTTATGGGACTTCATATTTAGATGACTCTACTGTGGTTCCCTAGGCCTTAGTTTTAGGTTAGACTGCCCTCCCAATGTGGATGGTTTGCATGGGTATATCAAGGCAAACAAAGAAACACGCACAATAGTGTGGAATATATCCTCCTTGACGTGTGAAAACTTTGCAAAATCTGTTGAACTATCTCAGAAGATACAGAGTGTGGCTTCCCAGGGCTTTGTGCCAGGGGCGTAGCAAGACTCTTGGGGGCCCAGGGACAAAATCTTGGTAGGAGTTCCCCCATCACGTGTACCCCAAGTCACACCCCCTGCATCTGATGTCAGATGCAAGGAATGGGGCAACAGGCATCTCCCTTGGCTGCCACCTCTGCCCTTGCCCTGCTCTATAGGAAGGATGCTTCCCCGCTGCACCATTAGGTGGCAATTGTGCCACTGAATTAAAGTAAGTAAAATGTGCCGTAAAGTCAGTTTCAACTCCTGGCGCCCACAGAGCCTTGTGGTTTTCTTTGGTAGAATACAGGAGGGGTTTACCATTGTCTCCTCCAGTGCAGTGTGAGATGATGCCTTTCAGCATCTTCCTATATCGCTGCTGCCCAATATAGGTGTTTCCCATAGTCCGGGAAACATACCAGCAGGGATTCGAATCAGCAACCCTCTGCTGGTTAGTTTCTCTGCTGCACCACTTAAGGTGGTGCCACTGAATTCGGATTGCTATAAAAGGGTTATTTTTCACTTTCTATCAGTGCTTCCTTTGAAGTGAAGATGTTGGGACTTATGCACAGGATTGTGCTTACAGAGTTGTGGAATTGCTTGTTTGATTGGACTCTTATTCTCTCCAGGAATGATTATTTTACGCATTTAAAGTCACATAGGTTGCACATTACCTGAGAATAATTTTTACTGAATACAGGACTAATTTTCAAATAAACATTCATAAGATTGTGCAGGAGACTAAAAGGAAAACTGATACCTTTATCAGTTTTATCTTTTCAAAAATTCTGGTACTTCAGTCCGAGTGCTTCTGGGCATGTGCAAAGTACCCTTCACCACCTCCATCTTTTAATATCTGTTACAATGTTTGTTATAGGAAGTGCTGAAAACAGGAATAAACTCATCACGGTTTTCTAGCTTTGCAATTTTAGGAAGATTAAATTCTAACCAGGAGACTAAGCTTTCAGCCGAATGTAAATTCTCCCTCCCTTCATCAGTTCCCAGGAAGGAAAAGCACTAATATCACTGCTCGTTACATAATATTTTTTATTAAATGGAGGAAAAGGCGGAAGTTAACATCGCCCTCTACGCCTGAGCTAAAATGGCTCCACATCCGTATCCTTTTTCTAAAAACCACAGGGTCGCCATTCCCATTGGCCAATTTAAGACGGTCTACCTTTCCGATTGGGACAGATGGCTTTCCGCTTGTATCTTCTTACCGTTCATTGGCTACTCGTTCCGTCATTACGAAACATCCCTCTATATTTGGTCTCTTTGCGGAGACTGATTGGCTAGATTTTATGTCATTCTCTACTTTATTCCCGCCTGCTGCTACATAACGAAAGGTTCTAGGAGACCCTCTGAGTTCTAATAGGATTAGGGGCAACTCAATCAAAACTCAAGTTGGGTGATTTCATCACAGGGATTCAACCTTGGACACTCCACAAGATCGGCGATTGGCCAATAACGACGTCAGTTACTTCGCTTGCCTCTTCCCTTCGCCTCCCGTCCCACTTGTCACACTTGTTCGAAGAAGAACTTTCGGTCAATCTCCGCCTCCCTGACCCTCCCGCCATGGGGTGGAGCTTCATTTAGAGGCGTTTCCCGAAAGGGGCGCCGCCGTGAAGTTTTTCGTAAACTGCCCTTACTCCCTCTTCTCCCGCCCCAGACCCCGCCTTGCTCGGCTGAATGGGCGAAGGCCCGGTCAATCGCAGTGAGCTCCGCCTTCCGTGGGTTGCTTCTGGCTCTATGATTGGGCGGAACGGCGGGAGGCGTGCACCAGGACTTGGGGCTGTGTCGGCGCAGCGCCCTCCCCTCGCCAACCCTTTGGCGGTCACCGGTGGGGTTAGGCTGCCTCGTCACCGACTTCGCGGCCCCCGCCCCGCCCACCCCTCCGGCGCCACTTGGGTTGGCCTCCCCCCTTCAGCCAACATGAGCGGTAAGGACGGGACTATCCTGGCCGGGCGGGGGGCGCCGCCTTCTTTCCCTCCCTCGCGCCCCGCCCAGCCCAGCCCCCCGGGCGGAGGGACCCGAGCGGGGGAGGGGTAACGAGCCTGGGGAAGGGAAGGGAAGGGAAGGGAGGGCAGGCAGGCGAAGCTGAGAGCCCAGGGCAGGGGGACGCCCTGAGGGAGGGGCCCCGCGGAGGGGAGCGGGGCTTAGGGCTGCGCGGGGTGGAGGCAGCCGCCGTAGGGGGAGGATCATGGAGAGGGGGGGGGTGCAAAGGCGGGACCAGGTGGGGGCAGGAACAGACGCCGGGGTGGCGGCGGCGATGCCTCTCAGCGGGGAAGAAGGAGCGGCGGCGGCGGCGCTGCCGGCGGGCTCTCCCCTTAGGCTGCTGGTGGTGGTGTGGCCCGAGATGAGGGCAGAGGCAAGTCGTGGTCTCCTCCAGGCAGACGTGGGGAGGAGTGCGGGTGTCCCCTCAGTGGCCTCCACCCCCAGCAGTTAACTGGAGCCAGAACTCAGCCGCGCCAGTCGTAGGACTCCCGAGGTTAGTCATGAAGTGGGGGGATAGCGCTGAACATGTACAGAGTGCCTTTGTACCTCTTTATGCCTCAAATGCCACAGCTAGGCGGACAATCTGTGGGGGGTGGATTCCAGGCAGGCGGAAATGGCTTCCGGGCGGGCCTGAGTCCCAGCGCCTTGACTGCTGAGAAATGAATCATTGATAGAAACTCGGAAGGCGGCGTCCAGTCAGGTGCCTCATGCCCGTCGATAGAGGGGCTCCTTCGCTCCGATAACTTGGAGTGACCTTCTTGGGAAAAACAAGCAAATGTGCCCACTCTCGGGTTTCTCAGGCCTCCCCTGTTTTCTCCTACCCTATTGAGACAGAAGCGTGCAAACGTACTTGGAGCTCTTCATAGGGCAGAAATTAAACGCGGAAGTCACTGTGCTTGGTGTGGCTTCCCTCGGTGTACCCGGAAGGAGTAGGCACAGTTTTGAGCGGTACAAAAAGTCAGACGTTTGGGCGAGCATCGAATCACTCTTGCTCCACCTGAACTGCTTACCCTCCTCCCATCAGATGGTTTTTGCAACTTCTTTATACTGATGGCAGCTGGTGTAGCCATTTCCGCCTGCCTGTAGTAGTATAGAAATTAGGGGTGTCCATTTTGGAATTTTCTTGTTTCGATTTCAAAACATCCCCGTTTTGTACCTAAATTTTCTGAATCCGAATCAGCCCTGTTTTGTTTTGTAGCCAAATTTTCTGAATCCGTATCGATTTGGATTTTTAAAAAGGGTCCCAGGGCAAAAAGAGTGGGTGGTGGTGGTAGTGTCCAATGGGTGGAAGCTACCACCCAAATTTCAAAGGAATTAGGCAAAGGGCTGACTTTTTTGGTGGTTTTTTTAAAAGTTTACACATCTTTAAGAATTTTCCCATAGGGAATAATGGGGATTCCAGCAAATGTATCGCTTCAAATCAAGGGGAAAGGGATGACCCAGAGCAGAGTGTGGTGGGTGGTAGTGCCCAATGGGGGCAAGGAAACTTCCAGAGTTATTTCAAAGGAATTGGGTAAAGGTCTGATCTTTTGTGGTTTGTTGAAGTTTACGTCTCTTTAAGATTTCTCCCATAGGGAATAATGGCGATTTCAGCAGCCCCATAATTCCACTTGGGGGGCACTGGGGTTGTCCAGAGCGAGGGGTTGTGTAGTGCACATAGGGTGCCAACCACCCCCATACCCACAAGCCTGTGGGGTACTGGGTTTTGTTGTTTCTGAGGTGTTCATTGTAGATTCTCTGGTAGCATATGAGATTTTCAGTGAAAAACAAGAATCCACTCTCATATGCTACCAGAGAATCTACACTCAGAACACCACAGAAACAGCAGAACCCAGCACCCCATGGGTTAGCAACCCTTCCCCTGGCCAATATGGTGGCAAGAAGCAGTGGCAAGAAGCAAAAGAGCCAATGGGGAACAAGGAGGGAATTGTCAGCCGGTCGGCCCATGATTTAGGTCACTGATCAGAAGGCTGGAAGGGTGGGAAATTCAAAGAGATGTCAAACACAAAATGGAGACTGACTCGGAGATCACCACAAAATGGAGGTCCGAAACAACAAAACGTTTTGTAGCTGAAACAGGGGCGTTTTGTTTTGTATACAAAACTTTTGGATCTGGAAAATGGGTGTTTTGTTTTGTCTACAACACACCCGAAACAGGCTGTTTTGGGTACAAAACGTTTTGTATCTGAAACGTTTCGCACATCCCTAATAGAAATTTATACTCAAAATCTATTCGGCCCTGAAACTCTGGGCTAATCACTCTTTTTCACAGCCTAAACTACCTCACAGGATTGTTCTGAGGATAAATATTATGTACATCACCCTGGGTTCCTTGGAGTAATAGTGGTATATAAATAAATGTAAATACAGTACATGTATGTTAATGGGGTTAGTTTTACCCATGGTGCTCCACTACCATGTAAAGAAGTGTGTTTATGAAAGGAGATCTCACTGCTGCTGTTCAACAACTGAATTACGAAAAGTGCTTTTCAGCAACATGTTCAGAGGTATCTTAAAAATACACAAGGTTTCCCCTTCTCTGCTCTAGAAAAGTATCTTTGTGAAAAGATCCAGTACTGGGTCTCTGGCATTTAGTATAAAGATTTTTTTTGTAAATCTTGTTTGCTCGATGGTAGTAAGGGAGCACAAAGTATGTTAGATCTATTAAGATTGCTTGCCACATAGATTCATATATAAATCCCTTTTGTTTCCTGTGTGTATCTGTACAACCTGTCTGCTCCTACACCAGCAGGGCGAGGAAGTGTCCGGGGGGCACTTAGGAGAGAGTGTTGGGTTTGTATGGGACAGACCCAGGCTCGGATATCCTCTCTGCGCACTGTCTGGACTAGATCACTGTGTCTTAGCTTAGCCCACTTCATATGATTGCTGTGAATCTCCACTCTGCAGGATACTATGACAATTGTTAATAATAAATAACAGAAGCTGGTCCAATGAAAGAGGCAATCTCACTTTCACATATCTTATTCTTAGCACTACAGCAAGTTTCTTCCTTCTCCCTCCCCTAAGATCTGACTTAATTTTCCATTAGTAATGTTTGACACACATCACCCTCTTCTGGTATGTTGACTGAGGCTCTTTAAAGGCTAGCAGGATCTTGCTAATTGCATTTGTACCTTCCAAGGAACTCATGCTGTATTTGTGACGTTATTGCATTTTAACCCTGTAAGGTGGGCTAGGTTGAGACAGGGCCATTTTTGATGAGCTTTATGACTGAGCAGGAATTTCAGTGTGGGTCTTCCTGGTTCCAGATCAACACCTGAACCTCTGCCCTTCACTCCACTGGCTCTCTGTTTCCTGTTTCATTTTTTCTTTCTTTTCTTCCCTCATCTCTGTTCTTTTTCCCCACAGGAATCTTAACTTGGGTGTAGTTCTTTATAGTGCTATTTGTGTTTGAGTGCAAGTTCTAAATTTGGGGTAACTATGTTATGGCACCAGGTACCTGAGTAATCATAATGCTTTGTTTGCAGTAAATGAATTGAATAACTTAACCAGTAACTGCCTAAAGTGCTTGAACATCCTCCCTTTTTAATGACTCTTACTCTTATGCCCCCTCTTGGCTTTTGTACTACTTGTTTGACCATTTAGTTTTTTCTCTGGCTCCCCCCAATCCCCATGCAGATCATGATATTTCAGAAGAAATGGTTATTGTCAAGACTGAGAAGATAGAAGAAGGCAGCAGCAAGGATGGAGGAAACTGTGAGGGCCAGGTGAGTAGGGCTTCTAAAATAGGAATGGATAGGAACAGGTAACAATCCCAAGTGTTGGGTGTTAAGGGTGTGCATGAACCAGTTTGCTGCTCCCCTTATGGCGTGTTGAGGCGGGGTGGAGACTTTAAGGGGCAGGGAGAGTGCCCTTACCTTCCTTGCTGCTTCCCCTCGCTGGTACTCTCCCCAGAACTGCTGGTGCTGGGCTGTAGTGTACCTCCCTGCAGCCCCGGTAAGTGTCGTGGCGCGCACATGTGTCAGCCACTTCCAGTATGACACTTACCAGGGCCGCAGGGAGGTACACTGCAGCCCTGCATGGGGAGATCACCTGCAGGGGGGAAGTGGTGGGGAAGGTAAGGGCGCCCTCCCTGCCCCTTAAAGGCCCCCGCCTTCCAAGAGTGCATGAAACAGTTCGTGTCCATCCCTAATCTCTATTCCCTATATTATGGTGATACATTTTTGTGATCCACTTCTTTGAGTAAAATTGGTTGGCCTTTTTGCATTCCTCAGGAATGTGTTCTGAAACTTGGACAATCTCGGAAGGGGATGGGTTGTTGAAAGGGCTGTTCACTCCATTTTTCCCAGTGTTAGTGTGAGCATTATAGTTTGAACTTTGCCTGTCTTAAGATTGTTGAACTAAATAAATCTTTGTATAGCCAATGGTAACTTTGGTTTGTGGGTCTGTCAGCTTGAACCTGTTGGAGCACATTTTAAGGCAATTTTGAAAGTTCCTTCATGATGAAAGATTTGTGTTTTCACTAGAAATCTTACAGGTGGCTTTCATCCTCTCTAGTGCTAAGCTTGCGAGGTCAGTATTTGCAACTTCTGCCGGTGGGTGGATCGCATGTTCTCATAGGCTTTCTGCCTGTATGCTCCTCCTCAATTGGTTCTTATTTTATACTGTCCATTGGATAATCAAATGGGCATGTGACTCCTCTTTCCCTGTTTTGTGTTTCCTGTTAGGAGTCCCAGCCTTCCTCTCTGGCTTTGCTGGCAGCCACGTGCAGCAGGATTGAATCTCCCAATGAGAATGCCGATAGTGCACAGGGACAGCAAGCAGGCTCAAATGAACTGGACCTTGCAGCTGCTGCAACTCAAATCTCTCAGAATGCAAACGGTTGGCAAATTATTTCCACTCACGCGGGGACCTCCAACTCGCCAAAAGATCAAGGGAGCAACAGCAATGAAGAGAATGAATCCTCATCAAAAAACCGACCTGCTGCCACTGGCCAGTATGTGGTTACTACTACACCTAACATGCAGAACCAGCAAGTCCTGACAGGCTTGTCAGGAATGATTCCCAATATTCAGTATCAGGTGATCCCCCAGTTTCAAACTGTGGATGGGCAACAGTTGCAGTTTGCCACCAACCCCACCCAGCTCAGTGTGCAGCAGGATGCCTCAGGCCAACTGCAGATCATCCCTGGGACAAACCAGCAGCTCATTGCAAACAGATCTGGGACAGGCAACATCCTGGCTGCCATGCCAAATCTTCTGCAGCAGGCTGTGCCCATTCAAGGAGTTAATGCCCTCTCAGGGCCAGCTCAGTATGTCACCAATGTCCCACTGGCTTTGAATGGCAATATTACCTTGTTGCCTGTCAACAGCATTGCAGCCAGTTTGGCACCCACTTCTCAGTCAGTTACGTTAAGCAGCTCTGGCTCTCAAGAGGGTGGCTCGCAACCAGCAACGTCGGGCACCTCAATCAGTTCCTGCAGCATTGCCGCATCGCAAGCTAACTCAGGCTGTTTTTTTACCAGTGCCAACAACTTCAGTGCCACTACCACGACGAGTAACATGGGCATCATGAATTTTTCCACCAGCGGCAATGTGGGAACAAATGTCCAGGTGCAGGCATCTCAGAGGACAAGTGGTACTCAAAATGCTGACTCCCTGCAAGGGCAACAGAAAGATGCTGATCAAAGCCAGCAGCAACAGCAGCAGATCCTGGTGCAAGGAGGACAACTTGTGCAAGGAGGTCAGGCTGGTCAGACCTTTACTACCCAAGATGCCTTACAGAACCTGCAGATCCAGACCATCCCCAATACTGGCCCAATCTTTATTCGAACACCCACTGTGGGGCCAAATGGGCAAGTCAGCTGGCAAACTATTCAGCTACAGAATCTTCAGGTTCAGAACCCACAAGCTCAGACAATCGCCTTGGCTCCAGTGCAGGGAGTGTCCCTGGGGCAGACAGGGAGCACCAACACAACGCTCACACCAATAGCTTCTGCCTCTCTGCCCAGCGGCACAGTCACTGTGAATGCCGCTCAGCTCTCCTCTGTTCCTGGCCTTCAGACCATTAACCTTGGGGCCTTGGGAGCATCTGGAATCCAGGTTCACCAACTGCAAGGGCTTCCACTCACTATAGCAAATGCCACTGGTAAGAGGCAATTTTCAGTAATGCATGATGTTGGTTTGAGATACCCATCTATTTAGAAAGAGTTCCTGTTTTCACTTCTTAAAAGGACAGATTTCTAACAAGATGAGGGACAGAAAGAATTATGCAGGACAGGGCTAGATATTTTTCTACCCTTTGATGGAGCTTCTAGCTCAGAATGAGTCTTTTGAAATGGCAATCATTCTTTGCACTATCACTTAGCTCATTAGAAATGTAAAAATTGCTTTACAGCAGCTTGAAGAGAACATTTGTGAAGCAAATCTTGGTGTGCTTGAAGCTTATGTTTGCTTACTCAGAAATTAATTCTCACTAATTGCCATAGAGCTTACTCCTGGGTAAGTGTACAGAGGATCACATTGGAGCAATATAAAGAGTCAAAATTTGAAGTCAGCACATTTGGGAGTATGGAAGTCTTAGTATTTTGAAACCCAGCAGATTTTCCTCCTCCCTTTTCAATAGACCCCCTTTACTGGTAAATGTAATACAACTTTTTAGGTAGTTCTGAGAGCCATCAATGAAGGATTTTACTTGCCAATGTTCTGGTTTCATCATGAATCCAAAGCAAAAAAAAACATAATGCCCAAACTATCTTTTCCAAACCTTTAGGCATAGAGTTTCATAGTTCTAGTTGGGAAATACTGCCTCTGGTAAATACTCTAGTCTATGAGAACTCATTCCACACAAAAAATAGTTAGTCTTTTAGGTGCCAGAGGTTTTATTTGAAAAACGTATTTGTCAGTTTTGTAATAAAATTTCTTGAACAAGGAATTAAAATAAGCAACTTACTGGTGAAAATCCATGCTCTTTTCACACATTTTGGGCTTTGCACCAGAAAATGTAAATATTGTAGTAATTGAGCTTATAATAGTAATATATTTGCAGATCAGCCTTAATTAGAAAGGGGGAAACAGTTTTTAAAAAATCATGAAATCACAGATTAGAGTAAAAAGTGAGGGTACATTAAAGCCTGAATTTATATATATCCAGCTTTAAATATGCATGTAATATTGCAGCAATATTGTGGGAAGATTGGATTTCATAGCTGCAGACCTGTTATGGGTGGAAGCAGAGAGGATGCTTAGGAGGCAGATAGTGCATGTGTGTTGCGGTGTGGGGGTGCTATCTGGAGGTGACTCACATGGGAGGCTTTGGGATTGGTGAGTGTTTTAGAGTAAGGGTCTGGAATAGTGCCACAGAAAAGAAGCTGGGGGGTGGAGGGGTTACTTGTTGATTGCTGATGCCACGAACAACTGGTTCTCCTTGTGGTTCCATTCACAAAATAAACTTTTAAAGCCGTTACCTTATTATAAATGGGTCATCTGAAATTTCCCTCTAGTCTTCCTAGTCACTATAACTTGAGGAAAGCATCTTCCACTGATCTAGGAATCAAGCCACTGAAATAAGTGCTGTCTGTCTCTGATTCTTGATTCCAAGGTCCGCTGAGGATGTGTTAAGTACTGTGAATTGCTCAACTATATCAGCAGAATAGCAAAGGATGTGCATGTACAACCCTTGTGACTTGAGAATTGAGGACTGCATACATAGAACAAGCAATAACAAGAAAAATGCCAGGAAAACAAACGATGGGGGAAGAGAGCAGATATACAGACACAAATGCTGTTCGCTGGCACCCCCATGCAAATGTCCAAGGTCATGGGCTCAGTAAATGATGCAGAATTAAAACCTTGACAAATATGATAGATGTCTGTGTTATGACTGAATCATGGCTTACGTTTGGTTTATTTAGTGCCATATATCTGCTGGTGCTATAATGGAATCCACTGTTAAAATTTGCATTTAGAGGATTTTGGCTGATCTAAGACTTCTAGTAGTCCAGAAACTGGGCTGTTATGCCTTCTGTTCTCTTGTGTCTCTCATGGCTGTCTGGGTCAATGAAAGTAAAGCACTTGTCTAGGGCTAGGTTGAGATTTAAACCAGGAGTACCTGATATTCTTACCCACACTACAGTTTTATTTATTTATTTATTTATTTAATTTTATTTTTATACCGCCCTTCCGAAATGGCTCAGGGCGGCTTACAATTTGAATAGTACTAATACAGAATATGAATAATACTGACATTAACTGCTCTGATTTATGCAAGGAGTTTCCAAATAACTAGTGTGTGTGTGTGTGTGTGGTTTTCAAATATACACTTAAAAAAACATCTATGGGAGGGATGTGGGATGACTAAAATGTCTAGCCTACACATTAATATAAAGGCTCGCATTTGTTATGAAGGGTGAAAAGAACATAGAGTTGTGTGAATGTGCTCTAAAACTAGCTTTTGGCAGTCAAAAAATGCAGAAACTAAGCCTAAGATTTCCTGGGAAAGTAATTCTGTTTGGAAAGCCTGTCTTGGTGGTGATGGTTCTTTGCATTGTTTTGGGGGGATGGTACATATTTCAGTGTTAAAAAGTAGTCCAGTTGCTAGGTGTGTGCATGGAACTGGTTTCTGTGGACTGTACTGCCTCTGGTCTGGTTCACAGTTGAACCAGCCTGGTTCAAAGAAAACCAGTTGGCGATCAAATGGTTGGTGCACACCCTTTCCAATTGGAAACCAAATTTCTTGGAGAATTTCAGAGTAACTTCTAAGTATTGCCTGGTTTAACTTTTGTTTACTTCACAAAGGATAATTAGATTGATTTGAAGGAGCTGGGAGGACTAGTTCATATTGTTGATGATTGGTAGTACATGGTAGTGTGAGATCCATCCTAAAAAGATTAAATTTCTGCAGCTTGCATGTATTAAGCAATTTCTTCTTGCATAATTCCACAGTTTTGCACAATACAGCTAATTACAGGGAGAGATAAGAAGTTACATAGGTTTCTTATGTTTCTTTTTTAGATTTTTAGCCCTTTGGGGACAGGGAGCCATCTTTTTTATTTATATCTCTGTAATCTTTATAACTTTGGGAACATTTGGTTGAAAAGTGGTATAGAAATATTTGTTCTTGTATTCTGACCACAGATCTTATTGAGCAACTCTTGCTGCTGAGATTTCAGCAGGCATTGCTCACATACTTTCAAAATATCTTTACAGCCATAGAGACTATAAACTTGTTCTTTTTTGTGTGAAAGCTCAGGTTGCCACAAAATTGAATTGTTTGTACGGTTTCACATTCTACACCTTTTCTCAATTTCTCCAGAATTGTGGCTACACACTGTCCTGATTGTTATCCTTCCAAATAGATGGTGTGCTGCTTGTCTTGAACACCGACTTGGTGTAGTCACTGGGCGTAGGGCAGATGGGGGTGGGGTTGGATGGCATGGCCATCGATACCTCCAACAGGAGCCATGTATGTTGGCTCCTTGTGAATGTTTGCTTTGACCCAAAATTTCATGTTACATTTGCTTTTAATGGTTCATTTCCCTTATTCTGCTTCCCCTTCTCTAATTTCCATTGAGGTGGGGATGCCTATATCCTGTGTGTTCCACATTAGGCATGTCTCATGCTGGCCTGAAATTGATTACCTTGGAACCCTGGAAATCGTAGTGTTCTGAGGATATTGTTAATTCTTGATCATTGTTCTTAGTGAAACTCTCCCCACCACCACAAAACTACAGTTAACCAAGATTCCTTGTAGGGAAGCCATTATACTTGCATCATTTCCCTTTGTTTGTAGTGTAGGTGTAGTCTTTTGCTAACAGAAATTGATATTGAGGTCCAGAGTTTAAAATATAGATGCTCTTAATTGCTGACTGAAATTACTTGAAATGGGATATATGATGATATAACTGATTATAATACTTAAGATTTTCTTTTCCACATGACTTTTTTCCAGGAAGTCTCTAACAAAACTCTATTTTAAAAAGTTAAGGTTATCAATTCAGAGTAAGGGCTCAGCTAAAATAAATGATGTAGTAGTATGTTCATTTGCCCAGCATAAATGAAGATCATGTAAAAAGTAATGACAGGAAGGATTTCTTTGAATGCTTTGGGTTTGTCTTGGCTTCTGTCCTCCTTAAAAGGTTGAAAGGCAGGAGATAAGAGAGAGGCCTGCTGCTTTAAGGGGTTTAGGTTGAATTCCACTGCAGTTCAGTTCAGTAGTACACATTAAAAACATATTACAAATTTGTGCATGCTTCATAGTTCTTATTGGTTATGATTAGCACTTTAGGAGTGGCATTTGACCTGTTAACTTGCTCCATCTTGCTTTACAACGCAGCATTGTAGTGAGCATCCTAATTAGATTTTCCCGTTTGAACTGGAGCTTGACACAGATTCAAAGGTATGTCAAACCAGTTGTTGAACCATTAATAACTTGAACTGAAGCCAAATCAGAACAGTGTCAGTTGCATCTGAATCCAAACAGAAACCATCACCAACCCATTTATTAATTTAAAACATTCATATCCTGCTGTTTTATTCCATTAATGTTCCAACAAGCTATCTAACCTGAAATACAATAATTTCATAAATAGAATGACTTAAAACTGTTAAGAGGACAGAAAGAGGAAAGAGCCAGCGTGGTGTAGTGGTTAGAGTGCTGGACTAGGACCGGGGAGACCCGAGTTCAAATCCCCATTCAGCCATGATACTTGCTGGGTGATGCTGGGCCAGTCACTTCTCTCTCAGCCTAACCTACTTCACAGGGTTGTTACGAAAGAGAAATTCAAGTATGTAGTATACCGCTCTGGGCTCCTTGGAGGAAGAGCGGGATATAAATGTAAAATAAAATTTAAAAATAGTAATAATAAAACAAAAACCAGATGTGTATTCAAAGTGTTAGCGCTATAAAACCAAGCTTTGTGCACTGGTCTGAACTTGTTCTGGCTCGTGGTTCTGCAAACTGGTTTGTTCCAGTTCGGCCCAACTACGAAGTGGTCTGGTGGTTTGAGGGTGACTCCTGGGCACCTTTAGAAGCAAGCAGGTCCTTACCTGCATGCCCGCTGCTCTAGGCAGCTTCCTCCAGGCAGCATTATGTTGTTGACCACGCACCTGACCTCTGTGCCTGCATAGAGGCTAGTACTGCGCCGCCACCTCTTGCGGCCTTCTGTGGGGAGTGCCACAGCAGCAGGAAGCTGCCTGGAACGACAGTCATGCAGGTAAGGACCTGCTTGCTTACTTTCAAAGATGCCACTTGTTGCCTCCTGCCATTCACCTCCAGACCGGTTCATGGTTGGGTCGAACTGGAACAAACCATTTCATGGAAGAATGAACCCGAACCTAGCTCAACAGGCAAGCACTCTTTTCTTATTCAAAAGCAATTTGTTTATTCAGCATCTTGTGCACCGAGAGAAGTGAGAGCCCTGCATTTCACCGCAGACACAAAGCAAGGTAAAACAAACAGCTTTAAAAAAGCTCCCTGCAATGTAAGTCCTTGAGCAAACACTTGATTTTGCAAATTTAACATCCTCCAATTCAGGGTTAGACAGCCTAACATCTATAAAGCAATTAAGTGTGACGATTTATTTCCAGTATGATGCTGACCAGGGCAGCAAGAAGGTACGCTGCTGCCCTGCATCAGTGATTTTGGCACCAGTGGGGGGAACAGGGTGGGGGTGGGGGTGTAAGTGCACCCTCCCTGCTCCTTAAGGTAACCCCCTGCCTTTGCCAAACCGGCCCAAATGCCGGAGCTCTAAACCAGTTCAGCGGTCTATAAAAGGACTGCCGAACCAGCTTGTGCACATCCCTACCCCACCCAGAGGCTCTCTTCCTAGTTGTTGGTAGTCCAGTGGGAAAAGCTTTACTACATTCTAACTAAATTGACAGCGAAGGTAAGCCATTAAAAAGTTCTCTGAGCACAGATGTTTGCTGCTTTACAGGCTATACTTTGGATGAATTAAACTATGGAGGGCCAGCTTGTGGCATGGGTGCCCCAAGAGGCACAGAGGTTTGTGGCACTTCTCGCCTGGCACAGGGCCTTTAGGCCTGCTTCTGGCACATAGTGCCAGGTCTGCGCAGCTGCTTTTCCTCTTCTCTGTGACTCAGACTAAGATAGCTACACCAAGATGGGATAGGGAGGCTCCATTGTTAGCATCATAATAAGTAGAGTGGTGCTGTCTCACACTGCATGGCACACTTGCCAGAAATGTTGGCCCCATTACATTAACCGAAAGTTGAAGGAACTTTCAACTTTCAATATATCATTGACATATAATGTAAGACATTGCTTTAAATGGTGTGTTGGCCATCACTCAAACTGCAGGCATGGGCAGGAAGATTGGCTGCTTCTTGTTTAAATGCTACAGTCAATGTTGTGATATATTAGAGGTGACTCGAATGAGTTGGGCAAATCTTAGATTTTCCAAACATCCAGGCATCTGGCACAGTGTTAGTACTGTAGGTGTTTGACTTTTGGCCCTAAGTAGCAAAATGCAATTCTTACTAGATCGTACTAGATTTGTCTGGTTAATGACTTTGCAACTTTTAGCTTGATGTGGAGCACTTCAAGTAGAGTGAAGAAAGAACTGAAAATGAAGTGGGCTGCCAGATTAGGTGGGCAGGTAAGTATTCAGCTATTTTGTGAAGGTAGAAGCCTGACTGGAAATTGGCAGACCTAACTGGCTGGCTTGGTTAGCACAGCCCCGTTTCAGTTGGTTGGTCTCCTGCTTTCAGCTCTTCTCCTTGGTAGATGATAGGTGGAAAAGAGATTGTGGAGTGGTGTGTGCTTAAATCGACCATCTTGGTATGAGGATTACTGATTCCCAACCTGAAGTGGCCTCCATGACAGGGAGCAGAAGCTGACCCATCTGAGCTGTCAGCTGCAGCCTGCAGGACCATTAGTTGGAGCCCTTTCTCCTTGACTGCTACAGACACCAAGAGATCAGAATTGCCTCAGATTCCCTTGGGTATTAGCTTACTAAGGTAAGGTAAAGTGTGTCAAGTCGATTTCGACTCCTGGCGCCCACAGAGCCCTGTGGTTTTCTTTGGTAGACTACAGGAGGGGTTGACCATTGCCTCCTTCCACGCAGTATGATATGATGCTTTTCAGTATATTCCTATATCACTGCTGCCCAATATAGTAGCAGTGGGGATTCAAACCGGCAACCTTCTGCTTATTAGTCACGCATTTCCCCACTGTGCAACTTAAGGTGGCTACTAGCTTACTGTGGGGGTTGAATTTAGCTTCTGGGCAGGGTAGCCATATCCCACGCAGGCCTAACTTAGCAAAAAGCTATCAATGGCTTAAGTAACTGGCCCTATCCACCCCCAGCGCAGTGCCTCCAGTGACCATTGCTGGTGTCTATCCTGTGTTCCATTTTAGATCGTGAGCCCTTTGGAGACAGGGATCCATCTTATTTATTATTTCTCTGTGTAAAGCGCCTGAGCCATTTTTGGAAGGACGGTATAGAAATTGAATAAATAAATGGCTAGTTGGTAGAAAACTTTAGCTTGGTTTAAGTGACCATATGGGTGTCTCTTGGCTTTCTTGTTATATGAATAACTAAATATGGGTATGGAAAATTGACTCTCGCCCAGTTTATTCTGGAAAGATTTGCATGGTAATGTCTTAAAACCTGGTGAACTAGTTTAAGATACTTGCATGGCTAGTATGAGAAAAAGAATCAGTGGTTTGAAAGTCTGAAATTCTGAGTGTTGAGTCATACTCTTCTTCCCAGTTCCCATTGCTTTTAGATCATTCTGAATTTCCAGTGGGATATTTTGTGGGTTGGGCAATGGGGAGGTTGTCAGCTGAGCTTTTAGCTAATTTAATCACTTGCCTTTTAATCAATTAAATATGTATATTTCCAACACCTCAATACAGTTGTTACTTTTTGAGGTTGAGAGAACTTAGCTCATTGTTAAGTTCCAAACATTGTTAAAAGGAAAGGCCATCTTTACTATTTTCTTCTTTATTACATTTAATGGTAACTAACAAAAGAACCAAAGTAGTCCCCAAACCTAAGCAAGCCTACCCTTAACCTCTTTAGTTTAAATATGCCCCCTACTGACTAATTTGCTAAAGCTTTTAACTGTTGCTAGACTGACTGAAGCTTTTAATTGTATTGTTCTGGCTTCAGTGACTTCCCTGTGCTACTTGCCATAAAATGGGCCCAGATTTTGTATTTTGATGGTGCTTGATAACTTGTATCTCTGCTATTCTGCAGTGTGCTACCTTAGTTCTACATCCTCCTGTTGGTTTCAAAGAACAAAGAACTTGCTGCTTGATTAGATTATTAGTTTGATTAGATTATTTAAAAAGAGGTTAAATCTTGTGAAAGTGCTTTTGTTGCCAGATATACAAACATTCAGACAATATAAAAGGCAGAATAGCAAAACATCTGGTAAGAGAACATATAGTAATTGTTCTATTTTGGTGCTCATGACAGAAGCATTGCAAAATGTTCTTTACTGCTATTTGTATATGCAGTTCTGAGACTTAGAAATAGAAATGAGACATGCTGGGACTTGTGCAGAAATGACGCTACATGCCTTGGTTGCAAAAGGCCATGGCTGTCTTGTCTCCTAGTTGTTTGCAAACTTATCTTGAAGCAGTGACAGATATATACAGGTTGAGTATCCCTTATCCAAACTGCTTGGTAAGTATCCCTTATCTCAGGGATCCTCAACGTTGGGCCCCCAGATGTTAGTGGTCTTTAACTCCCATAATCCCAAACCCCAGTGGCCTTTGGTTGGGGATTATGGGAGTTGAAGTCCAATAACATCTGGGGGCCCAACGTTGAAGATCCCTGCCTTATCTGAACCTTTCTGGATTTTAGAATATTTGCATACTGTAATGAGATATCTTGGGCATGGGATCCAAATCTAAACACAAAAGATTACTGTACACTGTGTTTTATTTTTTTAGGTTTTATTTAAAGTATAAAAACAAATAAGCATTGAATTTATGATAACTACAGGTAGCTATAAAAGTAATGAAAACTAATTGCGAGACAATTTTCAACGCAATAATGTTGCATTTGGCACACCATGGTGGTTTCTGGATTTTGGAGCATACTGGATTTCAGATGTCCAGATTAGGGATACTCGACCTGTAATGCATGAGACAGGTGGGAGGATCTACGAAAGGAGTAACTGTCACTTTCCTTTTGGTTAATGTGGGGACAAAAGGCAAAGCAAATGACACAAAAAGGTTACAGGTTTACAGGTGCCTAGCAGCAATCTGGATGAAAACAACTTATTTTTAGGAGCCAGAATTACCTTAAAATAGGTTTTTAAAAAACTTGAAAAAACCATAAAGTAGCCATTAAACAGCCATTAAAAAGATAAATAGAAGCAGGAAAGCTGAGACACCTGGCAGTGTCTAAGGGGTAAAAGCCTGAACAAATAAAAAGGCCTTTAGTTGTTGTTTTTAAAAGCAGCCACACATGTCAAGGAGCAGACATTCACTGGGAGAGCATTCCAGAGCCTAGGGGGCAACAACAGAGAAGGCCCTGTTCCACGTGCACAACAGTTTAGCTTCTCAACCTAAACGTCAGCGCAAGGAGCAAAGGCCTCTTTGACAATCTCTTTGGGTGGGCAGAACCCCTTGAGAGCAAGTGGTCCTTCAGGTATCCAGGGCCCAAACCATTTATGGCATTTACAATGCCCATAATCCCCAGCTACAGTGTCCAGTAGCTAGGGATTATGGGAATTGTAGACCAAGATCAGATGGACATGGCCAGGTGGAGGAGTGAGCAAGCAAGGTGAGGGCAAGCGGGTTTACCACCCTCCATGGAATGGGGAGTTTCTTGCCACTTGCAAGTAGCAAGTTCCCTCTCCCCCTCGCACACGCACCCACGGAGCAGAGGGAGTGGTCTGGCTCTTAAGTTTTTGAGCTGGCTCTTCAAACAAAAGAGAGTTCATCAAAGTCTTTTTATAACCCTTATATTATAGTACTTGCTATTGTCAGCAGATAAATTTACCCAGACACTGACTGGTGTGCCAGTGTCAGTGGCCGACACCCAAACAAAGAGTTTCATATTGGGAATGCTTCCACACAGAATAGTGATTTTTCAGTGAGCTCCCTTTCATCTGCAGGTATGTGTGCATCCCAGAAATATATTCCCGAGGGTCCTGCAGCCCTCAAGGACATTTTTTTTGGGGGGGGGGGAGTCATAGTTGGCAGCAGAGAGGATTACTCAAAATCACCTCTTCCTTCTGCACGTGGGCACATTTCTCATGTGCAACTCTTAATTTGGTTGGAGGCCACTGAGTGGAGTGGGACTCAGTTGAAGCTGAACATAGCCCTCTGAAATGTTCAGTGCCTAAAAATTAAAGTATTGTATATTTGTTCATAGCCAAACACACTTGTTAGGTGAAATGGAAGTAAAGGTATTTCAATTACTGCTGCAAAAAGATGAGTGGACACAGTTTGTGTGTTAAGTAAACAACTGAAGTACAAATGGAAAACACAAACTTGATTATGTAAATCAAAACTAAATAAAGCCTACTTCTGAACTGAGAGTGCCTCAGTATAACTTGGAACGCACCCTGATTTCAAACACTTGAGTTACAGCAGGCTGTTGTTTATATTCATATACCACAGTAAGTGAATTCTGTAGATTTGTCCTTTCTTAGAGCAGTCTGTACTTCCTCCACTGTCACTGAGAGCGTGTGTCCAAAGTTGAACTCCCTACTTGCTGTCTAGTTTCACTAGCTTGCCACCTACTCTTCATATGTTGTAGTGATGTCATGCTTGAGACATCCAGCCACAAGTGGATAGTGCGCTTTAGGTGAAAGGTGACAACTGCATGCTAGAGAGTCTCCTCCCCTCAATTAATTTTCAGTTGGAGCAGAGACTGTATGATTTTAGGGAAGACAGTCAGCAACAGTCATGCTTCCTGCTAGGATTTAGCTTATTTTCCCAAATGCCTTGTTACAAATCAGCAAGAGCCCTATTTAGACGTTATGGCATAGAAGTGTACAAAAAATGTGGAACCTGGGTACAGGCCCCTGACATGCATGTTACAGATAGGAGGTGTACTGCTGTACCTGTATTCAACACATGTGAATAACTGTACCTGTTTACAGATCTGTATCTGTGTGCACTGTATACTTGTACAAGTGTTCAGCATAATGTCTGAACGGTGCTCAGGGGAGACATGCTTGAGACGTGGGTAGGCTTCTCAGGACATAGTGGGGCTGTACTCTTGGTTGTCTTTGCCTTCTGCTAGGAGTGGCTCACTAATGCCCAAGCTCCCCGTCCCCACAGTGGTAAATGAGTGTTCCTTGTTGTAGTTGGAATAGAAGGTTAAAGGCACAGCTCTCTTCTCCCTAGCTCACTGCAGACAATACACTCAACAAACAGCAAGTCAACAGGCTCGGTGTCCTTTTCAGGTAGCGATACTGCTGGCGCTTGAATGCTACGGGGAGCAGCAGCGCCCTGTGCAGCTTTCCATGTGGTGGCAGCCCCGCCTGCTGCACTTGCCTGGTCACTGTGTGTGAAATGCCACAGTTGCTGCTCCCCAAGCATTCAGGTGCCGGCCGGTTAAGACTGTTAAAGGTACCTCTAACTGGCCGCCACTGGCTTGAAGGATTTTATCCTTAACCATCTGAAAAGAATTAAGTGCTTGGGACATAAGTCAAAACTAGGTTCTAAAGCTCATTATTGCCTTTTGATTAAAACCTTTGATATAGAAAGCATAAAGGCAACAAACTGTACCCTGCAAATAGTAATTCCTGCTTGTCTTCTCTTCAAATGGGTGGCGAGTTGTAAAATGGTTGGCTTTATGTAGTAGACCCTGCACCCGATTGACTTTAAGTGTATTTTTGTCAAGTTCCTTCTTGTTACTTGCACTGTGCCAGTGTTAAATTTTTCTCTAGAATCAGAGTTTTCTGTGTAGCATGATGAAGTTGACCTGATAAAGCAGAAAATGTGTCATTCCTGCAGCTTCCAATTCAGACATACAGGTTTTTCAGGTCTGATGTCTGTGCAATTGTCGTGTGTTGTTTTTGACCTAACTTCCTTGTGTGGCATGTGACTGCCCAATGCATCACTCACATTTGTTGAGGGTTAGAGCATACTAGGCAGCTTGAAATGAAGCAAAGCTTACTCACAACTGCAAATGCTATAAAATCTTTGCATTTAAATCTAATATTAGCTATCCCCTCCCACACACGGATGGGTTTTTCACCTAAAACAACACAACGGTTAAATGACATTGGAAGTCATAGATTCATTATTAAGTATAATTAAAGTAAAGTCATGCCGTTGAGTCGGTGCTGACTCCTGGCGACCACAGAGCCATGTGGTTTTCTTTGGTAGAATACAGGAGGGGTTTACCATTGCCATCTCCCACGCAGTGTGGAAGATGATGATATATTTCTTCTTATATTGCTGCTGCCCAATATAGGTGTTTCCCATATTCTGGGAAACATACCAGCGAGGATTTGAACCAGCAACCTCTTGCTCCCTAGGCAAGTTACTTCCCCGCTGCACCATTAGGTGGCTTAAGTCTATTAGACTGCTGCAAGTTGGTGCATTTCCTAAACTGAAAAGGGCCTTGTTTTTGTTGAGCGAATTTTGCATAGTAAAGGCAGTGGCCATTTTTTAGTACAGTATGTTTATGTACTGTCTTCATTATATGTGTGTGTGTGTGTGTGTGTGTGTGTGTGTGTGTGTGTGTGTAGATAGTCCAATACAGTAATAGTTTATTACAGCAGTGAAATACTTTGCATACTGTCATTTCTGTGGGAAGTCAACTAATGCTGTGATCCTTTCTGCATTGTTCTGAGAAGTCAAGTCATGTCTATTGCTTAGGGTGGGTTCAGACTTAGCAGCACGGGACCTTGATTGAAGCTGAGCTCCATGTGACCTCCTTCATCCCTGGGAGTGTTCACTCTCCCCTCCCATGCCTGTGTGAATGTCGTCTTTTCTAGCTTAGAGTGAGATTGGGCACAACACCAGAACCCACCAATCTTGGCTTATTCTTTAGGTACTTTCTTCAGAGAACCCAAGATCAAGGGTTACTGATTTCCTGTTGTAAATCAGTGGCAAACTGTAGTGCAAATGCACCCTGGTTTTCAGCTGAACATCTGGCTGGTGGTTATAGAGCACAGTTTGTATCTGTTGTGATGCTGTGGTTAGAGTGGATTGCATGGCTCTGTATGATGCTGGTTACTGCATGTCACTAGCATGGTATGTAGCAATGCACCCACCCTAATCACATGGGAGGAAGATGTACTTATTACCTAAGGGTTGTGGGAACAGCTATTCTTTTTTTTAATGCTGCAGAGGAGACAGCAACCCTGCTGCTCAGAGTAACTTGAAAAGCAAGCTTAAGGGAAACGGGTCCCTGGAAATTCTGCTTTGGGGCATGCCTGTTATCTGAGAGCTGGTGTAGTGTAGAAGCAAAGAGAATGAATTGTCAGCAGGAAGGTCCCTGGTTCAAATCTTGCCTAAGCCATGAACCCACTCGATGGCTTTGGGAAGCTGCTGTGTCTTAACCTTGGTTTTCCTCACTCTTTGCAAGTTGGGAATGTATTGATCTTCGTCTGCCTCACAGTGTGCTTATAAGCAACCCTATGTAGAAATGCTAAGCTTTTTACTTGGACCAAGGTATGTGACCCAGGAAGCCCCTTGCTCTGAATAGCCCTTGGCAGCATGTGAGAATCACTTCTTTGTGGGAGAACACTGGAGTTTGTTCCTGCGTTCTACTTTGAGCACTGGGCACTTTGAGCAAATTGCAATTTGCATTGCAAGCATGGACTTTAAGGAGTGATTGTATATCTTTGTATTTAAATGAAACGATGTAGTAGAAACCATGTTGCAGCCTTAACTACACAATAGCTATTATAGGCCCCTAAGGCCTCTATATGTGCCTTGGTCTGATGAAAATGCTCGAGCGGGACCATCCTACTGGCATATGTTAATTGCCTCTGAAAACAGATTGCTCAGCCTGCTGTGTTTTGCATCTGTTACGACTTGGGTAGGGGATTCCTCCCACGTATGAAAATAATCAAGCAGCGAAGCTTGTAGGGGAATAAAACTATTTGTGAAGTGTAGCTGGGAGTTATGGAAGAAGCAATTAGATGGCAGCATAAGCATGGCCCAATAAAACGGAAATGTTAAATGGATAGGCCTGAAAGCTTCCCACTCCTTCAGCGCTCCCCTCCTTTTACAAAATGTTTTATATCTTTGCCTGCATTTGAAAACTCATCAGTGCTGTGCTATCTTTCCTATGGTTTTTGTAATTGGATATTGGCTTTTGAGAGAGAAGAAGAGAGAATGTGGTGCATGGGCTGTTAACAGATAATTTTTCAACTTTATATATCCTTTCTGTGATCACGGTAATTAGCCAGCTAGCAGGCTCTTCAAAAAAAAATCTGACATCTTTCTTAGGAGAAACACTACTTAAACGACTGTTGCTCCCAGCTTGCTGTATTTATTGCCCTTTCTCACTTTATTGTTGGGATGCTTTGCATCTGTTTTGCAGATTAGCTCCCCTGGTGCTTTTACAATCTTTTCCGGCTAAATAGATACTTTTTTAGAAAGCGCATTCTTTTTGTTAAGCCCAGCATTTTGCAAGTTCCCAAACAAACTTGGCCCTAAACAAAACTACAAACTGTTATGCAGAAAAATCTGTTATGAATTGTAACCTAGGCCTCAGTACAGCCCATCATTATATGATATGCTGTTGTGTGGTGGGATCTAGTAGTGTAGGACTTGAAATACCTCGTTTCCCTGAAAGTAAGACCTACCCCGAAAGTAAGACCTAGCAGTAATTTCTGATGTACCGCTAATTGCCCTAGTGCATTTTTTTGGGCTAAAATTAATATAAGACACTGTCTTATTTTCGGGGAAACACGGTACCTATTTCAGCTTCTTGGGCACCAGAAGTCAAAGTTTTAGATGCCGGATGTGAACAAGGATGGAATACAATATCAAAATATTTCTGTACTGAAGACTAAACCTAACAAGTGTACTTTAGTGTGATCAGAGGTGCTGGATGCAAGTTCTCAAATGACAACATTCATGGTTGGATGTTTATAAACCAGTGTGTTTTTAGTCCCAGCCCCAGCTGCTGTTATGCCTGTATGGTTTGTCCTAAAATGAGGGACTGAATCGGGACAAAGGGCAACTTTATATGTTCCCAGGTGTTATGTACTTCCCTTCCAGGTTGATATGTGAAGGAGAAATTTGACTCTTGCTTCCCTAGCGAGGTAAAATAGCTGACTCCACATTGGGACCAGATGCATCTCCAGCTAAGGGAGAGGCGAGATCCTCCCTTTGCACATTATCTGAAGTGGTAATTCTCTTGCTTGTTCCAGTTCTGCCTGGTAATGTGAAGCTGCTCAGAAAGTTAGTTATATTACAAAGCAGGATGTGCTGGTCAGGGTTCCGTTTTAACTAGATAGTCCCTTCTTGGGTGGGGTACCCTTACCATGTGAAATTTAAAGCAAAATGTTTTCCTGCAGGTGATCATAATACCCACCTCAGCCTCCATGGCGCTGGTGGTGATGGATTGGCTGACGATGGCACAGCCCTGGAAGAAGGAGAGAATAGTCCAGATGCCCAGCCGCAACAAGGTCGGAGAATGCGCAGGGAAGCTTGCACTTGCCCCTACTGCAAAGACAATGAAGGACGGTAAGAATGTGCAGGCATGGCATACTGCAGTTTAGAAGCAAGCTGTGGTGCAAAGCTCAGCCAATGGGGGATGGAGTGCGCTGGGATTTGCCGTGGCTTTTTGCATCCGGAATTGCCAGAGCAGCAAGTCCATTCTGTCAGGGAAGCTAGCCTCAAGGTGAGAAGCATCACATTCATAAAAGGGATGTGTAGACTTGGGCTCTGTAATATACAGCCTTGCTCTCCTGCCACCTTTAGGAAGAACCCTGGGTATTGCTGTTTGGAAAGGGTGTCGAGAACTCGGTTAGAGATCCCTGGCCGTCTAGTCTGCCCTCCCAGAACTCTGGCTCCAAGAGTGTTTTGTGGAGAAGGAATGACTACAAATCACAGAGCTGGACGGGACCTTGCAGGTCTCTTAGTCCAACTCTCTGCTCAGTGCAGGAAACAGCTACAGCATCCCTGGCAGGTGCCTGTCCAGTCACTGTTTGGAAACCTCCAGCAAAGGAGAGCCCACCACTGCATTGGCAGACTTTTCCTTTGTCAAAGCTCATGGCTAGGAAGTTCTTCCTGTTTTCTAGCCTACATCTGCTTGCTTATAATTTCAGCTCATGGTTCTAGTTCTGGCCTCAGTAGCAACAGAAAACAAGTCTGTGCCTCTTCTTGTGCAGCAGATATATTTGAAGATGGCTGCCATAGTCCCCCTTAGTTGTCTTTTCTGCAGGCTAAACATACCCAGTTTCTTCAACAGTTCATCATAGGACTTGATTTCCAGACCCTTACCATCTTTGCCTTCCTCTACACCCATTCCAGTTTATTTTTATTTATTTATTATTACATTTATATCCCGCTCTTCCTCCAAGGAGCCCAGAGCAGTGTACTACATACTTGAGTTTCTCCTCACAACAACCCTGTGAAGTCGGTTAGGCTGAGAGAGAAGTGACTGGCCTTAATATGCACTGCCCGGAATTGGACATAGTATTCCAAGTGAGGTCTGATCAGTCCAGAATACGGTGAAATGATTACTCCTTGTGATCTGGACTCTCTGCCTCTGTCCTTGCAGCCCAAGATTGCATTAGCTTTTTTTAGATACTGCATCACACTGCTGGTTCATGTTCAACTTCTTCACTAAGAAGCAGAGAACCCTTTCACGTATACCAAACCAGGTCTCCCCATCTTATATATACGTGCATTTGCTTTTCTTTATTCAAATGCAGGACTTTAGGTTTGTCTCAGTTGAATGTCATCTTGTTGGTTTGGGCCCAGTATTTGAGACTGTCCAAATCAGATTGAGCTTTGATTCTGTCTTCCTAATTAGCTACTTCAATTAAGTCTATGGTGTAAATGTGGACTCTCTGTGGGGCTAAAAATTAACTAGCTAGGATGCAGAAAAGCCACAAGGTTGACACCTGTGCTATGTTGTGTAGGAGCAATCCAGCAAACTTGAGTGACCTATATCTTGCAGCCCTGCCCTCTTCTGTAAACACAGCCTTGCAAACATGGCACGGATTGACACCTACCGGAAGTTACAGCCAGACTATGTTGCCCTTCCTTTTGATAACTGTACTAAAATAGAAGAAAACATAAAAGTTCCTTGCTGCTTTGGTTGATGAAGTAGTATTTATTTTGGGGGTACCAGGAGTCAGTGATGAGCCTCCAGTAGAGTAGTTGACGTTTCTGAAAAGTTCTCACCTCCATTTTGCCCCAGTGTCCCCAAACCTGCTTTCTAGATTTCACTATATTATTTCCCTCTCTACCTTGTCCAGTCACAATCAATTTTTATGTTCTGATTACAGGCATTTGAGAGTATATATGTTCAGGGTCGTATTGGAGATGTGGGGAAGGTGGTGATTGCCAGTGATTAGAAGGCTTGTCATCCACTAGATGCAAAAAAGGGAGTCTGCTTAGATCTCTTGACTTATTGCACCTATAATGTCATCTTTTGACCTAGTAGAGGCTTTTTAAATACCATCTTTAAAAATGGCACAATTAACTAGAATGACACTAAAAGAGTGTAAATGGTTTGAGATAGGAAATTACCTCTCTTGTGTTGCTGTAAAAGGCATTGCTCTCCCTGGGCTTGTGGAATAGGCTAGGTGACAAATCTACAAAAATGAAAAGAAACATTAGCTCACCGCTAATTCAAGAACCTGAATTAGCCTCTCATTGGTTGCCTGATTATTTGAGTAACAGTGGCCAGTGACTCAGGATCTCTGGTTTTTAAAACAGGAGCTTTATTAAGTTACACAGTATTATAGGAGTGCCAAATGTAACCCATAGTGCTAGCTTCAGGTTGAAGGCTGATAAATTGGAAGGGATTTGAAGATGTTTGAGACTGAGGGAAAATGGCTGTAACAGATCTATTCACTTGGAAATAAAGGGAGATCAGTGGTACATTTTCAAAAACATTAAAAAGGCTGCCAAAAGAAGAATGTGTCATTTGACCCAACATGAAGCCTATATTGGGAAATGATAGGCTTGAGTTAAATGCTATACAAAACAGTTCAGTGATGGAATGGGTTGGTAGGGGGGATGATGTTACTCTTCACTCTTGAAAGTTTTTAAGAGCAGGCCAGGTAGAGATCTGTTGGGCTGCTTTGAGTATAGCCCCACATGTCTTCCCATCTAATACCCATGCTAACTTGGCAAAGAGGCTCCTTTTAACGTGGTGAGTCTCTTTATTTAGCAGGGGGAGAGTAACTGGCCCTCTCCACCCCCAGCACAGTACCTCCAGTGACTGTTGCTGGTGTCTATTTTATGTTTCCTTTTAGATTGTGAGCCCTTTGGGAACAGGGATCCATCTTATTTATTTATTATTTCTCTGTGTAAACTGCCCTGAGCCATTTTTGGAAGGGTGGTATAGAAATCCTAATAATAATAATAATAGGACCATAAAATTGAAAAAGTTGTCGAAAATGAAGATGCAAAAATAGTATGGGACTTCCGACTACAAACAGACAAACATCTGCTACACAGTACACCAAGTATAACTGTAGTCGAGAAGAAAGAAGAACAAGTTGAAACAATCGACATAGCAATACCAGGAGATAGCAGAATAGAAGAAAAAGAAATAGAAAAAAAATCACCAAATACAAAGATCTACAAATTGAAATTGAAAGGCTGTGGCAGAAAAAGACCAAAATAATCCCAGTGGTAATTGGCACCCTAGGTGCAATTCCAAAACAACTTGAAGAGCACCTCAACACCATAGGTGCCACAGAAATCACCACCAGCCAATTACAAAAAAGCAGCTTTACTGGGAACAGCCTATATTTTGCAACGATATCTATAATAACCAACAGTATTGATGATAAATTCAGCCATCCCAGGTCCTTGGGAAGGACTCGGTGTCTGGATAAAACAAACCAGTCAATAATACCTGTCTGACTGTGTAAACAATTATTATTATTATTATTATTATTATTATTATTATTAATAGATTCACACACTGAAGGCAGTGTCTGCAAGCCCCCTTTCAGTTGTTTTAGAATCCTGTAGAAGGGAGCAGACCCGTCTCCACCGGTACAGTTTGTGGAGAAGGGGGCTGGCTTTTTGCATTTCCATATGATGCACATTTACCAACCAACCATTCTTGTCCTGGTTAGCAACTGTAGCACCTTGCTTACTCTAGGATCAGCTGCTCTTGCTTAGTAGGAAAAAGTATTTGCTCTTGGACAAGCAAAGCTGTCTTCAGAAAATTACACGCTATCTCACCAACCAAGAAAACTGTGGATCTCTATGTGCAGTTCTGGTGGTTCTTGCACACTGTGAGGCAAGGCAAACACTAAACAAGCCTATTTGTCTAGTCAGCTCTGACTCTACACATGTTACTTTTCTTAGGAGCTCTGGGGATCCAGGCAAAAAGAAGCAACATATCTGCCACATGCCAGGCTGTGGAAAAGTATATGGGAAGACATCTCACCTGCGAGCTCATCTCCGGTGGCATACTGGGGAACGGCCATTTGTGTGTTCCTGGACGTTTTGTGGCAAGCGCTTCACACGCAGTGATGAGCTGCAGCGACACAAGCGAACACACACAGGTAAGTGCAAGTATCTGGTATTCCTTGGATGGGAAAGCAGTACCCAGTGACCCTGGGCAAAAGAGGGTTTAGAGAAAATGCTGTAAGAACGTCTGGAACCGTTTCTGCAGTGCATGCTTATTATCCTGGGCTGACCATCCATGTAAGATGAACAATAGGCCTTTCAGGTGCACACTTGGATCCTTCCTTTACAGTGTAAAAAGCTCCAACCATGAAAAGCATGCACTGTCTTCATTTTATTTAATTGGAGCTCATTCAAAGGTATAGAAATAGCACATGGTGCCATCCTTCCTGGGAAGTATCACTTCAAGCTGCTCAGCATGCATATGTGCAGATTGCATGTCTGAATGCTGTTCTGTGTAAATAACTTGCTGACATGTTGGCTTTTCAAGGGAAGGGTTTAAGCCTAGCCTTCTCCCTGTCATGCTAACATCCTGAAACCAGGAGGGCCTTTTGAGCCTGGGGTGACATCAAACCTATAATTCTCATAAGAACAGCTCTGTGGGATTACACCCAAGGCACATCTAATCCAACATCCTGTTTCACACAGTGACCCACCAGATGTTTCAGTCACCCACAGGTAAGAGGTGAAGGCATGCCCTGTCTTCCACTGTTGCTCCTCTGCAGCTGGTATTCAGAGGCATCTTGCCACAGAGGCTGGAGGTGGCCTATAGCCAACAGACTAGTAGCTATTGATAGACCTGTCCTCCGTGGATTTGTCTAAGCCCCTTTTAAAGCCATCCAAGCTAGTGGCAACCACCCCATCCCATGGCAAACAATTCCATAGATTAATTATGTGCTGTGTGAAAAAGTACTTTTGTTGGTCCTAAATTTCCTGGCCTTCAGTTTCATGGGATGACCCTTAGTTCTAGTACTATGAGAGGGAGAAAAAATTATCTCTGTCAACATTCTACCATTTTGGCTGCCTGTGCATAATTTTATACACCTCGATCATGTCTCCCCTTAGTTGCCTCTTCCAAACTAAAAAGCCACAGATGCTTTGCCTTGCCTCATAAGGAAGGTGCTCCAGGCCCCTAATAATCTTGGTTGTCCTCTTCTGCACCTTTTCCAGTTCTGTAATGTCCTTCTGAAGATATGGTGGCCAGAACTGTACACAGTACTCCAAATATGGCCATACCATAGATTTATATAAGGGCATTATAATTTTATTATTATTATATTAGCATTTTTTTAATTTTCAAAATTTCCTTCCTCATGATTCCTAGCATGGAATTTGCCTTTTTCCTAGCTGCTGCACACCGAGTCAACACTTTCAATGAGCTGTCCACCACGACCCCAAGATCTCTCCCCTGGTCAGTCACTGACAGCTCAGACCCCATCAGTGTATATGTGAAGTTGGGGTATTTTTGCCCCAATGTGCATCACTTTACACTTGCTTACATTGAACTGTATTTGCCATTTTGTTGCCCACTTACCCAGTTTGGGGAGATCCTTTTGGAGCTCCTCATAATCTGTTTTGGATTTCACTACCTTAAATAGTTTAGTGTCATCTGCAGATTTGGCCACTTCCCTGCTTACCCCAACTTCTAGATCATTTATTAACAAGTTAAAGAGCACTGCTTCCAAGACAGATCTTGTCCTTCAACCAGTTACCAATCCATGCATGAACCCGTCCCCTTATCCCATGACTGCTAAGTTTACTCGAAAGCCTTTGGTGGGGAACTTTCAAAAGCTTTTTGGAAGTCCAAGTAGACCAAGTCAGCCGTGAAGACAGATGCAAAGAACTCATTCAGCTTCACTGCAATCTCCTTATCCTCCTTTAATAATCCCTTTCATGTCCTCCTCATCTAAGGGACCAACCACCTCCCTGACAGGTTTTCTGCTTTTGATATATTTAAATAAGTGTTTGTTATTCCCCTTGACACTTCTTGCTAGATGCTCCTCAAACTCTCATTTTGTATCACTTATTGTCTCCTTGCATTTCTTTTGCCAGAGTGTATGTTCCGTCATTTGGTCAGGACTTCCATATTCTGAAGAAAGTCTCCCCGTTGTATATCTTTCCTGATTCTACTTGTTAGCCACGCTGGTGTTGTCCTGCACTTGGTGGTATCTTTCCTCCTTCTTAGTATATAAGTTCCATGCTTTCTGGAGTGATTTGACCCTCCAGACTTTCCCTTTCAGCTTCCTTTTTACCAATCCCCTCACTTTTGAGAAGTTTCCTTTTCTGAAGTCATAGAAACATAGGAAGCTGCCATATACTGAGTCAGACCATAGGTCCATCTTGCCCAGTATTGTCTTCACAGACTGGCAGCGGCTTCTCCAAGGTTACAGGCAGGAATCTCTCTCAGCCCCATCTTGGAGATGTCAGGGAGGGAACGTGGAACCTTCTGCTCTTCCCAGAGCGGCTTCATCCCCTGAGGGGAATATCTTCCAGTGCTCACACATCAAGTCTCCCATTCATATGCAACCAGGTCGGACCCTGCTTAGCTAAGGAGACAAGTCATGCTTGCTACCACAAGAACAGTTCTCCTCTCCCGAGAAGTCCAACATATCTGTGTTGGATTTCCTTGGCAGTGCTCCACTCGCATATAAGCTGAATTAGATCACACTATGGTCACTGTTCCTCAGTGGTACTACAACTCTGACATCTTGCCCCAGGTCCTGGTCACCACTCAGGATTAAGTCCAAGGTTGCCTTCCCTTTGGTTGCCACTCAGTTCCACAACCAACAGTTCTAAGGCAAAGTCATTTAGCATGTCTAGAAATGTGGCCTCTCTGTCAATACTCACTTGTGAATTTGCCCATGTGAGGGTAATTGGTCGCCCATTATTACAGCTCTGTCTGTCTTTGACACCTCTCTGATTTGCTTCTGCAACTCCAGGTCACTCTCAGCATTTTGATCCAGGGTGTGGTAGCACGTCCCTAGTAACATATTTCATTTTCACCAGTCTGAAGTCCTGCAGTCCAGAATAGCTGTGCTGTGTGCTAATTTCAATCCACATTTGAATTTGTGCTTGGGGGCCTCGCTCCTCTGCCAGTTAGTAGTTGTACTGCTTTGCAGAAGGCTAGAATGGCAACAGCTTTTAAAGATCATGGGTACAAAGCCAAACATGCCTATGCAGGATAAGCATTCATTGCTACAAGCAGTGCTCCTGTTGGAAGCACCACACATATAACCCTTCCGGTACCAATTTAGGAAAGTAGCACAAATGGTTTTTCTCCGTCACAGGAGTTTCAAGGGTGTGATATGTTTAATGGTTGTAAAATATAGAACAGATGTAAAGATAGGAAGTACTGCAAAAGGAAGGTGTTGGTGCGAAATCTGTTGATCAGTTTTCTGCAGACAGAATCATATGCTGTGACTTGCAATATAAGGTACACAAATACAGTAAGAGCAAACCAAGCTTTTTAAAAGCCAACATGTAAAGACAAAACAAGCAAATGACAGCAGCAGAACTTCCAGCCAACCTCTGGCAGGTATGTCTGTCCTAAGACATCAGGAATAAGTCATCTTGATTGAATACTAGCACTCAAGGCCTGCTGAAGCTCCTTCATGGTTCTGGAAAGGAGTCATGGGTGGCATTCTTGTAATGCTGGTCTACTCAAGAATGCATATACATGAACCTTGAGTGGAAAAGACAAAGCAAGGGGCAGCATAATAGCCACATATATGAGGGAGCATAGTTGAGCCAGAATGTTTTATTTTTCTGTTGCATTTAAACTAAACTATACAATGTGCTCTCTGCAACTAGATCTTGTCAGCAAACAAGCCCTTGCATTCTGCACTTGCTGACACTTCAGAACCATCTTTAAAGGCAGTTCTATGTAGAGCCTATTAGGATAATCCAGGCTGGATGCTACCGAAGCATGGGTAATGGTGGCCAGGTTCCAGCTGGCTCTTGCGGACTTTCGATCACAAGTACTTTCTGGTGAACGTTCTTAGATCTCTGTCTCTCGAGTGTGGAGTGAGTCTGTGTTGTCTCATGCCCATTTCTTTTCTTCAGGAGAGAAGAAGTTTGCTTGCCCAGAATGCCCCAAGCGCTTCATGAGAAGTGACCACCTCTCCAAGCACATAAAAACCCACCAGAACAAGAAGGGAGGTGCCCCCAACAACGTGGCCATGGATGCCTCTGCTGTCTCCATGGACACAAGTGCTGCTGCAGAGGGCCCTGCTGGAGCGACACCCTCGGCCCTCCTTGCGACTAACATGGTGGCCATGGAGGCCATCTGCTCCGAAGGCATTGCACGTCTTGCCAGCAGTGGCATTAATGTCATGCAAGTGGCCGATCTCCAGTCAATCAACATCAGTGGCAATGGATTTTGAGGCAGGGTGGACTGCGTAGTGGAGGCATTGTGCAAACACAGGATTCTCAAGGTAGCAATGGGTCCAAGAGATGATCTCTCTCGCTACATACATAGTGAAAAGGGGGGACTCGGCTGTGCCAGCAGCCTTCAGAACCCCATTTCTGTCTCCCAGGAATACTGGCTGCAGAATAAGGCCTGCTGTTCAGGTCAGCCCTTGAATGCCCGATGCAATTACCGGGGGAAATCGGGATGGCCCAGAGGTATTTGCCTCATTATGTTTTGCTTTCTCTTCCCCACCTATAAAGTCTCCACGTCCTTATTAGGTACCCCAGATGCCATCATGCCTTGGTTCTAAATGTATATGATCATTGAAATACTTTTTAGCAGAAAAAGAATCTATATTATTATTATTATTGTTATTATTGTAATTATATAAAACTAAAATGTGTTTATTTTGAGAGAGCTTAAAATTGCTGTGACCAAAGTCTTTGGTCATCGTCCGGATGCCTTAACTTGGAACTCACTGAGCTGTTAGGTGGAGCTCAGGCTTCTGTTCAGATGCAATATTGCATTTTACATTATAGCTATAAAAACATAAATTTAGCATTTTGTATGCTTGGCTTTTTAGGTTTGTATTTCTCTCCCGCCTCTCATCATTTGGGCAACATTTCCACTGCCCCCACTTTTTCCCTTTTGAACTGTTTTCCTTTATGTTTGTGTTTAAATCCTCATTTTTCTCTGTTTGGAGAGAAGTTTCTCTCTTATTTTCATTGTATATCTGACTGTGTAGATTCAGATCAGCTGGTTTTTTTGGAGAGGTAGGGTCCATGACCCATGTTTTCTGAGTTTGCCAAGGGCAAGACAGAAGCACGGCACAAGGGGAGAAAGTAACTGAGTTCATTAAGAGAAATCTTAACTTTTGCAGTCACTTTCAGGCCTCTAAATGTAAGAATTTGGCACCAACTGGAGGAAAGTCTTTTTCAGCTTCCAGTATGAAGTGGTAAAGAGAGATTATATGTTAAACTCACAATTGAAGTGAAGCCCAGGTAACCTGTTATACACACAGATGAATAACAGGCCATGTATGTTAAGCGTGATGGTGCCCTTTTTAAAAGGCAGAGTCTTTACATGTGTCTTGACTGTTTAGCTAAGGAGACTTGTACTGTGGGACAAGTTGTGTCTAACCTTTGGGTCCCTACCTTTTTGTGACTGTTTAGCAATGGAATATGTGCACCCTGGACAGCTTAGCTCATATTGTTGCATTGCTGTGAAGCCCCGTAGCACTTCTCCAGTTCTGTTTAAACTGTTTTTGACAGGCATATTCAACAAAGTTGTGGGGCAAAGCACCCCAAACCTGGGTCTTGCTTCCCTCCCTCTCAAGAAGTATCCCTTGTCCTGTACACCTGTTTGGCTGTGCAGGTGGGCCTGAGGGGCTGGTGACCATCACAAGCGGTAGAGGATTGCGTGAAGACCAGGGGTGATGGGAAGGGGTGGAGGACTGATTGGAGAGGCTTGGTGAGGGCAGGGCCTTATGGCCTCTAATCCTCCTGACAGTTTAGACATTTCTGCAAAGCCATCATGTTCCGTGTGTTTTGACTGTTCTGAATGTGCTGGCAACGCTATCCAGTGCCAAAGGAGTCCATATTGTGCTGGTGCCATATCCTTTCTCTTTCCTGGCTGTTAAAATCAGAGCAGCTATTCCCAATGTGAGCCATTTGTGGAGGGAGAAGCTACTTCCAGTAAGTACCAAGAAAATGCTAGGATAGTTTTCATTTTAACATTCTTCATCAAGAGATACAGATGTTCACCCCTATCCTTGCTTCAGAGTGCTTCTAGGGGCCTCCAAGTCCTGCTTTGAGGAGCACTGTTGTGCTCCTGTGTGTGCTGGCCACCTCCCTCTCGACACCATAACCACCTGACAGGCCATACAAGCAGTCAGAATTCAGTGTGTGTTCTGTCCCTGCCATTGGATCTTAATATCGTCTGGCAGGGCTGCATGGGGTGCCATCTCATTTTCTCAGGAACTCCTATTTCCTTAAGAATTTAATTCTTACCGCTGACCTAATGCCTATGCTTGTGACTCCTGATGTTCACTTGGCTTGTATGGAGTCATGGTTGCACACTCTTCTGCAGTTTCAGATTTCTTAAAGAAATCTAGCTAAACCTACAATATTTGAGACAAAGGTAGATGTAACCTCCCTTTAGTTCAAAGGAAAAAGGCGCTCTGCCTCTCTCCATCCCCTGGATAAAAAAATGCCATATTTAGAACAAAAAAAATCTGGCTATGGGTTGGCATGTGGTAAATGCTGCAGTGCTGATGAACATCCCGGCGTTTGTTTTGTGAATGGGCTGTTTGGCTTCCTTTTCAGGTAAAACAAAAATATTGAGAATGAGCCACTCCTTCATGGGAAAGAGCTAGTAATGCTTGTTCTATGAAGACGAGAGACCCCCCCACCATATACTCTTGATTCTACCAGTATAGATTGAGCTGATGTTGGGTTGGGAAAAGTAGGGCTAAGTCAGTGCAGACTCTTTATAATGAGGCAGGTACGTGGAAGGGAGTGTACCAGCAGGGATTTGGGGCGGGGGGTAGGGTGGTTACACTTGGGTCCACAAGCCTTATTAAATGGAATGTTCTGTCCCAGCATAGAAAGGGAGGCACTAGTATCCAGATTTCTGGTATTCTCCCTCTGAAAAGGATTTACCAGAGATTGGTTTGCATGTACACACATGCACACCAAATCCTTATAAAGCAACTCATAAAAATGAGTTGGCCTGTGATCAGTGTTATAACATCCTAAACGGCACCTGTAGAAGCTGACTTCCTTGAGTCAAAAGTAAATAAGATTATCATTCTCTACTTCATGCATTTCAATCACCTGTCGGAACAGCAGCAAAATGTTTTGAGTGGCAAATGTCATACTCTTAGAAGCTTCATTTTTATTTTAGTGTTTCAAAATTGGGGGGGAAGATAACTGCTACCTTTTCCTGTTCCAGTATCTCTGCTAGACCACATTTGGCAAACAGGGAATCAGTCAATGCAAGACAGCTTGTTGGCACAAAGTACGCCAAGGGCATGGTTTGGCCAAGATTGGCTAGCAGCGATCTTCCCTGAAGCTGTGTTGCCTCGGTCGTGAGGGACTCTTGCACACACAGACTTGGGGTCACTCTTAGGCCAGAGCTGCGAGTTTCAATGAAATAAGGACTTCAGAAGGGGTGTGTGTGTAATGTTCAGGTCTGTTTTTATGATGGATTTCCTCAGACAAGGTAACAGTGTTGCTGAAATTACTTTACACAGGAGGGCAAGAGGAGCAGATTCGCTAGATAAATTAGCAAGATGCAATACAGAACTCCAAACTTCCATGTTTGAGTTTTTCCCATTTCAGAGGTTATTTTTGCAGAGATGGTCTCCCTATAAATGTCTTTTATAAACTCCCGGACCATTGAATGCTTTCCCCTTTTGCCAAGGAGGAGTTTGTGTCAGAATGCCAGAAAGGCGGGGGTGTGTGTATGTGTGTCTGTCTGTCTGTCTGTCTGTCTTTTAGTCAGGTTTCCTCAACACATATTTTCAAACTAGTTCTTCTCAGGAATTAATGGAGCTCTGAAAGGTTTGGGAAAGGGATGTGGCTGTAGTGTGTCCTGGTCATCCTTTATGTAGACTGTTGACAGATACTAGCCCACCACCACCTTGTCAACCTGCATGAAAGCATTATCTGTTCATTGTTCTGGTGTGCATTTTCTTTATCAAAGGAGGCTTGATATTCTTTAAATCTATAGGACATGTTCTTCAGAGTATTGGAGGCTTCCGATCCCTTGGAAAACAGTATTCATGTTCTTAAAGTTTTGCAAAACTCAAATATGGTATGCTGCTGTGCTAGCTTGCTTTACTCCAGCAGTTTTTTGTGCACCTTTTTGCAAGAATGGAAGTCCAAGATGGACCAATAAAGTCCCTTTATATATGGTGATTTGCCAAATTTTTAGTCGTTATTAAGGAGCGCGCTCTCTGCAAAGCCTGTATCTTACCATGCTTACATCTTTCCCAAGTTACCTCTCCCTACCTAGTCTTGAGAGTGCTCCTTTCCAATTTGGTTCTGAGCCATAGAGAAGGGATCCCACGTGTTCAACTCAGGCAGTATTTTCTTCTCATTAGTTCTCTGAAATGGATTATCTTGTACCATCGCTGAGCAGAAAGGCAGCAATGGAAGCTTTGTTGCAAAAAAAATTGCAAGTGCCTCTTTTTTTGGAAGTTCTAAAATGAATGTCCAGTTTAAGATCTTACTTTTCCTATGGCAGTTGAGAGCCTCCCCTGCCTCACTTGTGGCACTATTTAGTAATGGCCTTATGCTGTGGTCACAATCCTGCATACTGTTAAACTCGCACCTGGAACTTGTCTGTGGAACTGGGAGCTGTGTCAAGTATCTCTCAAGTCTCTCCTCTGTTGCTAGGGTGGGCTTGGCTGCTACTTTCTTCATATCTACTTCTGTCCCCAGTACACAAACAAGGACTCTGATCCTTGAAGTCTTAATTCTTAGCTGTGCTGTGTTAACCTTAACTGTATACATGAGACAATGGGCTAAGGCAAGGCAGAGGAGTTACTGGGGAGCCCTAATCAGTCATGTTTTTAACTTAACAGAAATATCCCTCTTTGGGTGGGGCAGTAGGACTGCATTGTCTCAAGCGTCTGGTGTGGGAAAGGCCTGCAGTATCTCTGAAAAAATGCCCCGTGGGGAGCCTACGGGGTTTCGAAAAGGGAGTTTTCTGTATTGCTAAGCAGCTGCATAGCCACCTGGTGTGCTCTCTTATCTGCCCTTTTCTGCTTGTTTTATCTGTTTGTGTTGCAGTGTGTTCAGTGGTGATTCAGTCTAGTGACCTGTGCCAGAATAACCCATTGCTAGCAGGCACAAGCTTGTGGCTGCTTCCCAGAAGATGAGTTCTGCCTGAATGACGCACGCTGCCAGCGTTTACACATGAAACTGTGAGAGAGAAGCATCCTTTGCTATGTATGAGCTTGGAATGAGGCTTGTTGGCATTATTCATTCTCCATGTCAAATAGCGGTGTTCTTCTAGCAGGTTTATAGGGACAGCATTCTCAAGCAGTGAAACATTTTTCCTGGACTGCCGCATTAGGCTGCCGGTGATGGTGGCTGCATTATTGAATGCTTCCCCATTTAGTTGGGAGAACCTCCCTGCATTTCGAAAATTAGCATCTCAGTGAGGAAAGACTTCTGCTTAGCCTTCTCATTGACTTGGGGCGGGGGGGGGGATGCAGGCAGCTTGTTGCATGCTTGAATGGTTCCTCCATGAATTAACTCCTAACTGTAAGCTAAAATGATAGTCTAGGAGAAAGCTTTATCTGTTGATTTTTGCTGATTGTTAAACTGGCCCTGAATCTTACATATGCCAAAAAAAAAACAACCCTCCCAGCAGGACCTGTATATACTACTATATAGCTTCTTAAAACAATTTTGCATTTCTCTTTTTGAAGCAAATGTGCCTTTCCTTTATATACCAAGGATTCTATTTAGCCCAGCCAGTGCCATCTGCCTTAAGAGCTTCACTAGCCTCCTGTGCCTTGAATCAGCCTTTTCTAGCTTTAATCTTGTCATGGTCTAACTTAAATGGGCAACCGGGAGTCCAGCAACTAACTTATTCTGCCGCCCACCCCCACCCCCCACACACACACTAGTTAAAGGATTAAGTGCTTGCTTTTTGCAGGCTTTGCAATGGAAGAGGGAAAATTGGTTTCTACCCAGTTGCCATTCATTCATTCACAGACTCTGCTAATGTTTGTGGAAACATTGTTCATTCTCTCCAATGGCTTGTAAAACCTCTTGTGTAGAAACATGGCCGCCTCTGTGTCCTCTCCTCTCCCAGGAAGGGGGATGGTGGGTAGCTATCTCTACGTCTTGGGTGCTCACAGCACAATTCTGCAGACACTTAAACGCCAACCTGTAACACTGGCAATAAAATAATTCTTGTCTATCTGTGTAAAAGACTGTTTTATCTTGTAATAATGTATGTGCTTTTTTTTTAAAAAAAAAAATCCAATTACTGATGTAATGATGTCTGACACTTTTTAAAAGTGCTATTTTTGTATAAAGATTAAAGTAGTTTGGCTCCTTTGTATACTGATTTACACTTTTTTAAATGAAAGGAATAAAATAAGTATCTATAGAGTTTGTATTAATCTGGTTGGCCATATGAATGCTATGTATGACTTGTGGATTCTGTGGGTTGGGGGTGGGTATGTGTGTCTGTGGAGGCTGAAAGCATTATCCTCATATCTGATTTATGCTCAAATAACTCCCTGGTTACTTTATATTGGTAGCCTTGTACATATTGCAACAAATGTCAGGAATTTGAATGTTGACACTTAACAGGAAATTCCTGGTCAATATCAGAAATGGCATCAGCTCCTTAAATGCCTGCCTATAGGCAGTAATGGACTGGATGAAGGATAATAAACTGAAGCTGAATTCAAGTAAGATGGAGGTGCTCGTTGTTGGGGGTTGTAATCTGCAAAGAAGGGCTAGAACGTCCTGTTCTGGACGAGGTTACCACCCACCCACTCCAAAAAGAACAGATTTTTCGTTTGAGAGTACTGTTGGACCCAGGTCTCACCCTGGTGCCTCAGGCTGAGGCTGTAGCCAGGAGTGCTTTTTATCAGCTGCAATTGATTTGACAACTCCACCCATTTCTTGAGAATGACCTGAAAACAGTGGAATACCAGCTGGTAATCTCCAAGTTAGACAACTGCAATGTGCTCCATGTAGGGCTGCCTTTGTATGTAGTTCAGAAACTTTAGTTAGTTCAAAATGTGTCAGCAAAATTGGTCTCTGGGGTAGCCCGGAGACCACATTATGCCTGTTCTTAAACAGTTGCACTGGCTGCTGCTATGTTTCTGGGCAAGTACAAGGTGTTGGTTATTATCTTTAAAGCCCTGAATGGCTTAGGTCTGAGTTACCCGAGAGAGCGCCTCTCTCTCTACAAGACCTCCACCACTCATGGAGATCATCAGGAGGAGGGTCTGTCTTCGGGTGCCACCAGTTCACCTGCTGGTGACCTGGAATAGGGCCTTCTCTGTTGTTGCCCCTGGTTTGTGTAATGCACTCCCCGTGGATAGGAGAGGATTATCTTCTGTGGAGGCCTTCGGGAGTCTTAAAACCCCATCTTTTTAGCCTGGCTTTTAATGACATCTAGTTGCAGTTTTAATCTGGCTTTTGATTTTAAAATAGTTTGTTTTGATTGATTTTTTTTTTTTTTTTTTAGTGTAAACTGCCCTGAGCCACTTTAGGAAGGGTGCTATATCAATCAAATCAAATAAATAAAATAGTTCATTTTTTCAGATTTGGGGAGGTCTGGCAGGAAAAGTTTTTTAAAAAATGCTTGTGTCACAACACTTGGTTTTTGTTCTGTTTTTGTGTGTGTGTGTTTTAATATTGTAGCTGTGCACTGAAAATTGTGTCAAACAGCAGGACATTTGGATACTTGCTCAAAATCCTTGTGATAGCTTTGAGTCTTGTTAGTAAATGCTTGGATCTTCTGACATTGTCCTGTGGGCCCGTTAACTAAATATTAGCATTCATCAATGTTTGTGTGTGCATGTATTTCTGTACAGATGCAAATTAGGCAGTCTTGCCTAATTTGCTTATTTTTGCATAGTTCTGCTTCTTGCAAGGTGGACAGGACACAATTGTGATAAATATAATGTGGTGATTGCTCATTTTCTGCAGTGTTCAAGAGAAGAGATGCCTTTATTCAGAGCACCTGCTTTTGCATGCAAGAGATCCCTGCTTCAATCCCCAGCATCTCCAGGTATGACTGAGAGAGACCTCAGAGAACCACTTCTTGTGGGTTATTTAGTTTTCAAGAAAAGCCACTATCAGATGGCATTACTCTAGGCACTAAAGACAGGTCATGTATATGAGAGCAAACAAGCAAGAGCAAATAAGCACAGATGATGGTCACTTCGCCAGGGCGCTTTCCAGATTACATGCTGCAATGGGTAAAGGTTTCGACTTGGCAGGATTGTATTGAAAACAATCCCTAGAATCTCAAACTCCTACAACGGGGAAATACAGTTATTTTTCTGCAATGGACTTGCAACATTGTAGCACTATAACACAATGATAAGATCCGAAATAAGGCATCGGAAATGTGAATGGCACCTTGTTGTCAGTGCAGAGACATACGGAAGCACGCTTTGCAGATCCATAGTGACCCTGTTGTAGGGTTGAATCTGGAAAGCGCCCAGATAAGGTTTATGAAAAGCCATCCTGGCAAGTACTACAGCCCCACTTTCCAGCTTCAAGTGAAACATCTGAGAGCCAGTTCCTATATTTGTATTAACTCAAGCGGATGGCATTGCTATGTTAACTGCAGGGAAACATTTTTGTTTAACCAGCTTTTGATAACCCATTTTGTTGCCTCCCCTTCTCAATGTGCACTCCATGGTCCACAATTGAATCTCTATACAACCACCAACCTCTCAGTAGCTCATCTCTGCTATCCCCTACACACACACCCCGCTTTTCTTCCTTGACAGCATTTGTCTTTATGCCTCCATCACTCCTTTCTCCCCTCACCCCCCAGTCTTTTTGTTTGGCCATTTCTGCCTCCTCATCTTTCTCCTGAAGTTGGCTAAATGCAACAGCGCACAAGGTTTTCATTCTCTGCCACACACACAGGCTTTGTCAGGTAGCTGGTTAACTCGAACCACCTCCACCTTCTGTAACAGAGAATGAAATGCATTCTCCCAAGCACCAATCCCACTACTTCTGGGCTTGGGCAGCCCTGTTATGTTCCCACAAACATAACGGTGTGTGCATGTAGGATATAGTCTAAAAATCCAATAACAATTACTATAGATGTGGGGAAAGGCCATTAACAATAGAGACTTCAAATTGCCCAAGGGGCTGCTATCAGCTTGCAACCCTTATGTCTGTGGGCCTAGTCTAGGGCTGCTCAATTTGGGCCCTCCTGCAAATGTTGGCCTACAATTCCCATAATCCCTCACTATTGGCCACTGTGTCTGGGGATTATGGGAGTTGTAGTCCAAAAACAGCTGGGTGGGGGAGCAAAGTTGAGCAAGCCTGACCTAGTCTAAATATATCTCGGGTCTGCAAGCCTAAATGAGACAGGAACACCATATGACTACCAGTGAAGATGTCCCCATATTCTAGTTTGCTTAAACCCATTTTGGTTGTATAGACTGGAATTCTTTGATGTGAAATTCTCTCGGTAGACTGCAACAGTGTGGCTTTCTTACTGTGAAGGATGGCACGGAAATGCTAGACACTGGGGAAACTTGAACTGTATGTGCTCCCTTTGCCTCAGATTCAAGGGTAGTGTGATAGTCATAACTGCTTGTGGTGTGTGCTCCCCTGCCCAGCCACTCCTAGAACCTCCTCTGGTCAAACAAGTTTTGAAGAATTTTTACTGGGCTTTCATTAGAATTCAAGCTTCCTCTGCTCCATCTCTAAGAGGGTAAAGCTATCTGGGGCCAATTTGAAAAGGCTCATTGCCTGAAGCCTATACCTATACCTAGTGTGGGTACTACAGAAGAAATGTACCATTGAAGGAAGCCTGTGGCCACCTACACAATTCTAGGTAGAGTACTACTGGAGAGCCTAAATGGGTAAATGGCCTTTAAAATGCTGGGCTTTGGTTTTACTCAGCAAGGCACTTACTATGTTCTTAATCAAAAGTGCATAGTCGGGATTGTTTTAACTTAGAAGACTTTGTGCCTTAATGTCCTAACTAGTTCTCTTGCATTACAAATTGAAAGCACATGCCTGGACTATGGGAATTCTAGAAAAAAGACCAAACAAGACAAGTTATCCCTGATGTACATAGTTGCTCCTGCTTGACATGATTTTCATTCCTGAGCCTTTGCAGATAGAGAATCACAGGAAGGACCAGAGCTGAGAATTCTGCTATGTCTACAGTGAAACTGCTTTATCATCCGGGATGCAATAACAATGCTAGTGTTTCCAACCACAGTAAGGGGAAGTGGTGCTGGAAATCACAAACGCCAGCTGCGGATGTACTTATGCAACTGAACACCACCAGTGCTTAGGCACGCACAAGTGAAAAGGTGGGGGTCTTTGCAGAAACAGTTGCTCTTATTTGGAAGGTTTTGTTGCTGAAAAGCAGGATATTCGTATTTCAAGGGAAATAGTTTGGTATTGCATGAGAATGTTGATAATTTTTTTTATTTAGCCTGTTAAAGCAGCTAAGTATTCAAAGCTCCTGAAATAACCCATTCATTAAGGTGCTCTTCTGAACAAAAGACTGCTTTATTTTGACCCTGGTGAAACCAGCAAACAGGTTATGACATAGACAAATTATCTTCACTATTTTTTAAAGTGAGAGCCACTTTGACCTAAATAAATAAAAATCAGCGTAAGAGCCATTTCCCACTGCACTGACCTCTGCAGGGGCGTATCTAGGGTGGGGCAGGCAGGGCACGTGCCCTGGGCGCCACTTGAAGGGGGGCGCCATTTTGTAAAATTTAAAAAAAATTAAAAAGGCTGCCAAAAACAAAATGGCCACCGTGCATGCTCAAATGGCCTCTGTGAGGCCCTAGGTCATGCCAGGCCTTGCAGAGGCCATTTAAGCATGCGTGGAGGCCATTTTGTTTTCCGTGCCCTTTTTTAAAAAAAAAATTATTTTTAAAATTGGCCACCGCACATGCTCAAATGGTACCTGTGAGGCCCTAGAGGCCAGCGGGGTGAGGGGGAACCTTTGAAAAAAAAGTCACACAGACTTTAGGAATCCCCCCCAAAGGGGCTACAGGTTAAAATTTTTTTTAAAAATTAATATAATATAAGACACTGTACACATATTCAGATTGGCACTATGTACAGAGAATCAGGGCTTGTGAATACTGAGCTGACGCTTATGAGCTAGGATTGTATTCATTTGCTCTTACTTTGCTTCTTGTGATAAGTGAGTTAAATGTGATGTCTTGCTAATATGGCTATTAATGGTGAGTTTGTCTTTGAATCAGTTTGAAATCCTTAATATTAAGGCCCACTGGGAGTTTCTTGCTCTCTTTCTCTCATTTTAACTGTCTCTGAAAGACTAGAATATATTCCAAGCAGTGACACAGTTTACTCTGCATATCCTTTAATTATTTTCAGAGTATCTGGGAAAAGTCAAATTCTCCATTGATTTTTAAAACTTATGTAATAGTGATGCTACAATGCATAGTAGAGAATTAGACAGGCACTTCTAGTTTTCCAAGTACACCTCCATATAGTATTTGGGTATTTCATGAGCCCCAGCATACTGAAATTTGTAGTTTTCCAGCATTTTTTGGTCTGGTTACATCCACTGCTAAATAGTTTTTGAAATATTAAAAGATTAACGAGCCTGACTTGTATTTTTCAGCTGATATTATGGTAAAGTTATCTGGAAGATGCGTGTCAGATGCTTGGACAGGGGGCGCAATTTCAGTGCTTGCCCTAGGCACTATTTTCCCTAGATACACCTCTGGACCTCTGCCTAGTGCTGTCCTTTCCCCAGCAATGGCAGGGGGCCCTTTAAGAGAAGCGAAGCCTTATTGATCCCCAGCCAAAGAGCTCTGGGGAAAGTGCTGGGAAGGACTACGCTTTGCAGTGCTCCATGCACACCTTCGCAGATGCCACTGGGGCTCAACAAGATTGTTTTGCTTAAATGCCACCCCCAGTAATAGGGAAAGCACCGCCCTGTGCTGTGGGGATAGTCGTCTCCACACGGTGCCGCCGGGGAAACTAAGGTATATTTGGCTTTGGCCAAAGTTTTGCTGAAGACCTAATAAATAATTAGGCGGAGGCGGGGGGTAACACTTAGGGTTGCTGGGAGCTGTCACTGGCTCCCAGGCCTTGCAATGAAGAGCCCTGGCGTAGACAGTCAAGGAATCAAAAGGGCATGTGGCCTTCCAGTCAACACCAGACAGGTGAATTAATTTCATAGAGCCCCAAAGTGAATTAATTCCCCTACCCAGAATATTCTGTAACAACACTAGAACCAGGGGTCAGGAAACTGAAGGTCAGGAAATTTAGGACTGACAAGAGGAAATACTTTTTTTTTACACACAGTGCATAACTAATCTATGCAATTCTTTGCCATGGGATGTGCTGATGGCCACTAGTTTGGATGGCTTTAACAGGGGCTTAGACAAATTCATGGATAACAGGTCTGTCAGTAGCTACCAGTCTGGTGGCTGTGGGCTACATCCAGTCTCAGAGGTTAGAGAGGGTGTGCCCTCACCTCTTGCCTGTGGGCTCCCCAGAGGCATGTGGTGTGTCTTGTGAAACAGAATGCTGGACTAGATAGGCCTTGGGCCTCATCCAGCAGGGCAGTTCTTATGTGACAACACAGAATTTTGCCCACTTGACTGCTGCTAACTACTTGGTACACATTAATGGGGAAGTTAGTTAGTTAACACAATCAATATGGCTGACTGTTCATTTTTGTATAACTCATTTTTATTAGCTCTTAAATGCTTGCTGCTTCGTATATTTTTGGAAAATCCAAAAATATAAATACAATGAATGAATAAAACTAGTATGCAGGTTGATAACTCTGCTTTCCTCTGTAGTGCCTTCCTCCACTCCTAGAGTCTTCCACCTTTTCCATCCTATTCTTTGTGTGGGTCTTGAACCACTTGATTTGCAGCCTGTTGTCACCAGCCCTATTAGGATACTTGTGACATCACAGCAGCTCAGCCAATGCCTTGGGGATAGCATTTGCAGTCAGCAAGCTGTGTTTAACTTGAGTTTGTACCATTCAGGTGTGTGGTCTCCCTATTCCACGTCCAGCACTATATTCTTCCTCAATCAATCTTTATTACGGTCTTAGACCAGCATAAATTAAAAGGGTTATTACATAAAAGAACAGATTTCAAAGGCCTATAGATAAATGGCTAAGTTCAAGATACAAACCTATCCTAGGGCCAAAATCGAAAGTAAAATTTGAAATAAAACTATGGTTAAAAGCCTGTGGGTGCATACAGTACAGACATAGACTAGACAAAGATAAAAATATATAAAAGAATCAGGAATAGAAATAAAATTAATAGCATCATAAAAAGAGGTAAAAATGCATTATAAGGTCCTGTAAGAGGCCTTTTTTGCTAAAAGCACTAAGAATACTAAAAAGATAACATACTACACCAGGTGCATAAGGCCTAAACGCCTGAGACATAGTAAAAGTCTCACACAAGTCATAAAGGGTAAAAAATGCAAAATGCAAAAATGCAAACAAGGCATAGAAAGAAGGCATAAAACTGTAAAAGATGTAAGAGAAATATATAAAAATCTGTGCGCTCTTTGGGGCTGGTGGTTACCTCTCCCCGCCCCTTCTGCCCCAGTCTCCACTTCCTAGCCACGGCCGGCCCGGGCCGGGCCCAGCCGCCTCTCCTCCCCACCACCTCTTCTGCCCCACCACACTTTCTTTCTCTCCTCCTGGGCCTTGCCTCCGCGGCTGGGCTGGGCCTTGCCTCCGCCTTTGGCCTCTGCAGCCAGCCCGCCACCACCACGGCAACCAATCCTCTTGGGTATGCCTCAGCCAATCAGGCGCCTCCGGCGCCCAACCAACTCTGGGTGCTGGGACTCACATTCCAAGGCACACCCAGGAGAATTAAATATATAGATATATAAAATCCTGTGTAGTAAAATTGGAGAACAGCCAGCTTGAAGGGTATAAGGAGCGGTAGCAAGGGAGGCGCGTGAGCAATTGCAGGGCCTGCCCAGAGTCAGAGAGAGTCATTTTTAAGGCTGGCAGGACTCACTGCCGATCGTCCACTGATGAATGCTGATTGCAGCCGCACAGTACCTGGCAACGCTATATGTAATGATAGGCACAGAGTCAGAGAGTAGCAAGGAGCTATAGAATTGGGTTGGATACTTGCTTAGCACTGGAAGGATAAAAGGCATGAATGTCTCTATGGAAAAAGCAGTATAGGAGAACGTGCTTGGTAGTTTCGATTTGCTCTAAGCCAAGGGGCACAGTCGCTCTGCAAGTGGGGTCCTTCTATAATGGCCTTCTAGCACTGCTGAAGGGAGGCCATGGCAGCGGGCCAAAGTGAACACCCTTCTGTGTTTTGGAACCTCCAGTTGGGAGAGGTATGCTGCTGGGGAAGCAGATGATCTAAGACTGTCATTGATATGAAATGTTGGGACACTGCTGAGATCAGTTTGGCGCTCAATGTCTGTAATGTGCTGCTTGATGGCTGCTTTTGCCTGATCGTAGCCCATGTTGAGCAAGGTCAAGGAGGAAAGGCCCAGAGTAGCTATTTTTGTCTCAGTTGTCTGAATCCAATTAGATCAGTAGTCATCGCGTAGGGTTGGGGGGGGGGGCAAGATCATTTGGGCAAAAGGTTAGTCTGAGCCAGTAATAGAGAATGGCCACCCACACCCTGGCCTCTAACTTGATCATGCCTGTCTCCAGGTGCAGAGTGGCATTGGAGACACATCTCGGTACTTGGAGCACTGCCCTCAGGAATTTAGATTGTACAAGTTCCAGGGGCACAATGTTGGGGAAGGGGTCCAATTGAGCACCATAGAGGAGCTGAGCTAGTGACTTGGCTATGAACAGTTCAAGGGCCACGGGAACATAATGACCTCCTCTTGTCCACAGGAATTTGAGAATGGTAGAGGAGCTTCTCTGGGCATTTAGAGCCACATGTTCTCCATGAGCTTTCCTAGAGTCACCAGAATGAAAAACTGCTCCCAAGTATTTGAAGTGTGCTCCTTGCTCAGTCTTATGCTCCTCACTCCACCAAGAGTGGATCTTGCGCCTCCTGGCAAAGGCCATAATTTTAGTTTTGTGATAGTTGATTTCCAGGCAGTCCTCCCTGCAGTGCAACATCAGGGCCCTTAGAGCTTTTCTAAGGCTGATGGGGATCCTTGAGAGAGGATGGCAGCATCGTCCACATATAACAGGATGGCAATGTGTCTCCCTGCGAGCTTTGGATTCTTCCACTAGAATATCCTAGTCTTTCATGTGGTGGCTGTCACCAATGGGGTGAGCTGTTTGTGTGCAGCAGCTGGCTGTGCAAACTGTGCTGTTTCCCCCCACACCATATAAAACTTTCTCTTTTTAAGTTTTGGTGGTGGCATGGAGCAATTCATCTAAGTAAGCTGCAATTTGAAGTGGCCACCGTGTGTGTGTGTGTGTGTGTGTAATAGCTGCACTTAACAAGGTGATTTGTAATCATTTTATCTTTCCTTCTCATTGCATGCTTGTTCTGGTTTGTATGTTTTTTCAAAAAGTGCATCATGAGCCCTAATTTCACAGAAGAGAAAAAGGCTGAGGGGGAGTAGCATATTCAAGGATGGCACACTAAGTTGGCCTTTGATCTAGGACAGTGGTCCCCAACCTGGGAGTCCTCTAGATGTTGCTGGACTACCTCTCCCATCATCCCCAGCTTTACAATTTATTGTGGCTGGGGATGATGCAAGTTGTAGTTCAGCAACGTCTGGAGGACTCCCAGGTTGGGAACCCCTGCTCTAGGAGATTTGGATCCAAGGCCTGTGTCCTTCCTCCAATAGCAGATTGGCTAGAAAGACCCAGGTTCAAATCCCCACTCCGCCATGAGCAACCTTACCATGTCACTACACACCATGAATGTTGTGAGGATATGAACATATGAAGAGGCCTTAGGCTGAGTCAGACAATTGGCTAGCCCAATATTGTCTGCTTGGCCTAGCAGACATGAAGGTTGCTTCTAATCCTTTTTAAGTAGAAATGCCCAGGATGAACTCGTGACTGTCTGCATGCAAAACATGAGCTTTCACACTGAGCTAGGGCTCCTCACTTAATACCATAAGAATCCCATCTCAAACTTCTTCAGGGAAGGAGAGGCTACAAATGTGATAAATAATTCCATATAGATGCAGCCTGGCATAAGTGCACATTTATGTGGATGACACTGAAGTGACAAACACACTGATTTCTATCCAGAAAACAAGTTATTCTAGTAAAAACTAATCAGCCTACTTTCCCTGTTTCTACATCTGGACTAAATTTGGTGCAAATTGAGGTCCACAAGTTAGATCTCTTGCACCTCCAATGTTAATGTGTCCGCCATCTTGTATCGGGGTGGATGTTGTCATTACAAACTGCACCATTGAGGTGTCCCTGTGCATCACTCACTACAGCTGTTCCAAATTTGGTTCAAATTGGTTCAAATTCTTCCACTAGAATATCCTAGTCTTTCATGTGGTCTTTGAGTCTTGACAGTCCTCAAGTTCATGCACTTGTACCTCAAAGGTTTATGCATCTGCCATCTTGGATCGGAATGGGTTACATCATCACAAACTGCACCATTGGGGCATCCTTATGTGTCCATTCAGCTGTAGCAAATTTGGTTCAAATTGGTTAGACTGTTCACAAATTAGTGCACTTGCGCCTCAAAGGTTTTTGTGTCCACCATCTTGAATTGGGGTGGATGACATCATCACAAACTACACCATTGAGGTGTCCCTGTGTGTCACTCACTACAACACTACCTAATTTGGTTCAAATCAGTTAGTCCACAAGTTAGCCCCCTTGTGCCTCAAATATTCATGTGTCCTTCATCTTGGAGTGGGGTAGATGACATCATTACAAGCTACTCCATTGAGATGTCCCTATATGTCCCTACCGCTGCAGCAAATTTGGTTCAAATCAGTTAAACGGCTCACAAGTTAGCCCACTTGTGCCTCAAAAGTTTACATATCTGCCATCTTGAATTGGTGTGGATGACATAATCACAAATGGTGCCGTTGAGGTGTCCCTATGTGTCCCTACAACTGTACCCGATTTGGTTCATATTGGTCCAGGTGTTGTGAAGTTGATACGGTAGGGGTGGGACATACATGGATGGACACACACAGAATGCCGGGTGATCTCATTAGCCTACTGGAAAGTAGGCTAAAAATTGTTAGAATAAAATGGGAAGGGAGAATCATGAAAAAATGGTAAGCACAATAAAGGCAAAACACCCTTTGCTTGGAGAGTGTGAGTGTGAGTGTGTGTGTGTGTGTGTGTGTGTGTGTGTGTGTGTGTGTATGTATGTGAGAGAGAGAGAGAATATGAATGAATGGGCGACTTATTTTTGCTGATCACATTTTTTATAGTTTTGATGAATAAAAACCAGATGAATGTCTTCAAAAGGGTTTTGCTTGTCTGAGATGTGTTTTTCTTTTGTTGCCATTTAATCTTGAATGTATCCAGGTCATGGGCCTTTCAACCTTGAGAATCTTGTTTCACTTCTACAAATCTCTTTGCCTCTGCGGCTGCCACCCCATCACACACACCCCGCACACACACCCCTGGAATGTTGGTGTCCTTGGCCTGGCCCTCCCCAGCTTGGGCATCCTATATCACTTCCTAGAGTTCCAGGGCAGTGGCTCTTCTGTCATGAATGCAGCTTCCTCATGAGAGGTGCTTTCTGCATGGTGGATTAGTAGGCCCCAATATGCTGAGAGCAGAGACAGACCCACTAGAGATGTAGCTGTAACAAGATGTGCTCCCTCTCTCCCTCCCACCCACCCCTGCTTTGCTGCCTGCAGTCATTGGCTGACGGCAACTGGCCTCATCCCACACGCTGCAGCTGGCCAAGTCCTTCCCACCTGGGCCCAGAGGAGGGACACCAAGACGGGCAGTCTGGGTCTTCACACCCAGTCCAGGTGCTGTGGGGAAGGACATGAGGTCCTGCAGCCTGCTCTGGAGACTGGGTATCTGGCTACTGGTGCTGGAAGTGCAGAGGGTGAGCCTGAGTGCCCTGGTTAAGAACCGGAGCTGTATCTCCTATGGAGCCAATGTCCTAACGGAGGGTCTGGAGCATCTCCAGGGCTTGATCTTAGAAGACAGCCGTAACAGCACCATCCAGTGTCCCCACAACCAGTGCTGTTTTGGCATCTGGAACCGGACCCAGGGCGGCCAGCTCCAAGCCAAGGTGCAAGGTAAGGACCCGCGGCAGATGGAAGAACAAGGAATCTTGCCTGGCAGGAGGGAGGGTGAAACCAGAGTGAGGCTGGGCATGGATTTCAGCCAGAGGGAGGGAAGCTGGAAGCCACTAAGATCTCTGATCCTGGCTATCAAAGGGTGGCAAGATTTTGTGAAATGACGACAAGGACGAGGCTCTGGTGTGGGAGGGGGCTCCAGATAAGAAGTGGTCAGAAGGGTGGACTCCAGGATTGTGAATGTTATTCCTAGAATCTTAGGCCTATAATGCCCCATTCAGGCATTTACATTGAATGTGTCTGTGCACAAGTACTTGGCTTCGTGTGTGTGAGAAGAAACGTACATGTGTTCATTAAAAAAAACAAAACCTGGATATAGGCCCTTTCAAAAGGTACAAATTGGAAGTGTAACTACTGTGTGTGCATTGGACAATGTGTGGATGCCAGTATGTATGTACACTGAACTCAGACAGTATACACACTGAACATAATGTGTGGACAGAGCTTAAGATAGACTCAAAAGTCATCAAAGACCACCCTGTTGCTTCTAAACAGACACTTCCACCTACCTGCAAATGGGCCATCAATGTGCTAGACCCAGTGAGGTAGGTTAAATTTACCTGGCCCTGGGATGGAAATGAAAACCAGTAAGTTAACGTTATGTGAAAGGAAGAAGCTGAAAGAGCAGCGCAGCCTCTAGTCCTGTCTTTTGATCAGTGCTGGCCGAGAGGGTGCACAGAGATATTCCCCGAAGCTGATAGTTTGTCATACAGAGCAGCACAACTAGACTAAGGGCTTTCCTAGTGACTTGAGCTCTGTGTTGTCTTTGGTTTGTGGCATCCTGTGGTCTAGCATGTGTAAGCTGCAGAGCTGGGAGCTGAACTGCCTTGCATCATAGTTGTGTGTGAGTAGATGAATTAAGTAGCCTTTTTGGCCTCTTCCAACTCTAGGGACTTTGATTTGCCTGTACACATTCATCATCTGATCTCTCATTACTGGAAGATTTACAGAGGGATGTGTGAAATGCCCCCATTGGGTTTTATGCTTGAAGTGAGGAAATTTGAGCTTTGGGCTGGTCTCCACATCAAGTGTAGCCATCGACAGCATCCAGCAAGTGACGGTCGATATGTGTGAATCAACACCAGCTTATAGGAAGAACCTTCACATGACCTCCAATGTATGGCTTTTAAATAGCACCTGTTCTGTTGCCAGTCTTCAAGTATCAAAAAATCAAGTCACATGTCTGTGAACCGGGCGGCCTCTGACTTGGTGGTTAATCTGCAGTAGTTGAGTCATACCTGCAAGTCATCAGCTGATGGACATGCATGTCTTGCCACCTCCAGCCTCTAAGAGGTAGGGTAGGTTTTAAACCAGGGCTGCACAACGTTGGCCCTTCTGCAGATGTTGGACAGATGTTCAACAACTCCCATAGTCCCTGATTATTGGTCACTTTAGCTGGGGATGATGGGAGTTGTGGCCCCAACACAGTTGGAAGACCAAAACTGGAGGAACGAAACTTGTTCAGCCCTGTAATACACCAACAAATACATTCACGAAGTGGCCAGTCTGTATTGCGTTGTGCTTTTGGCACAGAATCCTCTGGACATGCAGCATGTGTGTCATGTTACACTCAAGGCAGGTGGGGGGGGGATGATGTCGTTCGTTTAGGAGTGTTTATGACATTTTTATCCCACTCCTCTTCCAAGGAGCTCAGGTCAAGCTATATGAGTTTCCTCAACCCATTTTATCCTCACAACAACCTTGTGAGGTAGGCTACATGGTAGGCTATGCTGAGAGATCCTAGTTAAAGAGAGACCAAAATCACCCAAATGGCTGAGTGAAGATTTGAGCCCAGTTCTCTCCGGTCTTAATTGAATACTCTTGTCCTGTTCAGACATTATGTCGAATATTCGTACGAGTGTACAGTGTTCACAAGTACAGATCTGTAAACAGGGACAGCTATTCACACATTATGTTGAACACAGGCACAGCAGTACACTTCCAATCGGTAACCATGCCTTTGAAGAGACTGGTCCCAAGTTCACTTTTAAAATGAATACAGCTGCAGTTATTCACATAGAAACATAGATGTGTGTACAGACAACTGTACACTCGTACAACTTAATGTCTGAAATAGGGCTTTAATCCCACTGGCTCTCCTTTCCTCTTGTACTGCTTCTGTTTGCCTCCCAACAGAAAAGTCAACACCCAGAGAGGGAGCTGTGTTGTTCTGCTGCAGCAGAAACAACAAAGAGTCTTGTGGCATCTTAAAGACTAACTAGCCTTCAAAGGGCTACAAAACAATTGTTCTCAGTGAGGATCAGGAAGGGGGGTGCTTGCTCCCCTGGACTCTCTCTCTCTCTCTCTCTCTCTCTCTCTCTCTCTCTCTCTCACACACACACACACACACACACACACACACACACACACACACACAATATCTCTTCTGCCTAGAAAGGGCCAGAGAGCAGCAGTTGCTATGGAGAGAAGCAAGGAAGATAAGGGCAAAGTGCACATGATGTTAGTATGCCCCCCCCCCGCCGCCCCAAGCAGCAACTCCCACCTTCCTTTCCATTCTGCATTCAGGCCTAGCGCATGAACTGTGTGCTGTTCCCCTGAGTGCAGCCCAGCCACACTTCTCCCTCCCATACCTTAGACTAGGAGAAACCCTGTGTAGGCTTGGATTAGGAGCCCTGCCAAAGAGCTGTATATGACCTTATAAATAAAATCGCGGCACATGTGTGGAGGAGCCTGCATTCCGTAGTTAAAGTCCAACAGGCCACACATTTTTTGCCTTCCTCCGTTGGGCTAGGCGCAGTCCCCCTCAGCTCAGTTTGGCTAGGAGCAGTCGCCTCATCGCACCTCCTCAGGTGCGGAAATCAGGTGATTTCCTCGTCGGAAATCAGGTGATGTCCTCATCTGACGGTCCTTCACTCACCACAGGATTCCTCTGCACTCCCGCACCCATAAAGCAGTGGGGCTCCAGGACTCCCCAGTGCAACACCCAGACTCTCCAGGTTCCTGAGAATCAAAGGCCTAGGTAGCCCGTTAAGCATGTGCCTCAAAGGAAAGATGGGCATGTAAACCGGCTATAAATTGATTGGCAGTGAGAAAGTGGGGCTGAGAGAGGACTCCAATGAAAGAGGTGGGAGGGGCTTAATGACATCTGCGAGCCCCACCCCTGAACCCCCAATTTAAACACAAATATCCCCTGTAGCCTCCTAAAAATAGTAGTAAAAACAGGGGCTAGAACAAAAGCTAAGGGATATAATATGAACACTGACAAAACGTACACACAGCCTAGCTACCGGAGAGGAATTCTGTGTTGCTGGCATCCGTGGAGTGGAATGAGCACCCATGAGAGATGTTGGGAGGCTGTGAGCCAGGGAACTCAGGGAGGTGGGCAAGAAGAACTCAAGAGAGATCCATGTGAAATGTGAACTGGAACTTATCAGACAAATCTTTGGCTGCAATCCACTCGTCTCCATAGAACTCTGCAATGCATTCCTCTATGCATTCTTCTATTCTCCCAGATGGACGCCTAGCGTGGAGAGGGCAAAGCCTTGGGGCAAACTAACAGCGATTAGTAAAGAAACCATACACACACACACACACACACTCATGCATGCACACTCTCACACTCATGCGTGCACACAAACATACCCTCATACCCTGTGCAATGTCCAAACATGCGGCAAGAATTACGAACTGGGACAGTGATTATGGGTCAAGAGGCAAAAGTCCCTACAAAATATGTGTGGGGAAGACCCTGAGATAAGAGGGGGAGGAAAATATGGGAGGAAGGATGGAAATCAGCTCCCAAGCTCTCACTTGTGTGGCCAACACAAAACAGAGATCCAGGTTCAAATCCCACCACAGCCATGGACTATGGTAGCTTTGAGCAAATGGCTATCTCTCAGCCTCAGTTCCCTGGCTGTTAAATAGCTGAACTCACAAGGTAGTTGTGAGGAAAACAGTCCAATCCTATCTTTGTTTATCTGCAAGTCCCACTGATTTCACAGTGGACTTAATTCCAAGTTAAATATGCTGCCTGAATGAAATAAGCACCATGAAGAGCTTTGCCACATTTGAAAAAGTGTAACTGTTGTTTCAATTTAGAACCTTCGCAAAGGTTCAAGGTAGGTTAAATCACTAGGCATCTAAGATGACAAACTGAGGCTGGGGAAATGACAAAAACATGACAAAAGCACACACACCTTTAAACGTAAATTGAAATTACAAATATTGTAGTTTGAATGTTGCAAACCCATATTTGTTGCTGCTATAATGGGAAAGGAAAATAAAGCAGCAAAAGAGAGTACAGCTGTGAATTATTTATATTTTGTAGGTGAGGCCTGTTGTTCGAGCAAAGTCATTTTGTGTAGATTACACTATTAGAAAAGTTCAAGAAATTAAATATATGTAATAGAATTTTTAACGAATGTGCCTGTAAAAAGAAAAGTAAACAAACAGGTTGAAATTTGTAGAATTTAAACTTTTAAAAACTATTCATTTTATTGAATCATTACCAAATGCAGTGAATTTGAATCTGAGCAAGATCTTCTTCTTCTCTTGGGCATGATGCTGTTTTGGAATTATTGATCTGATTATTGTGTTAAAAATCTGTTGAGAACAATAACAGTTAAAATATAATGATTATATTCAGAATTTCTTCTATATGTTTTTTAAAAATTAAACCTTTCCTCCAGCATATTCTGGTATAAAATGTAGTTCATTCAGCTAATTTAAGTGGCAGGATTGTTCATGCAATATATTGTTCATGGTATCTGCAGGTCATCAGGAAGTATGTATTTACATCGCACAAACTCACCAACCAACACATTCTTCAAAATATATAATAAATATGAGAGGGGATGGGGAGGAAGCGTGGAAGAATTGTCATACCATACCAATCTTCTACAACAATTAAAAGGATTTAAGAAGCTATTCAGTTCAATTAAATTCAACCACATTCAAGAATAAAACTGAGGCATAGGGTGGGAGGTTCTTTTGGACTCCATGGAACCCTAGCTTTCTTTTTCTGATATTCTTGTTGTCAGGGCTGAGGAGAAAAGATGGTGCCTTGATGCTTTTTATTCTGTGCCCTCCCCACATCCCAGGTTGCTGGATTAGCGAAAAGGAAGCCTGCAATTCCTCAGCTTGTGAGTCTGAATCTGCTGAGGACGCTGAGGATACCACCATACTGTCCTGTAGGTGCCGCTCAGATCTGTGTAATGCTCACATCAAGCATGATGGGCCTGGAAAAAGGCAGGGTAAGAGGACTTGTGGGGTCAGTGACAAACAGCAGGATAAAATGAAGATGCTATTAATTACATGTTTCTCCCACCCTTTCTTCAAGGAGTTCAGGGTGGTGTCCAAGGTCCTCCCCTCGCCACTACCTTTGTTCTCAGAACAGCATCGGTAGGCTGAGAGAGGGGTTGACTGGCCCAATGTCACTCAGGAAGCCTCATGACAGGAGACCCATTCACATGGTATGTTCAACACTCGTACAAAGAGTGTATGCAGGTACAGATCTGAACACAGGTACAGTCATTCACGTGTTATGCTGAATGCAGGTCCAGAAGTAAACTTCTTATCTGTACCCTGCATTTGAAGGGCCTGTATCCAGGCTCACTTTCAAAATGAACACAGCTACAGTCATAGGAACATAGGAAGCTGCCATATACTGAGTCAGACCATAGGTCCATCTCACTCAGTATTGTCTACACAGACTGGCAGCAGCGTCTCCAGGGTTGCGGGCAGGAATCTCTCCCAGCCCTATCTTGGAGATGCCAGGGAAGGAACTTGGAGCCTAGATACTCTTCCCAGAGGGGCTCCATCCCCTGAGGGGAATATCTTACATTGCTCACACTTCTAGTCTCCCTTTCGTATGCAACCGGGGTGGACCCTGCTTAGCTTAAGGGGGCAAGTCATGCTTGCTAAGAAAAGACCAGCTCTCTCTACACAAACACCTTCACACAAACACAGGTACAAGTGTACAGACATCTCTGTACACTCATACAGCTTAATGTCTGAACTGGGATAGGATGGGGACTTAAACCAGAGTCTCTCCACTCCTAGTCTAACATTGCCTACACCACACCAGATTATGGACCGCAACTGAGAGACACTGTTAGAACCATTAGGGTGAGAAGAGAAAGCTAAGGAAATAAAAACGCTCTCCAGTCCCCTCACCTTTCTCCCAATGTCACTACTCTCTCGCAGTAATCTGCATGTTTTGTTGCTCCCTTTGCAGACCCTCTGCGTGGCATGGGAGAGTGTTTGGGCCTTCCCTTTCCCCACTCCCAGCAGGTGCAGTTCTGCACACCACGGGGGCAGTGCTTCTCCTGCCCACTCACTAAGCAGAGACCTTGAGGGTGCAGGGAGGGAACACACCCAATCTCTGAGTCAGCCTGATAATAACTGCAGGAAAGGGGAGCTGCCCACTCACACACACATCATCAGGTCCGTCTGTGTGAGACATGAGTTGCTCCCTCTCGAAAACAAATCTCCTCCAAGAAAATGAACACCCAAAGCCAATTTTGGACACAGATGGAGGGGGGCATTTCCCCTCTCCTGGACTGAGCCAGTCCCATTGAATTCTATAGGGCTTACTCTCAGGTAAGTGGGCACAGCATTGCAGCAGTCTTTGCCCTCCCCTTGGAAAAAGTCCTGTGGATGACGTCCAGGTCCCTGTCTTCTGAAAAGGCAGAGAGCACAGTGCAGAACAGCAGCAGTCATGGCGGTGGTGCCAGCTTCCACCACCAGCCTGGCCTGTAGCAGGGCAGCCCAGTGAGCTGGCTGTGACCCACCAATGTCTTTGTGGCCTGATGTGTCCACATCACTGCTACCTTATTGATGGGTCAGTCCTGGTAGTAGCAAGACCGGGTTTCCTCTGCATAATAGATGAAATGGCTCTGTGTGATGTATGGAGAAGTTCAACAGCTGGGGACTCTTGAGTTCTGCCTTCCCATTTCTCAGAGGAAATAGAATGTAGGGGATTAGCAGGAGGGGTTTACAACCTGTTGCCATTAGAACGGAAGATATTGGAAGCCAGGATTAGGAACATAAAAAGCTGCCTTGTACTGAGTTGTACCACTGGTCCATCTAGAGATGCCAGAGATTGAATCTGGGAGAGCTGGTCTTGTGGTCGTAAGCATGACTTGTCCCCTTAGCTAAGCAGGGTGTACACTGGTTGCATATGAATGGGAGACTAGACGTGTGAACACTGTATAAGATATTCCCCTCAAGGGATGGAGCCACTGCTCTGGGAAGAGCAGAAGGTTCCATGTTCCTTCCATGGCATCTCCAAAATATGGCTGAGAGAAATTCCTGCCTGCAACCTTGGAGAAGCTGCTGCCAGTCTGTGAAGACAAGACTGAGCTAGATAGACCAATGGTCTGACTTTGTATATGGCAGCTTCCTATGCTCCTATGATCTTCAGCATTCAAAACAGTTGCACTATCATTGAGCTATGGCCCCGAAGCCCCATTCCTTGATTCTACTTTTGTGTTGTGAGGAAGTTGGAAAGGATTAGGAGCTTTGACTATTTGCTAGAAGGAAGGAGGGAGAAAAGATTAATGTGAACAGGTAACACAAGTTTCGTTTCAGCTGGGTATTATCATCCACCTAGAGCCTTCAGAGCCACTTAATGGCACAGCATGGAAATGACTTGACTAGCAAGCCAGAGGTTGCAGGTTCGAATCCCCACTGGTGTATTTCTCACCTATATTGGGCAACAGCGATATAGGAAAGATGCTAAAAGGCATCATCTCATACTGCGCGGGAGATGGAGATGGTAAACCCTTCCTGTATTCTACCAAAGACAACTGCAGGGCTCTGTGATTGCCAGAAGTTGACACCGACCCAACGGCACACTTTACTTTAGAGCCTTCAGAGTCAGGCAGTATATAAATTAACCTAATAATAATTATTATATTATATTATATTATATTATATTATATTATATTATATTATATTATATTTTAATGGAAACGTCATATCAAGACTTCCATGAAGTCTTAAGTGTCATGGAAGACGTGGGTCTTGAGTTGAAGTTTGCACCATCATATTTGTCATCTTTATTTTTGTTCTTATTAAATGTATTGCATTGCTTAGTAGACTAAGAATTCTAGGCTACAACTTCCTCAGAACAAAACCTAATTCCTCCAAGTTATCAGGGACTCAATGACATTTGTATCTGGCTTCCTCCCCCTTCTTTCATTCTCTTGCGGAGGTCTTCCTTTGCTTGCTATAATGTTTCGTGCTGCTTTTATGCACTGCAAAACATGATCTGATTCTGCAGAAAGAAACAAGGAGGCAGGAAATAGATGGAAAGGGAGGCGGGGAGCGGTCTGTACCCACCCTTCCATGATGAGGCTATTCCACTCTTCTTGGTCGCTCCATAGGCCTTGTACTGTGAAACTAGTTTTCCTGCCTGCCCTATGCCGAAACGCCCACCCCGCTCCATCCTGATATCTTAAGCCAGCTGCCCCAATTACTGAGTAGGGGGCTGTTGTGATCTCCAGCCAAGGAAGACTCGATGCTCCAAGGCCGATCTTCCCCTTTGCGGCCACCTGGTTTGGGCCCTACGTCAAAGTCAGAAAGAGAGAGAACTGAGTCTTCATATCCATCCCTGGAAATCCATGTTCTGAGATCCATCCTGCCCAGCCTCTTCCAAGGCTAGAGCTTCACATCCTCACAGGGTTTGTGGAGACAAAGACTACAGGGCTTTGCTCTCTTCAATTAAAAAAACAACAACCCAGTGTGCTCTCCATCCGTTGCCCCTGGCTCCACTCCCCACCCCACATGGAAAACTGCTCTTTGGTCATACCTTTCAGATCTCTCCCCTGTCCTCCTTTTCAGGGAGGAAGGGAAAAGGAAAAGCAGTGTGGCACCATTTTGCCTTCCTTCCTAAGCAGGCCATCCATGGGGCTGGAGGTTCTGAGTAGGTTGCCGTACCAACCCTGAGAAGTGATGCATCTGAGGCATCCTGCTTGCTTCATGTGAAGGCTGGCCGTGTGTGGCATTCCCCTGCTCCGCATTATGATGGCAAGGGTGGGGAAATGGGAACGCTGTGATGTCACAACACGAGGTAGGTCTACTAGACGCTGTGGCGTAGGAGGGGGAAATGGGGCAGCTGCTATTTTTAGCAGTTGCCACAATGTCTGATTTGGCCCTTAATTCCTCCTATCCCCCTGTAAACTTCAGATGGTAAATTTATTGCGGCAGGAACTGCCCCCCTCCCCCCGCTGTGAAATACTGCATAGATTGATATCACTGCAATCACAACTACAACCACCATCATAATAAATTCACCTGTTAAACTGGAGTCTCACAGACCATGCAGACATGACCACTGGTTTATTCTGACTATGCTAATAATACGAAGACTTCTGCCTTCTGTCCTCTCTTATCTACAGAATAGCAGGGGAGCCAGACCTAACTCGGTGCACCTCCTTCAGTTGTCCAGAGTGGGAGAATAGAATCTGGAGGCATCAGTCTTTGATTTTCACTCCTACACCATCCTCCATATCCTAACCACTCATTTCCTTTAGCTCTAAAGGGGTGGGGTTGTATTGGCTGCAGAAACCAATATGTCCATGAGCTCTGTCTGACAATCCCCCCCCAACACACACACACACACACACACACACCGCCAAAGCATTACATGACCACCGTATGGCCTTCAGACATCAGAAGGCAATGGGGAGGACACAGGAATGTTGGCTGCGGAGATGAGATCAGGCGGGCGGGTGATTGCGGGGAGGGAGATGTCCTTTCCTCTGTTTTAATTAAAATCAAAACATCAGAGGAAAGTCCCGTGAGGATGGGAGGGAAGTGGATGCCAAAGATGGGCAGAGAGGGCTCGGAGACATACAGGCAGAGTCCCAGAAGCACCTGGAGACGGAGGAGTAGCTAATGGGATGGGTGCCCAGGCTTTGAGCCAAGCCGTGTCTTGGAAATGTACACAGTAACACTGTGGGAAATAGGTAAGAAGAGAGTCTTCTTCCCAGGGCTGTCCTTAGGGCATGGCAAACAGGGCAACCGCCCCGGGCCCCGCTCTTTTAACCCCCATTAGAATTAACTGGGAAGGGGCCCCGCACTGGCTGATTTGCCCCGGGCCCCACACCCTGCCAGGGCGAGGGATGTGCACGGAACCACACTGGGTGGCTCAATGGTGGTGGGGATGTTGTACTTGAATGGTGGGGGAGGGTGCACTTACCCCTCCCTCCACTCCCCCACCCCCTGCTGGCGCCTGGTATTTCTCAAGTCCTACTGGGGCGGCAGAGTACATCCCTGCGCCCCCCCGTTTGCTCTTCGGCTGGAAGTGGCCGTATGTAGCCGGCCAAAGAGCGAACGGGGGCTGGCGAGGGGGGGGGAGCAGAGGGAGGGGTAAGTGCCCCCTCCCCCACCCTTAAAGTGCAACACACACGCCCCGCTTCGAACCGCCCGGTTCTCAGACCTGTCCACAGGTCTGTAAAAGGGCCTCCGAACAGGTTTGTGTGCACATCCCTAGCCAGGGCTCCCTCAGGACAGCCCTGCTTCCTCCCTGCTCTGAAATTAGGCATGTGCTGTGCCCTTCTCCCATCGCTTTGGAGACTTTGTGACCTCCTCCTCTTATCTTTGCAGCCGGGTCCCTGCCTCACCCCAGTAAGACCATCTGGATGATTGCAGCCTGCCCTCTCCTGCTCTTCCTAGGGTGTCTGGCATTTCTAGGTACTGTGCTTTCCAGGCAAACTTAAGTGAGGTATTTCAAATAAACGCTGGTGGTGGCATCACTGGGGATGGGTGGGGGAGCAAGGTGGGTGGCTTAGGCTGCACAACAACCCTGAATTTGTTCTGGGGAGGTGGGTAAGAACACCCTGTTTTATAGCTGTTTCCCTCACAAACACAAAGTAATCTTAAATAGCAGGGTTTCTTAACCTTGGGCCCCCAGATGTTTTTGAACTACAACTCCCATCATCCCCAGACATGGCCTTTGTGACTGAGGATGATGGGAGTTGTAGTCCAAAAACATTTGGGGGCCCAAGGTTAAGAAACCTTGCTATATAGATTTAACTAAGAGTTTATTCAGAAACAACTCCATTTTCTCCTCCTCCTTTCCTTCTGTTTTCCTTTCTGGTTCCACCCCGCCAAACACTCTACAGGACCCCTACTGGGACAAACTTCTAAACTCTCAAAACATAAAAGGTACTAGATAGAATACAGCACACCCTTTCAGCTCAGGACAATCCAGATGAGAGAACAGCCGTGGCACATTTTGTGCTGGAGTGGGAAACCCACCAACACATTCACATGTATAGAGGCAAGTTCCTAGGTTGCCATTCTCTAGGTCAGCGGTGGCCAATCAGGCTTCCCAGCTGCAATAAATGGCATAAAATAAAACTGCATACATTGAATTGTAGCTGGGAATGATGGGAGCTGGAGTCCAACAAGAGCTGGAGAGCCTCCGGTTGGCTAATCCTGACCTAGAAGTTCTCAGAGACTGGTTCTCTCACACTGTGTTCCCAAGAGTGTGGCCATGATTCTATGAAGCAATTGTGCATTTACATTTTATCACACAGCACACTCCCATGCACACAGATATGTCACTTTTCTTTTCTAGGAGCAAATGCACTCACTCAGCACACACAAACATGGGCCCCACCTGCACAGTGGAAGAGGTTCTTAGTGGGAACGGTGTTCATTGCACTGGTCACAAAACCAAAGGACAGGTGTGTGCATATTCCCTCCTACTGTGAGCATATAAACTCATATTGGGTGGTGCAGAACTAAAGATTAGTTACTTTCATTTCAAAAAGAAAGCAAGTCTCTAACCCTTCATATTTGAAAAGAAGCTGATGCATGATGAGCTCAGAAATTTGGATGTGGGGAGATTGAGCAGGATTTCTAGGGAACAGCAGGTGGGGTTTCATGACCCTGCATTGCTCTTTGCTCCTCCCCATGACCAAAAGAAGCAAAACAAATGATACAGAGAGATGAACCTTTGCATAAACTTCTGCAGGATCCACAACTTGGATTACTTTGGAATCTATGTGAGCAGGGGAAAAGCTCTTGTTCTGTCTTTTTAGTTCTAAGGCTGTGGAAAGTCCTTGCACCACTCCTGAGCACAGAGGAACCTGGAGAGCTCACCAAGGTCACCACAGACCCAGAGGGGAATGGCAAGAGGAAAGTGCCCAGGCAAAAGCCTCCTGGCCTCCAGTTCCTTCAGGTATCAGATGGGTCCTAGTAGGGAGGGCTGGGGTGGTCCCGCTGACAGTCCCCAGGGTCTGCCTTAACTTCCCTTTCCATTTCTGGTCTTCAGCCAAGAGCTGTATGGGTCAGACAGGGGTTCCTTGTCAGAGAGAAAATGTAGGCCAGGGGTTCTTAAACTTGTGACCCCAAATGTTGCTGGACTACAAGACAGGGCTGAGAGAAACTCCTGCCTGCAGCCTTATTTGTTTAACATATTTGTATAGTGCCCAAAATGCAAGGGCGGTTTACAACAAAATAATAAAAACAACAAGTAAAAAGATTAAGACATTACTACTACTACTACTACTACTACTACTACTACTACTACTACTACAATATTTATATGCCGCTTGTCAACCAATGTTCTCCAAGTGGTTTACATAGAAAAATAAATAATACATCAGGAAGATGGCTCCCTGTCCCCAAAGGGCTCACAGTCTAAAAAGAAACATAAGGCAGATATCAGCAACAGCCACTGGAGGGATGCTGTGCTGGGGTTGGATAGGGCCTGTTGCTCTTCCCCTGCTTAATATAAAGAGAATCACCACTTTGAAAGATGCCTCTTTGCTTAGTTAGCAGGGGTTAGGGTTACAACCATTTCAAACTTAAAACAACATTAAAACTATTAAAAATCACCAAATTGTTAAAAGTAAATAATTGGTAAATAATAAGTAAATAATTGTGCCCTTGGGTCGGTGTCTCGGCATCCACAGAGCCCTGTGGTTGTCTTTGGTAGAATACAGGAGGGATTATCCATTGCCTCCTCCCACGCAGTAGGAGATGATGCCTTTCAGCATCTTCCTATATCGCTGCTGCCCGATATAGGTGTTTCCCATCGTCTGGGAAACACACCAGCGGGGATTCCAACCAGCAACCTCTTGCTTGTTAGTCAAGCATTTCCCTGCTGCTCCACTTAAAGTGGTTAAGAACATAGGAAGCTGCCTTATACGGAGTCAGACCTTTGATCCACCTAACCAAGTATGGTCTGCACTGACGGGCAGTGGGCGGCTCTTTCCCAGCCCATCCAAGTATGCGGAGCAGGCATCACACACACCCCTCGCCCGCTAACTGGGCAGAGAGGCACTTTCCAATCATAACGATGGCTTTCTTATAATCAGCAGCGGGGGGAGAGCAACAACTTTCCCTATTCAGTCCCAGCACCGCATCCCTCCAGTGGTTGGTGATGGTGTCCGTCTTGTGTTTCATCTTAGACTGCCCGCCCCTTTTGGAACAGGAACCTCCACCTCCAGAGTTAGGAACCGAGGAACACAGGAAGCTGCCTTCTACTGGCACAGACCATCTGAGTCAGTCTGTCTAGCTCAGTGTTGTCTACACAGACTGGCAGGGGCTTCTCCGAGGTTAATTAGATACTGTTCTTATAGTTTGAAGCCACCGTCGACTTGACGCCACGCTTTGCCTTTACCGATGTTCTTAATGGAGCGCTACTGATTTGTGATGGGTAGAATGGGTTGTGTACCACTGTAGATGGATGATGCAGAACAGCAATGCTTGCCCTGTGTGAACAACGTCTGGCATGTAGAAAAGTTGCACAACAGGAAGCAAACTCGGCTGGGATATTTCTCAATCATCGTTGTTTATAAGATCAGGGAGGTTTTTTCCACGAGGGAGCTTTCAAATTTGGGATCTCCAGCCTGCAGGCTGAAGGGAAGCCCACCCTGCCACTGCCACCACCTCCTTCTGCCGCGATTGGAGTGTCGAGTGAAGTTCCTGGCAGGCTTTCCCTTCCCTTTCCGCTCTGGCCCAACCCTGTTGTGGCTTCCCTCAGCCCCTCTCTCTGCTCACCCATCAGAGTATCCCCTGTTGAATGATTGGAGGTGTAATGGTGCTGTAGGTACATGTGTCACAGACCAAAGGGGGCAACTGTCTGCTGTCTATCTTGGAAGTATCCACATGGAGAGTGAATTTGGCTCAAAACCAAACTGTGGCAACCATTTAAAAGATCAACTAAATTTGCAGTCTCTTATGCAAGACTAGTTGTTGATGTCTACAGGCAATTTCTGTACTGTATAAAGCCACCCAAAAGAGCTCTGCGGATCTCACTGTATTTCTGCCAACTTCTCCTTAAACTTTCTCCTGACAGTACCTGGCTGTGAGTCCTCCTGATGTGAAGCTAACAGAACTTCAAGAGAAACAGTGGCAAGGCACAATTCAATGGGCAGCTTCCTCCTCACAAATCGTAGGCTTCATTATGCAATGATGAGGCTGTGAGAGCCGTTTATCACAAGAGGCTTTAATCACCTCTGAGCCTCTTGGGCACTACTGAGGTTCTTAATCAGGAAAATAAAGCAAAGGGGAGGCATTTGTTATGCAAATGAGCCTCCTGAGACACCCAGGTAAAGGTAAGGTGTGGCCTCAAGTCGATTTCGACTCCTGGCGCCCACAGAGTCCTGTCGTTTTCTTTGGTAGAATACAGGGGGGGTAGACTTCACCTTTTCTTTAGAAACCTAACCGAAGCAAGAACTCCATTAAGGCTTTGAGGCTTAAAGTGGTTATTTTTAAATTGCTTTATAATGCAAATGCAAAACTGACAGTGGTCAGAATGTTCTTTTACATTACTCATTGCCGCTCTCCTCAGCTCCCTCTTCTGCTCACAATCAGATGTTGATATATAAATAGTGGATGAGAGGATCAAATGCTCCGTGTGCAAAAGCACCCTCAGATTTTGCATCTCTGCATGATGACTGCAGAACAGGAAGCCTGGGATATGTGAGCCGTGTGGTGGCCAGCCGTGCAGCCTCCACAGAGCAGGGAGGGGGACTCAGAGCGGACAGAAATAAGGACCTACAGTTGTGGTTGTTTGTGAATGCCAATGGATCTTATTAGTGCAGGTGGCAGGTTCTCCACCAGCAGGAAAAAGGGGTAGGGCAGTAGCCACTTCCGATTACAAAATGAAGATTACTCATGCACCTTTCCGACGTTATGTTGCACAAATGTACAAGTGTCCGTACACTCATACACGTGTTTGTTTGAATGGCTATACCTCTGTTCATTTTATTTGTTTGTTTGTTTGTTTATTACATTTATATCCCGCTCTCGCTCCAAGGAGCCCAGAGCGGTGTACTACATACTTGAGTTTCTCCTCACAACAACCCTGTGAAGTAGGTTAGGCTGAGAGAGAAGTGACTGGCCCAGTCACCCAGCTAGTCTCATGGCTGAATGGGGATTTGAACTCGGGTCTCCCCGGTCCTAGTCCAGCACTCTAACCACTACACCACGCTGGTAGAGCCTGAGTAGAGGCCCCTCAAATGCATGGTACAGATAAGAAACACACTTCCAAGGGTAACGTATGTATACAGATCTGTCCCTGTGGGCACTATACACTCATTCTACAAGCATAATATATATTGTGTGAATAGAGGAGGGCTCCAAAGGATAATAAAACTGCAAGAAAGTTCAGGAAGAAAATAAGAACTGTAGAAAGGGAAGGAATCTGATCTATTTGTAAACCAGAAATATTCTCTCCCGCATGTGTGAAGATGCCCAAACTTTCAAGCAGTGCCTGAAGCTGTGCTTCTTGAGCCGTTTACTCTGAAACGCTCAGCAGCGTTTCAGAAAGCTTCTCTCCATGCTGCTCACGTCCTCTTAATAGGCACAGCTACAGGAGCTAGCTGAAAATCTGGCAAACCTTGTTCCTAGAGGCGGATGTGTCCTACAGTTTGTTTCACCTCTGACTTCTATGGCTTTACAATCCATTCCATGCATGCCTTCAACCCTACTTTCATAGCCACAGGGGATAGAACCTTGGAAGGAAGGAAGTTTTATCAGGATCCTGAAGCCTGCTCACCCAACATTTGCTAGTAGCTCACTCACAGAAGCAACGTTCTCAGACATGAGGCTTAAACCAGACCTTGCTTAAAATCCGCTGGTAACACGCATGTCACATGGGACGGAAACGGAATGTGCACTCTGTGTAAAAACGGCTCTCTTAACAACTTTCGGCACTTTGCATGGTAAAGTCAGGGAATGATGGAATCCCGCCAGGACCCTGCTTCGAGTTAGGAAGCCTGTTCTAACCTGTATCCTCCTCATTCTTTTTCCTTCTTCTTTCCCTAACAGGTTCTCCATGATGGGCAGGACTCCAAACTGTGGCAGGGAACATTCCACCAGCAGCCTGTGGCCATCAAGGCCTTTGCCCCTTCTTGCTACCGGCAGTTTGCGTCCGAGTGGGCCGTGCACAGCCTCCCCCTAATGAGCCACGACAACGTGATACGGCTCGTGGCTGCTGGGTGTGGAGGGCCCAATGAGGAACAGGGTGGCCTCCTGGTGCTGACGCTGTGCCCACTGGTGAGTGCCAAGTATGGGGATTGATGAAATGCTTTGGGGTGTCCACAAGGGGCCGTGTGTACATGTGGCAACCCATACCTGTGACTACAAGCAAACATTTGTCTGCAGGTAGCAACATACACATATGTCTAATTACAAGGGCAACAACATTCTCAGGGCCATCTTAGTTTTGTGTCTAGAATTTAGCCATGCAGATGAGAAATTTGGAATCCCCAGGCACAAAATTCATCCTCATTGAATTCTTAGTTTGCCTTTTTTTTTTTTTAAAGGCAGTTTCTAGCACTTAAGATCATGAGACAAATTTGGAAATGGGTGGGCCATCTCTGACGAAAGTTCTGATACTCCCACAGGGATGGGCAGGGGATTTTTGAGAGTTGCAGAGTCTGCATGGCCCTGACAGGTGTCTGTGCATTTGAACTAGTAGATTAACGTTTGCATCCTCTCCAACACTTACATTTCATAGATGCGAAAACCAGGGATATTACTGGGAACACCTTTATTCTCTCCCCAAGAATCATGGCCTGATCCTGGTGATCGGCTGTGCGCTGCTGTGTAGTGCTTTGGTGTCCATCTAGGTGCACTTAGAATCCAAAAGCCTGGCCTTCCAAGGTTTTACATGATTTTTTAAAGTATTTTAATTGGTTTTAAATGGTTTTGAATGGTTTCAATCTTGTTTTGAACACTGTGTTATAAATGGGGTGTGTTTGTATGTCTTTTTAAACTTGTTGTACACTGCCCAGAGCCTTTGGATGGGGTGGTTTATAAATGTCATACTTACTTACATACATACATGAATAAATAAATACAGGGAATGAACCTGGGACATTATAAATGTAATGACTGATTGATTGATTAATACAGGGAATGAACCTGAGACCTCACCTCTTGCCTGCAAAGCAGATGCCCTAGTCCACTGAGCCCCACAGCCTCATCCCCTGAAGAGTGTGGACTGGCTCTTCTGGCCGGCATGGCATTGGAGGTGCCACAGGGCTCTGCAGAAGTCCTGCCTGTGGCGTCAGTCTTGGCGTGGCCCATTCAGCCCTGCCATCTGTTGCTTGGCATTGCGTTTGTCTAGAGATGAGCCCACACACGTCACCCAGCCCTATTTGGGGTGCTTGTGGCCTCAGCTGAGTTTGCTGCATTGGGTCTTTGCAGGGCTCCCTGCGGCATTTCCTCACCCAGCACACTTGCTCCTGGGACGTCACCATCCGGCTTGGAGTGTCCCTTGCCAGGGGCCTTGCTTTTTTGCACGAGGAGCAGTGGAAAGAAGGTAGGCGGTCGTGGGTGGGACGGAGGATGAGAGGAGAGCTGGTCTTGTGGGAGCAAGCATGACTTGTCCCCCTAGCTAAGCAGGCTCTGCCCTGGTTGCATCTGAATGGGACACTAGAAGTGTGAGCACAGTCAGATATTCCCCTTTGGGGGATGGAGCCGCTCTGGGAAGAGTAGAAGGTTCCAAGTTCCCTCCCTGGCAGCTTCTCCAAGATAGGGCTGAGAGAGATTCCTGCCTGCAACCTTGGAGAAGCCGCTGCCAGTCTGTGAAGACAGTACTGAGCTAGATAGACCAATGGTCTGACTCAGTATATGGCAGCTTCCTATGTTCCTATGATGCTTCCCCCCTCCATCCATCCTCCCAGCTGGACCAAGGCTTTGAGCTCCTCCGATCTGCAGTCTCCGAGGGCAGCTGCCCTCATGGGACTGGGTGGGCTGCTGGGGTGTGGTCAGTTTCCAAATTCCTCCGATGTATACATTTGCATTTTGTAGCATGCAAAGTGCCATGCAGTGGGGCAACTTCCGGGAAGCTCTCGTTGTGGAGTCAGGAATGGTTCTTTCTCCAGAGTCTCGGAATGCTGGATTTCTGGGAGGAGATGGGAGGATGCATCTTGTCTCTCAGACAGGGGAATTATTAGGGTATGGCCCATGGGGCATGGGCCCCCAGTGAAGTACTCAGAGCCCTGATGGGGCAGCCACTCCACCACCACACACATACATGCCCTGAATTGCTCAGGGCCTCTGCCAGCTCCCTCCTGCATGGCCTCTTCCAGAAAGGAAGCGCAGCAGTGGAGGCACCTGCCCAGAGCACGAGAGGGAGCTCCTAGCCTCACCTGGCTCTCTGCAACTTCCACCTTCATAGGGGCTGCATTATTCTAATCATATTAGAGATTTAGGAAAAACAACAGAGGCAATTATTTCTGGGGGGGTAGAATTGAGTTTGATTATCAGAAGAGGGGCTGTGGGCCCAGGCCCCAAATCTTTTACGTACCTAGCAATACCTCTGCTAAGGCACACGCAAGTAAATGGGACATGCATGTCAATGACGGTAGGGCGGCCCTACCTCCCTTTCCTCTGAGGCACATTGGATGGTGACAAGGGGAAGGCCTTCTTGCTGGTGGCCCCTGTCCTCTGGAAGTCCCTCCCCCCTGGGAGTCTAGCCCAATACCTTCCAGGCTGACTGGCAGCAGCCCACTCGGGATTTCAGGGAGAGGTCTCCTCCCAACTCAGCATCCCAGAACCTTGAACTAGAGAGGCCAAAGGGATGGATTGGACCTGAGACCTGACATAGGCAAAGCAGATGCCCTGTCACTGAGCTGTGGGCCCTCTCTTTTCTGTCCACACATGGCTCGTTATTTTAAGAGGGTTATGGAGGGGTGTGGTGTGTGTGTGTGTGTGGCGGGGGGGTTACCATGACCCATGCTGCTGCTGCTCTTCTCTTTGGTGCCAGGTCTACACAAACCGGGTGTGGTGCACCGAGACTTAAGCAGCCAGAATGTGCTGGTGCAGGAGGACAGGACCTGCGTCATCAGCGACTTTGGCCTGGCCATGGCTTTGCCCAGGCGCCATGAGTGGTGGAGAGAGGGCCCCACAGAAGGCAGCATCCGTAAGGTATCCCTGCCACGGAGGGCTGGAGTGGGCTGGAGCTGCAGGACTCAGCGATGCTGGTGGTGGTGGAGGGAGGGCCACCCGTTGAGCATCATCGGGACATTCATCACCCCTTACCCTGAGCAGGAACCTTTGGAGTGACAGGAATTTGCCCACCTTCTTTCTAGGCTGGAGCCCCACGCTACACTGCCCCTGAAATCCTGGATGAGAGCCTGAATCTGCAGGATTTGGGCTCAGCCCTGAAGCAGGCAGACGTCTACTCCCTGGCCCTGGTGCTGTGGGAGACCCTGATGAGATGCTCTGCACTCTTCCCAGGTGAGCTCTTCCCAGCAAGGGATGGGGGAGAGGCAGGCATGTTCACTGCTCATCCAGACAACCCGCAAATCAGCACCCCATTCGTCTTGGTTTTTGCTGTCTCTCAGTGAGGGACAAGGCATGAATTATAGTTCATTTCAAACATGCCCGAGACACAAGGATATATTCTCGTGTATTTATTTATTTGTTTGTATATTTGTATCCCGCTCTTCCTCCTAGGAACCCAGAGCAGTATGCATGATTATATTTATCATCACAACAACCCTGTGAGGTAGCTCGGATGGCTTTAAAAGGGGCTTGGACAGATTCATGATGGACAGGTCTATCCATGGCTACTAGTCTGGTGGCTGTGGGCCATCTCCAGCCTCAGAGGCAAGATGCCTCTCAATACCTGTTGCAGGGGAGCAACAGCAAGAGATAGATGGCATGCCCTCACCTCTTGCTTGTGGGCTCCCCAGAGGCATCTGGTGGGCCACTGTGTGCAACAGGATGCTGGACTAGATGGGCCTTGAGCCTCATCCAGCAGGGCTGCTTATGTTAGACTGAGAGATAATTGACTGGCCCAGAGTCACCCAGTGAGTTTCATGGCTGAATGGGGATTCGAACTCAGGGCTCCCTAGTCTTAGTCCAGAACTTTAACCGCTACCCCACGCTGGCTCTCTCTTGTTTTTGTTGTTAAAATAATGTATAGACAAAATTACCCCAAAAGTTTTCAAAGCGGTTTACATAGAAAAAGGAATAAGATGGTTTTCTGTCCCGAAGGGACTTGCAATCTGAAAATAAATGCAAGGGAGACTTCAGCAGTAGCCCCTGAAAAGAGATTGTGCTGGGCTGAATAGAGACAATTGCTGTCCCGCTGCTAAATATAATAAGATCACCCCTTGGAAAGATGCTTCTCTGCCCAGTTTTTAGGGGGTAATACCAGTTTCACTCCAATGGTTTTACCCAAGCAGTGTGAGACAGGAGCCGTTTCTCTTAGAGAGCCTTAATACCCCCTCCCAATAGTCTGTTTGGGTGCGGAACCCTAAGAGGTGCCTTGGAAGCTCTCCTGCACTCTGCTGCCACTCAGAGACCTTGTTAATGAGGAAGAGAAACTGAAACAGGAAGCCCCAGATCTCAAGTGCTGGCAGGAGGAGGGGCTAACCCATTCATAGTATATGTCTCTGCATGCACCCACAAACATAGCCATTATGACAATGCACATACTTTTCGAGTGTCTTTCTTTGGCAGGGGTGTGGGGGCCTTTCATATCTCATTACTCTTGCGGCATTCCCAGTTCATGCCATATGTTCCTCTAGATCTTTCTATGGCCAGGGCTATGTGCATGCCACAAATCGGTGGGAGCACAAGCAAAGGAAGTCATCATATGGTACTGGCGGCCATAGATCCTGAGCTTCCTGAGTACCTCAGCTTTCATTAAAAACAAATCCAAGTTTCTAGCCATCATGCCTGCAAAGCTGTGCTTGAAAGTATGTGGGCAATACTGGTTGAAATACTAGAAGTCAGGGGGTGGTTGAATAAAATGTTGCGGGCAAGGGGTGTCTAGTGCCCTTATGCAAAATAGTGAACACTGCACAATAAATTATTCAGGATCATATAAATTATGGAGATTAACTCAATTTGCATAAGGACACAGTTTGCAAAATTCCAGTTTCCCTTGAAGAGATATTCATATATTCTCTCTCTCTCTCTCTCCCTCTCTCTCTCTCTCTCTCTCTCTCTCTCTCTCTCTCTCTCTCTCTGGAGTAAACACAACTGCCTATGAATGTCTTTTACTAGATATCATTCATTGTATTACCCTCCTTCCAACAGGGACTGTGCTTTGTTCAGCTCTTTTTCCTGCCACCTGGAGGAGCAACACAGGGAGACCAAACAATGCCCCTAAATGATAGCCACAGTAGCCTGAGGCAGACAGTCTGCTCTTTTCTCTTGGGAAGAGCTTTGCTCTTCTGTAGCACATCAGATTTGTACAAGTCACACACTAAGAAAGTACGTAAGTGCCAAACCGTAATATAGCAGATCTTGACGAGTAGCCATTGACAGACCTATCCTCCATCAATGTCTCCAACCTTAATTGTGGAATTTTAGAAGAGGCCTTGGCAGTCTTCTAGTCCAAACCTTGCTCGGGGCAGGGAACAGATGGCTGCTGTCCAGCTTCTATTTGCAAACTTCTACAGAAGGAGAGTGCACCGCTGCATGAGGCAGGCTGTTCCACTGACAAACAGCCCTCACTGTTAGGAAATTGCTCCTAATGTCTAGCCTGAATCTGCTTCCTTATCATAATCCTGTTTGGGGGAGCAACAGAGAACAAGTCCATTCCTCCTCCTGTGGGACAGCCCTTCAGATATTTGAAGCCAGCTCTCATATTTCCCCGTAGTCTTTCCTTCTCCCCTCTAAACAAATCCAGTTCCTTCCATTGTCCCTTCTAGAACTTGGCTTCCAGACCCCTCACTGTCCTCCTTGATTTCCTCTGAACTTGTTCCAGTGTATCAAAGTCCTCCTTAAAATGCAGAGTCCAGAACAGGACACAGTATTATTCCAAATGAGACCTGACCAGTGCAGGACAGAGCGGCATGATGACTTCTCACCTTGTCTCTAGGCATCTGTTAATGCAGCCTAAGATTGCATTTGGCTTTTTTTTAGGACCTTCTTTTACAAGGATGTATGCTGGCAGTCATCACTACAATTCATGCCACTAATTCCATACATTGATCACGTGGACCGATAGGGAGGATCAGAAGGAGTTGCAGCCATGAATTCTTCTGGCCCGTCCTCTCCTTGATCCTGTCACTTACCCTCCCTGTCCTCTTGCTTCAATGCATGACTGGCCATAGGGCGTAGTCTAAAGGCACCTGGCTGAAGCTAAGCAGGTCTAGGTCTGGTCAGTGATGGGAGGGGTGACCAACTTGAAAGCCCATATATTCTGCCTTAGGTTTCATCATGGAAGGAAGGAAGGATACAAATGTCAATAAGTGATTACTAGCAAATGTATACCATATGGGAGAACATGCCGGTTTAGTCCAAACAAATGCCCTTCCTCCCAAAGGGCCTGTGAAATGATCAAACTCCTAAAGCATTGCCTCCCACAGCAGAAAGTGGATTTGTGCACCTTACCTGCATAGGCATTTGCAGGAGCAGCCCTTCCAGGCAAGGTGAAGTCATCACCTCCAGTGGACAATTACTGGGGCCAGAGAAGAGAGCCAGATTCCCCACCATCACCTCATTGGACTCCCTCGGCTGCACCCTGCCATCCAAGCAGCTCTTCGCCAAGTGGAGGTTCACTAGAGGAGGTTGGGAGGAGAGGAGCAGCTCTTTCCTGAGCGGTGGCTGTGCCACTGCTTGGCAGAGCCACTCCTCTCCTGCTGACCTCCTGCACCTGCTCTTTGCCGCCACTGCCTCCTCCTCTGATTGCCACCAGGCTAATACTGAGAAGGGATAATAATGGAAGAGGAAAAGAGGAAAGGCCATTAGAGCGTCTCCAAGACTCTGATGCACTTTCCTCAGTCCTCTTCCCCTTCTTCCCCCTTCCCGTTATTAGATCAGCAGCAAATGAGGAAGGAGGTGGAGGAGGAGGTGTGTGTTGCATAGTGGTGTCTATTAACACTGCAAAAGAGGAGGAGGCAGCACAGGTGAGTTTGTGCATGTAAGTGTGCGCATGAGTGCTGTTTGATGCCATGCCTCGGATCTTGGGCTGGCACTGATTATCTGTACTGCCGGTTTCGTTATATGGTGGGCTTGCTCTCTATTTTGGCACACTATGACCTGGATAGTGTGGGTTAGCCTAAGATGTGTGTGGCAGGGGTGATGTTAGTGGTTTGTAAATGCTCCCACCTTCTGGCGGGGGAATGAATTTCCATCTCTAATGTTCAATGCTATTGTTCAGTGCTAGATGTTCCTGCCAAGTACATACTGCTGTTCTTGAAGTGGTGGTAGTGTTGGCATGGGTTGTACTGCCACCTGGTGGCAGTTCAGGCACATGTCCTGCTGCCGATAGAAAACCAGTTGGAACGTGTTGTAGGCCCCCTGGGGTGGGAGTACATTTCTGGGTATCATGGAGACTAACCATAGCTCTTTCTCCCACTCCCAGCTTGCTAAAGGTTCCTTAATCCTCCCTCTTTCTATTTGTCAAGCTTCTTTCTTTCTTTTTTAATTGCTTTTAATATCAAAATATAAACACACAACATGGAATAAAATAAAATGGAATTTTTTTAAAAAATCAGTCAAAACATTCATTTTTCCTTTGTCCCTCTGCCACTAGAGGGTGATAGACTATGGGCCGCTTTATAACATTGCGGGCCCCTTATGAAGGCCCAAATGGCTTCCACTTGGTGACACTATAGCAGCTGTAATGCCTCTGAAAGCTTGTGTTTTGAGCTCAATACCTGTAGTCCTTCAGTAGCCGAACACATGAGGACTACGTGGAGCTGGTCTGGAGACCTACACCAGGTGGAACGCATCAAAAGCAGCTTTCAGACATTACAGCCGTTCTGTAAGGTGATATTCAGTGGCCTTCAAGTGGGCGCTGTAAAGTATAAACAAGTCTTATAATATGGAGCACTGTCATGAGTGTGTGTGTGTTATTGCCTTTCTCCAACCTTTCTGATTTCTTCCCATTCAGACAACAGCACCCCTGGGTTCCAGCTGGCCTATGAAATGGAACTGGGCAGCAACCCTACTTACTGTGCGTTGAGGAGGCTGGCTGTTGAGGAAAGGGGGAGACCAGTCATTCCACCCGTTTGGAGAAGGATTGGGCAGGTAAGACAGGGTCCAGGAGAGGTATACACCGAAGAGAACAGAGGCAGTTCATCTGCCAATGAAAAGGTCTAATTAAAGATTTTGAAATCTTTGTCTAATTGGATTTTCATCCAACTGTCTGATTAATCAATTGCATCATTTCCCAATTCTCCTAGTTCACATCATTAAGGCAAAAACACCACAGCCATACATGCTACGAGAGGAAATACACATCGTTCCTACAAAAACACTCAGATGTCACTCAGTTAAAAAAAACCCAAGTGTGACTGAATGGGAGCCAAACTAGACACTGAGTCTAGTTTGCACACAACCTATTTTCTTGGAGCCGGGTTGGGGGCGGGGAGTGGGGACCGGACTGCTCCTGCCTTCCCCCACACGATCCGGGCTGCAACCCGGCTCGCCACGCTGTGCTCACAGAAGAGCGCTGCTGCGACAGGGCAGTGTGACAGCAGGGAGGCCGGGGGCGGGATGTCCGGCCTCTGGAGACCTCGCGATGCCCCACACAATGAGCTCAGTGCATTGGGGAATTCCCTCCTGAGTCGGGCACACACACAACCTTGGTCCTGGGGTGGAAGGCGCACTTGCACCCTCCGACCCTGGTTAAGGCCCAGGTAATGAGGTTGGGTTAGCGGGGGCAGAAGCGCCGGGATCAGGAGCCGCTCTTCCCGCTGCTCCACCTGAGCATCACAGCCCTGGGCTGTCCTAGCCTGGGTTGGGCTGCTCAAGGGAACCACCTCATCATGCAGTAAGTGGGTGGAACAGCTTCTCTACATTTTTTTTTTCAACGAAAAGCAGTGAGTTTGAGCAGAATGGTGGGGGCAGCTGTGTTTCATGTTTTTAAACAGAATTGGAGGACTGTTCAATGCACCTGCATATATAACTTCTGGTTTAGTCCAGAAACACATCTAGATGTCACAAAGGGAACTTTCTCTTAAGTTTTAGATAACTTTCTTAACCTTGGGCCCCCAGATGTTGTTGGACTACAACTCCCAGAATCCCCAGCCACAAAGGCCATGTTTGGGAACTCTGGGAGTTGTCACTGATGAATTGTTCTCATTGGTCAATGGGCCTGATCCTTCTTTGGGATGAGAGTGGTTTTTCCATGTTTTGCATGACAGATGCAGCTTTGCCATTCAAATATGGCCTGTAGGATAACTGTTAGTTATCTAAAACTTAAGAGAAACTTTCTTTTTTGATGTTGGTATAATAGACAGTTGATATTTAGCAAGGAATCTTTTTAACCAGTGATTTCCCTAGCTTTCAGGAATGTACCTCATTGCCAACATGTGATAGCATGTAGTAATTGTCTATTTTAGTTCGAATGTTACTCATTATTACTCCTTATTGCTTGTGTTAATTAACCAATTGGGAAATAAGCGAATAACAGGAGACAAGAACCAATTAAGCAAAATTTCAGTTCTGGAGCCAAAACACAACTGCTTAATCCAAATTATGTAAACATGGTATTTTATTCATTTTTGGCCAGTAGGCTTATAAGATCACCCATCGTTCCGTATATGAGTGTCCGTGTGTGTGTGTGTGTGTGTGTGTGTGTGTGTGTGTGTGTGTGTGTATCCCTTATCAACTTCATGATGCTTGGGCCAATATGAACCAAATTGGGTACAGTTGTAGGAAAACATAGGGACACCTCAACGGTGTAGTTTGTGATGATGTTATCCACGGTAATTCAAGATGACGGATGCATAAACGTTTGAGGTGCAAGTGGGCTAACTCCTGAACCGCCTAACCTATTTGAACCAAATTTGCTACAGCTGTAGGGACACACAGGGATGCCTATGTGATGATGCCATCACAAAGTAATGTCATCACATAGTGATGTAGTTTGAAATGATGTCCTCCATCCCCATTTAAAATGGTGGGCATAAACGTTTGAGGTGTGAGAGGGCTAACTTGTGAAGCACCTAACCAATTTGAACCAAAATTGGTACAGTAGTTGGGACACATAGGGTTGCCTCAATGGGGTAGTTTGTGATGTTGTCATCTACCCTGATCCAAGATGGCGGACACGTGGACATTTGAGGTGCAGGAGGGCTAACTTGTGGACCACCTAACCAATTAGAACCAAAATTTGTACAGTTGTCGTGAGTGAAACAGAGGGAGACCTTGATGGTGTGGTTTGGGCTGATGCCATCCACCACAATTCAATATGGTGGACATGTGAACATTTGAGGTGCAACTGGGCTAACTTGTGAACCACCTAACCAATTTGAACCAAATTTACTACAGGTGTAGGGATGGCTCAATGGCTTAGTTTTTAATAATATCATCCACCCTCATACAAGTTGGAGGACACTTAAATGTTTGAGGTGCAAACAGGAACTGGTTTGGACCAAATTTGGTACAGTTGAAGGGACACCTCAAATGCATAATTTGTGATGATGTCATCCCCCCAATGGTGGAAGCATGAACGTTTGAGGCGCAAGTGGGCTAACTTGTGAATTGCCTAACCGATTTGGACCACATTTCATCCAGTTGTAGGGATAGTGAAAGGAAAGTAGGCAGATTAGTCCTCACTAGAACAACGTGTTGAGGCACTTCACATAATTGGTGTGAAGTGCCGGAGGGGGTTCTGTGGGGAGAGTGGGTTTAGCCTGCTCTCTCCACAGACGAGCAGCCGCTCGTAGCTGGGTGGCCGGATCAGCTGCCCTCATGACTGCCGGCTCCGTGATGGAGCCGACAGGGGCGGTGGGGATCAGGGGCCGCGGGGACCGTCCCCGGAAGATGCAGGATGCCCCGCGCAAGCGCGCAGGGCATCCTGGAGAGACTGCTGAACCGGAGAGACTGCTGAACCTGGGAGGCTGCTTGGGGTCTCCTCGTGTCGAGTGGGGGTCTCCTCATGTGTCGCTATGGTGCGGAGCTGCGCCATGGTGGCACACGAGCAGAAAACCCGGGTTAGCAGAGCACTCGTTCCGCTAACCTGGGCTAAGAGGAGGGCTGCTTTGGTGGGCTAGCCGCCAGAAAGCCACCAGGCTCACCCGCCGGGCTTCTTTAGCCCGGTTTCCCCCTATCGTGAGAATAGCCTCTTTGTAAAATGTAAACTTCTTTGGGAGGTTTGCGTGAAAAGTGGTGTATAAATGCCAAAAAATAAGAAATAAATGTTCATACTGAAGTTTTGCTGAAATTCTGCAGAATCTCATTTCAGTGTTATTGACAGCCATCATATATAGCTCTATTCCCACACAATCTACAGGGTCGATGTCCACCATTCAGTTGGGAAACTGTGGCTGGGATGTCACGGTTTGCCTCCATACTTAGTGTCCCTGGTTAAGGAGGGATTCCTCCTTTAAGCTGCCTCAGGCTGTAGGAGAGGGTGGGATAGAAACACTGTAAACAAACACCAAAACAAATGTGTCATTTCTCATAAATTAAAGCAATGTTGCAACCAGCCCATAGAGGTTATTCACTCACTAAAAGATGAACACCGACCTTTGCCAGTCACTGTGTAATACTGACAGCCTGAAGAAGAAGGTGGGGGCAGGAGGGGGAAGCTGGTTTAGAAGAACTATTCTTGTGAGTTGCCCAGAGGTGGTGGTTATTCTGTGCCCCCAGCCCCACTTCTCCAAGTGGTGAGAAGCTGCAGGGGTGCAGCACGACTGGGGTTCTAGTTTTCCTTGGAGGAGAGATCACTGGAGGCTTATGGTGTCTTTGAGATATTGGGTTGGTTTACAAATACACAGTTTGAGCATTAGATGGAGCTGGAGTAGCAGAGCACGCCCACACAAATCAGCGGCAGATTGCATCAATTCCCAGAGAGCAAGCCTTGCAGCCTTACCTTCTTCAGCTTTCCTCCTAGCTTCTGCATTCCAGCCTCCAAAGATCCTGTCTGTCTGTCTCTCTCTCTCTAACATCTAACCTGCAATTGCTGCTTCCTTACTCTGATGGTCCAGACGCCCCTTGGGGACAGGGAAGCCGTAGCGACCCTAAGTATTGTGGGGCCTGCCTGAGGCGAGGTACCAAATGCTGCCATCCCATGAGCCAGGTGGGGGCCAGGCCCCTTTCAAAGCTAGCCTTTCAGAGCTGTAAAGTGGTACAGGGGACAGGTGGAAGGGAACACTGCCTCTTCTCTCTTCTTACAAGCTTTGCAACATGCATGAGTCAGGTGGGTCCCAAAGAGCTGCTTTGATGGTGTCTGCAAGGAGCATCCTGCTGTCCTGCTGGCGCTCCAAAAATCTGCCGCCTGAGGTGACTGCCTCACCTTGCCTCATGAAAGGCCAGCCTCCTTCACCCCTGGGAAGGAGGATGGTTTAGTCACACATCAGCCCCTCCCATCCAGTGGAGGATCTATGGGTCTTACCTGGCCCTTTATGGCTTCACCTGTTGAAGATGCTTCAGAGCCATTAAGACATCACTTAAGAACCATCAAGTTGACCTGCAGAATCATTTGCTGAAATCTGCTAACGAAAGAGCAGGCCAGCTAGCTAATGACCACAACTTTCTACATTGTTTTTGGAGCTTTCTCCATGTACATGCTGCCTGATAGTTTTATAAGTAAAACAAAGGACATTAGTTTTCCTATGAAACTCTGCAAAGGAGTTTGCCATTGAATGTTGACAAAGGGGGAAATAGGAAAGGAAGGAGAAGGGAGGAGAGAAGGAAGGATAACAATGAATGGATGGGAGCAAATGCAGTTATACATATTTAGGCTTGGTTACAGTTGAGCATGTGGGTTAAGGCGAAGACTTCATGGACAAGGTGAGTTTAAGAAGGGATCTAAAGGGGGAAAGAGAGGGGACACCACACACATGCTTTGGGGACTGGGGAAGGGAGTTCAAGCAGAGGCAATGGAAGGCTGGTGGTAGCCCTGGGATGGGACGTGAGGTTTAGCATCACAACCCGCTCCCGCCACATGTGCCACAATCAAGTAAATATCCTGCACCAGCCATGCCCCTTCCACCTGTGCCAGAATGCCAATGCAGGGGATATTGCCAATGCTGGGCGTGGACATGTGGCCTGTCCAGCTGGCAAACGCTTTCTTCGACAGCCCAGCTAGGTGCTTTTCCCCCTCTCCCTGATGGGCATTTGCCAGCTTTATGGTCCACATGTCTGTGCCCAGAGCTGGCAATGCCTCCTGCATCAGGGGAAAGGGCATGGCTGGCACAGGGTAGCATGCCAGGTGGCAGCATGTGCCCAGTGGCAGGGGTCAGGGTGCAGGTGCAGCGTCTGGCAGCTATGGGGACACACACACATCCACTGCACTAGGGCGCATCTTGCTGTCCTGCTAGTGCTCCAAAATCTGCTGCCTGAGGTGACTGCCTCACCTTGCCTCATGAAAGGGCCGCCCCTGGGAAGGAGGATGGTTGAGTCACACATCAGCCCCTCCCATCAAGTGGAGGATCTTTGGGTCTTACCTGGCCTTTTATGGCTTCACCTGTTCAAGATGCTTCAGAGCCATTAAGACATCACTTCCCCACCTCCTACCTTGCTTTTTACAAGCACACGATCACAAAACGGGAGCACACACAGCTCCCAAACATGGGTAGGACACTTGTCCTACCCTATTGCTGGTCATGAGCCTGTCATTTTATTAAGGTCTTACATTATGTTCCTTCTTTTCGAGCTCTTCAGGTGGCAAGCCTAGGGATATATCAGGGAATAAGGAACACACAGAAAGATAAGGAAGGACAAGCCCATAGACAGCTTTGCTGGGAAGAATAAGCATTTGAGCTGGACACAAAGGGACGGGAAGCCAAGACAGGGATGTGAAGACTGGTGTCACATAGGCTGGCTTGCAACAGGCAACCAATCAAGTGGCTGTTGACAAGCTTACTCAAGGCCAGTCTTCTGGCTGTGTGCATTGGTCCTAGTAACCACTCCAGGAATGGTGTCTCTCCTGTCCTGTATTTATCTGCTCCTGACAGCTGTTCTCCCATCTCTGAGCTTTCCCGTAGGTCTCTGCCCACCTACAGGAACTCCTAGAGGACTGCTGGGATCCTGAACCAGAAGCCCGCCTTCAAGCTGAATGTGCTCATCAGAGACTGCAGAATCTGGGTGCGGAGGACCTGGCGAAAGAGTACTGAGGCTGAAGTGTATCGTGGTGAGCGTTCTGCTTGCGTGGACCCCAGACCTTGCTTGGAAGGGGTTCTTTTGCCCATTGTCAAGGTCTACTCAAGGCTGCGAGGATTCTGCGACTGAGCTGCCCAAGTGTGAGAAGTGGGACTCAGTGCTTCATACATTCATCATCTGAGAGATGTCAGCTTCAAGCAAAATGCAAATTTCTGTCCCTCAAGGCTGTGAAGAGAGGCTGGGAAAGATGTATGCAGTGGCTGTTGAAGGGAGGGCGAACGAGGATCTTCTAGTCTAGTGGCTTCTAGGCTCTAGGCCATTGTTCTTCGCTGTAAGGCCCAAGAGCCACTGACAGCTCCTGACAGCCCTCCTGCAACTCCCTGACCAGTTGTGGATTGGGCCCGTGTGAAGCGTCAGCTTCAGCGGAATATTCTGAGCAGTGCCACTGCTGCCATGCAGAGACCACGACCCCTGCCGTATGCAGTGCTGCGTTTTGCCCAGCACTGGAGGGGGTGGGCTCTTTTCAGGGGAAAGGAGGCCTCTAAGCCCCTGCCCCATCCTGGAAGGTGTGCACTGCCTGTTGGGAAGTGTAGTCCTTTCCCACCGCTCCACCCGCACTGCCCCAGAAAAGTAGAGTCCTGTGCAGAGGTTGGCACAGTGGGAAATGGCTCGCCCCCTGAAGGGGGTGGGGTTTTTTTGTTTTTGTTTTTGTTTTTTCTGCTTGAAAAAAAGTGAGGTCATTCACATGACCCCCTGCTTGAAAAAAAGTGAGGTCATTCACATGACCAAAAGAGGCTGGGCTGGAGGGGGCGGATGGCAGGAACCTACCTGCCTTCCCCCAGGTGACCAGACCCCCCATGAGGGCTCTGCGTCCACATGAGTGGCATGGTGGCGAGCCCAGTGGTGATCAGGTGGGGGGAAGGCAGCTCGGGATCTCAGGTATACCACAATGCACCACACGAGCAGCACTGTGAAATCGCCATGCTTCCTGGCCATTCCTCCCCCCACCCCCACCCGGCCCAGCTCTATGACCAAGATGGCTGCGGGCAGACTGGGAGAGCTGCCAGCTGCATGGAAACTCCAGACAACCAGTAAGTGAGGTAGGAGACACACACACGTGTCCGCCTATCTCACTTTAAGCCTGGGTGGTGGATCAGGGCTATCCAAGAGAGGAGCAGTGGGATCGGGAGCAATCCTGGGGCTTCTCATGACCAGCCCTACCTGGGTTTGCCCTCTCCTCGGAGGAGCACCTAGGTGATTTTGGAGCCTGGACCTTTGGAGGCCCCCTCCCCCCACACATTAAGCACCGTCCATGCTCCGCTGGGTGACCACACTGCCCAGGACAGACTAAAGTGGATTTGGTGGGGGCAGGGGCAGTGGAGGCCCTGGACTTTGGCCCCAAAGTCCAGGGGTAAGTGCGCCTCTGCCTCTCCTACTCAGGTAGGGCCGGTTGTGAGATCGACCTCAGTGAAGATCACTGTTCTAGGCAGATCCTTGTCACACCCTGTATCACATAGAAACAGAAGACATCTGTGCAGATTTGCAACTGGGGCACAAAATTTGGCTTTTCATAATGCAGAGGTTTTTTTCTTTTAAGCACAGTTCAGTGTGTGCAATTCTGGACAGATGTTCCGTCCATATTTCCCTGTCAGAGGCCTCCGAAATGACATCAGTCTCTTAGGAAAAAGCAACCCTCATTCATGGTTTACCAAGGAGTGCTTTGAGTGATGTGTGTGCTTTTCTGTATTTGGTCTCTCAAAGAACTAGCACCTGTGTGGGATTGGAGTCCATTGAACCTGTTAAGCTTGCTGGGCATGGCAACTGGTGCCTCGAAGCCATTACAAAGAGATTCAGGCTAACTCAGATACCTTGCAATGCCTGATCCTCTTGTCTCTGTCTGCTTCTAGCCACTGGAACTCCCTCCCCCCACACTTGCCCCAATAGCTAGACAGCCTCCTCACTTTCATCTTACAAGGAATTGCTGCTTTGACTGACTCCTCTTTGTTCCTCCCCTCCCCTTTCCTATTGTGTCTAGTTTTGCTTCTTTTCTTTCTTTTTTCCAGAACGTAAGCCTGCAGGCAAGGCTGTGTTTACTTTTATATCTGAAAAGCATTTAGCATGATGTAAATGCTGAACAAATAAATACTGAACATTTATAGAGTGCCTTGGAGTGTTCAGAATGCTTCACTTGCATTATCTTCCTATGATCCTCACAATAACCCTGCAAGGTTGGGCAGTATTCATGTGCCCATGGGTCAAGGCTAAGAGATTAATCGCTTGCCTAAGGCCATCTAGTGAGCTCATGGTCAAACTAGGGGCTTTCATATTAATCACTCCATCTCTTAACTACTACACTAGACTCACGATGATGCAGCCCCTTTAAAAATGACATAAAATAGTGCAGGCATGAGATGAAGTTGTGTCATTAGTGATGTCCCAGGCACTAGCCAATAGGTGGTTGATGCATGTTTAAGTCCACAGCAGTTAACAACTGCAAAAGATACAACTGAATGGAGAGACAGAACGACAGCACTGTGAGATTTAGTTGCTTTTGAGATGGGCCCATATGCAGTGCACTGGTATAAGTGCAGTGGCACTTATCCACTGATAAGGATGACCATAAAGTGTGATCTGGTGAATTGGACTGAATGTTGAACTTGGGCCAAAGGGACCAGTAGCGGCTCGTGAACGCACCGCTGGGGGGAGGCATCTTTAAGGGGAAAGAAAGCCACTGCTTACCTCCGCAGCGTGCCTCCCAGCAGCCCCTGCGGCGGGAAATCGCCGCTGCCACTCACCTGGCGTCAACGGAGCCGAGCCCCCGCCAGCAGCCAGGTGAGTGGTGGCAGCGATTTCCCGCTACAGGGGCTGCTGGGAGGCACGCTGCGGAGGTAAGCAGCGGCTTTCTTTCCCCTTAAAGATGCCTCCCACCGCCCCCCACCAGCGGCACATTCACGAGCCGCTACTGAAAGGGACTCAAAATCCACTTATCTAAGAAGTACACTTGGATGGCCTTTGGAGGGTCAGCCCAACCTCCCTTGCAGGGTTGTTGTATGAATGACATGGCATAGCCCCATGTTTTCCAGCCTGAACTTGTTGGAGAGAGGGTGAGGATACACATGTGATACAATAAGGATATCTTGTAACCGGCTCCAAACCCTTCGAATCCTGTGGTGGGGGTGGGAGGGCGGAAACCGAGCACAAGATTCTATGGCTCAGCTATGTTCTCCTTTTGACCTTCAGCTGTCAAGCAGAATTGCATTCTCGCAGCCTCATCAGGGGAGGAAAGGGCAGTTTGTTTCTGTATCATGCTCCAAGCTGCTTGGCTGCCCGCCAGGCTCCGCCAGAGATGCAGGGCCTGTGTCCTTGACACAGGTATGTATGTATACCCGTCTTGCTCTCTCTGCTGGAGCTTGGGATAATGGGGGAGCACATCACTTTTTAAAATAAATCACTTAAAAAAATAAAAGAAATGTGACTTTAGAGACTTTCTGCACAGCAGAATTTATCATGATGATGATGATGATGCAATGTTAGACTGCAAGCAGTATTTTAATTGCATTCATACAAACGGTGTGGGAAAGCCATCATAACAAAAATGGTAACCCTGTGCAGCAAAGTAGTTGTAGGCGCTTACTGGCCCTCCCCAACCAGGCTGGCTATTGGTTCCTCTCATGCAGGAAGTGTTAGAAAATGCTTCCTGTTTGGGTGAAGATTTTGCTTGGGTCTCCTCGTCCCAGGTGGCTTTTTTTGTTTGCCCTCTGGTTTCTGGCTCTACTCTGACAGCTACCCACAGCACAGACCTACCTTTAAGCCCATCCATAATACAGGACACATTTGAATTTCTAACAATATGTGGTTATCCAGGATCCTTGTCCATCTTTTTCCTGCTTTCTTTCCATTGCCTCCACCCAGCACCATATGTAAAACTCTGCAGGCTCTTTCTCCTAATTTGCCTAATTAAGGTGCAAGCAGTGTTGGAGGAGAGGAGTATAGCTAATCCCAATTATAGCAGAGCCGGTGTGAGCAGTAAAAGCTGAGCACATTAAGGAGTAGCTTGAGACAGTTGTTTCAGATCCAAAGCAAATAAGCTTTAATGGGGAAGTTACACACTTGCATAGAAAGTCCCGTGTGCCTGAACTTTCTGTCTTCAGAGTATGGGGGTGGATGGGGAGGAGAGATAATCTGAGAATGAAGCTGCACACACAGCTAATGGAATCTGCATCAGAGAGACTCAAGAGCTGTCTGTAAGCAAAAAAAGACATAGGGATAGGTCCTGAGAATATCGATCTACCAATCATAGAAAGCCAGATCAGAAGGGAGACAAGAGGGGAAATAAAGAGAAAGGCCCTTCCTCACCGACACTACTCCTAATGCCCCTAGTAGTCACTAGTATAAAAGGTGCCAAGAGTCAGTGCTCATCAGTGCTCCCACAGCTCATCAGTACATTTCCATTGTGTGTGAAGCCAGAAATGTCGGTGGAGAACGTTGGGACCTCTCTGCCACCTGACGCTGCCAAACCATCTTCAAATGTTGGTTATGAATGACAGGTAGAAGGAGGGGTCCTGACATGTTCCACCTGACATTCCTGGCTTCACACGACACAGAAATGGGCAGAAGAAGTACTGATGAGCGGTGGGAGCCACACTCGCTGGGAACGGAGGGGCAACAAGGCAAGGGAGAAAGGGTGGAGTCCTTTGAGGATGCAGCAGAGACCTTTGCACAGCTGAGGGCGGTGGAGCTGGGCAAGTAAAGATCACGGTCAGGGATTGCCGGGACATGAGAATGAATGGAGAGATAAGACAGGAACAAGACCATGAAGTGTTTTGAAGGCAAGGACAAGAAGCTCATGCAGAATCCAGGAGCCAACAAGAAGCCAGCGAAGAGATTCGGCGGGGGTGGGGGGTGGGGTCATGACTGGAGAATGGTTGGAGCAATTATATGAGATGGATGGTTGTTTGCAGCAGAGTGGGGGATGGAAGTGAGGGGGCTGAGATGAGGCAATGGGAGATCAGAAAAGAGAAGGTGATAGTAATTGAGGCAAGAGGTCCCCGTGGCAAGGATCAGAGGAAATAAACAGGACTAGAAGAAATTGTGGAGACTTATGCCAATGTTTTTGAAAATGGAGAAGTGACATGATTCTGGAGGTGCAGGGTTGGATGGAGACAGAACGTTCTACGGTGGGGAGGTGGAGCTGGGTGTCATCAGCATAAGATGTGATGAGGTCACCTAGGGAGCCCATAGCAGAACCTTGAGGAAGTTAATAGACACCATAGACCCCCTTCTTAAGAAGACTTGCTCTCTAGTAAGTGGGGTTAGGACTGTAGCCTTAGAGTGAAAATCACACTTGATCATCAGGCTTACAGCCAGGTTTAGAGGAAGCCTCCTAATGTGGTTTTGGTCATCTCTTGTTTTGTATCTTCTTCCTGCTGCTCTCATATAGTGTTTGAATCTGGATGTTAACATTTCAGTCCCTATCCTCAGTCCTCATTTTGCAATGTAGAACTGTGGACACAGACTGAACTGCCTGTATAGTCTTTATGCCCTGGCAGTCCTGCCCTGCTGGTGAGGCGAGATAAATGTTAAATATCAGCAGGAGGGAAATTATTTGATATTCCCACATAATTTAACTGAAGATGATCCTGCAAAAAGACTGTGTAAGCAATAAAAAGTATTTGCTCAGTATCATCGCCACACAGAGGAAGCTTCTCTCCTGGATTTTCAGAGATAACTACTATTTTCAGATACTACTGTGCGTGCATTGAACATGTGTGAATAGCTGTATGTGCATACAGATCTGTACATATCTACACTGACTGTGCACAGTTTGTACATGCATTGAATATAATGTGGATAAGGCTCATGTGTTTGGTAGAAGATCTGAAGGGAGCTTACATATGCCTAGCATACACATAGGGTTTCCACCTGTTCAGAAACCAGGAACTAGGGTTTATGACTGTATGGAGAGTCTGTGTACAGCCCTACACGCACTGGTACCCCTTTTCACATATTGCACGGAATGTATGTTGGGGGTGTATGTGGAGGATGTGTGTCTGAAAACCCCGCCACTATTTGCTTCCATGCATGTCAGCAAGAGGCCTGAGGGTTTCCACAAGGAGGTCTTTTTCTTGCTAGTTTCCATGCAGAAGGCACTGCATGGGGAGTGATAGCTGACTGTCTATACCAGGGCTGCACAACTCAAATGCCCTGGTGGACTAGAACCATCCACGACTTGGCGTGCAGGGTCTGCGTTGCTGCAGGATACCTGAGGGCCAGTAAAATAGTCACTGCGGGCCAAATCCGGCCCCCAGGCCTTGTGTTGTACAGGTCTGGTCTTTACTAACAGATCTTACACTAGCGTATCCCACTATTTTATGTCTGCACCAGGGGCAGAAATGGGGGTTGAGCACTGGAGAAAATTGTGGGTTGGGGTCCCTCCCCTCCCCTGTCCTTTCCACAAAAGTTAAAGTTCCTAAAAAGTTAAATATTGTGCACTTTGGGCTTAGTGCACTTCTGGCTTATTGGACTTCTGCAATGTCCCCACACATTAGGGAACGGAAGAAGCCTTGTTTTAATATGGTTCACCATGTCTCCTTCTAATAAAACACTTGCTGAAAATGCTGCTTAATGCATCACTTACCTGAAATCATGCTTAATTTTTCCTCTGTAAAGTGTGCCCTCGAGTCAATGTCAATTCCTGGCGACCACAGGGCCATGTGGTTTTATTTGGAAGAATACAGGAGGGGTTGACCATTGCCTCCAGTACGAGATGATGCCTTTTCAGCATCTCCCTATAGCGCTGCTGCCCAATAGAGGTGTTTCCCATAGTTTGGGAAACATACCAGCAGGGATTCGAACTGGCAACCTCTGGCTTGCTAGTCAAGTCATTTCCCACTGCACCATTATCTCCTGTCTAATCATCTCAAAAGCTTTAGCTGCAATCCTTTGCACATTTTCCTGGGAGTAAGATCCACTGAACATGGTGGGATATATATCCAAGTAAGCATGAATCTATTTTTCTGTTGCGATCAAAATTTCCTCCTTTATATTTTTGATGTTCTGTTGGTGCTCTTGCACTCTTTTAATTGCTAGGTTGTGAGGACAGGGAAAGTAAGTGATATGATTCAAATATTAGAGCCATAGACTATGATGCCCTGAGACCTTGGGTTGGGGCTGTATAAAAATGCGCTAAATAAATAAATGTGATGGGAAATTACTAAAATGCTTATGGCTAGTTTGGTTTTTATCTGAATGGCATGAAAACTGGGCACATTGTAGATTTATGAGGCCATCACACTATCCAGATTTAGGTACATAGGGTTTGAGACGGTTGAGATTGCTGTGATCTCTGCAGTCTTGGAGGAATGAGAGGGAATCAATGTTTCCAATACCCCTTTGATGGTCTCCTGGCTACAGAGAGTTCTTCTGGTTGCAACAGTGAATCAAAAGCAGCAGTAGCAACAGGAACAATAATCTGGAGGGGCACAGAAGGCCTTTTCAAACATTATGAAAACTGGGGATGCTATCCTTGTGTACAGCACCCCCAAGCACACACACACCCCAGCTTCTGAAGTCCCACCCCCACCGTCCACAGTTACAATACTCTTGGGGATGCAAGGGCATCATCCCCAGTTTTGACAACACCTGAACAGGGAGGGAGGGAGGGAGAGGGAGACTTCTTTCCCTCAAGGCTAAAAAAGAGTACAACTGAGAAAAATGTCAATGAAACTAAAATAATAATAAATGGTGATGAGAGATCATAATATCAATCAACCGGCCTCTGTTTAAAAAAAGATAAAAGGACAAGGACTACATAAGGTGAGAACTGGAAGAAAAGTGCGCTCAGGTATGGAAGTGATGGGGCATTTGGAGTCCTATGGTCCATCAATACCATTTCCATCTTGTGCAAAATTTTCCTCTTTCCTGATCAAGTTAGAGAAAAATGTAGTAATGAGAAGACACTGCAGTTCCATGGATTGGCTGGCAGATTGACATGATGTGCAAAATGTCATTTAACCCCTTCTGGCCCCACAAAATCATCAGTAAGAATCAGCAAACATGTTGGAGGAGTAAACCATCGTCTGGAAAGACCTCTGATCTCTGCATACAAATGAAATGGCAGATTCTTCAGATCATTGAATACCACTTCTTAAACTTGAGGCATACCATTTTTAGTGCTCCTCCACCTAGAGATGTTCCCATCAGTAAAAATACCCTAGTACATCAGAAAGGAAGGTTCTGGCCCAGCCTGCTCCCATTTGCCCTAGTTTTCTAAAGGTAAAGTGTGCCGTCAAATTGGTTTCAACTCCTAGGGACTACAGAGCCCTGTGGCTACCTGCAGGAAATTGTTTATGTGGGGGATATGTTTCACTACCTGCAGTCAGAAGTGGTGCAACCCATTTTATTGCTTCAGGATTCTACCACCTCATTTTGCTCCATCCATAGACCTAAGCCCTAATCAGACATGTTGAACACTTGTACAATGAATATACAGTGTACATAGGTACAGATCAGTACACAGGTTCAGTTTCTCATACAACACAGATACAGACTTTTGATCTGTCCATGCATTTGAGAGGCCTGGACCCAGGTTATCTTTTTTTAAAAAAAATATGAATTCAGGTATAGTCATTCACGCAAAAACATGTACATGTGTAGAGACATCATGTCGGAATTGGGGGCTTTGGTGTAATCGCATCATTCTCACAGCAGACCCTTCAGCAACCATTGATTGTTGCTTTTTGGAATTTCGAGGCTTCCAATACTTTTAAACAGCCACCTAACTCAATAGATCATTTCTAACTAACCAGGGTCTCAGTTTGAATGAAATCATTTTGATTAACAAGAAACGTTCTTCGACCTCTGTGATAACACCACCACCTCCCATGAAACGGAGACGGTTCATGGCAAAAAGCGTACTTGGCCCCTTTAAGTCTTGCTTTTTCCTTCTTCGCCTTCTCAGCGCGAGGGGCTGTTTACTGGAAGGCCCGCCTAGTCGAGCTGCTGCTGAAAGGCACCTCGCCTGGCCTATCGGAAGTTGGTAATGTAAACCGTGAGCCAATAGCGCACAGGGACTTGAGGATAGAGCCAGGTGCAAGGGAGGTTCCCAGGAAGCGGCAGCTCCAGGATTGAGCAGAGTCAGGGAGAAAGAAGGCAAAGAGGTTCCAAAGGTGAAGGTAGTTCGCTGATGCTTTGGTGGGTGAGGCTGGGATTCATGCAGTTTAGCGGGGGGGCTTCTCTTTTGAAGGGAAACGGGAGCTGGTTTCCTGGGGCGTTGCAGAGTCATTTTCCTAAACAAACTCATTCTTGTGCACTTCTACCTGGAACTGGGAGCAAACCCTCCTGGGTCCTGTGGGGCTTACTTCCAAGTAAGCACGCACAGGATCGAGCTCTGAAAGTTTACATGGAGATGGAGCTTTAAGGGGCTGGGAATTCTTGATGGAGTTAAGATTGCAGCTCTTAAGTTCTTAGTATCCTTTTTAGAGTCTCACTTCTTGCCACAGAATCTTTCACTACAAGTGGAAAGTAACTTCTTATTAACGTGCTTAGCATGCATACCGTGCTTAAGAGTGTTCAAAAGCTTCACATATATTGTCTCAGTTGTTCTTGCAAAGGGTCTTGGTCACTTTTCTTTGGAGCTAGAAGCCAGTCCAAAAATTTAGGTGCCAGACAGTGGACCCTTGACAATTACTGGATTTAATGACTGACATTATGAGGGGGTAGAATGTAAATTGACTTTTCTTTGTGGCCTTTACAGGCAACATAGAACAGAAACGGGGCTATTTGAGAAAAATGAAGGTCTTATTAAATAACTCTGCCTCTGAATATCCTTGTCTAGGCACCACAGTTAAATTTCTAGGTGCCATGGCTCCCTGGTGCCTGGAATTTGCCCTGTCTTTCCTAACGGTGCAGTGGGGAAGTAACTTGCCCAGGGAGCAAGAGGTTGCTGGTTTGAATCGCCACTGGTATGTTTCCCAGACTATGGGAAAACACCTATATCGGGCAGCAGCGTTATAGGAAAATGCTGAAAGGCATCATCTCATACTGTGCGGGAGACGGCAATGGTCAGCCCCTCCTGTATCCTACCAAGAAAACCACTTGGCTCTGTGGTTTCCAGGAGTCGGCACTGACTGGATGGCACAACTTCACTTTTACTTTACAACTCTCTTGTCTCTGTAATGGAAGTAGTGCTGAGGCTTGAAGATAAGTAGCTTGCCTACAGCTGTTTAGTGAATTCATTACAGATTTGGGTGAGACTTGAACCTGGGATTTTCTGGTCCCCACCAAGGTCTCTTAGTCAGTATTCTGGGCTAGCTTTAATGAATTGTACTGCTAAAACATCTGCTTGCCTCCATACAGTGTATGCACATTTTGGAGGCCTTGCTCAGATAGTTTAGGACTTTATATTAGATGGGCAAGACAGGGGTAAGAGAGAAACCCTATTTGTATTTTCAGTTCATGCACAATCTGTGTATGGTGTGTGCACATACAGTTCTGTACAAATGTATGGTTATGCACTCATTATGTTCAGCACATATGCAGTAGTATGCTTCCTGTCTGTGCCCCACCTTTAAGGGGGCTTGTACCCAGGTTCACACTGAAAATGAACACATTCACACACAAACATGTATATGTGCACATACATCTATGTACACATACAATACTATGTCTGAATAGGACTAGAAGAATGTTTAATGGGTACTGGAGAGACTTGGGTATGCAGGAAGGGCTGTGCTGAAACTGGGACTTGAGGGAAGATCAAAGGAGAAAAAGGGAACAATACTATAGTGTTTTGTTTGTTTGTTTGTTTTAAACTCACTCCCTTGCGAAATGAAAATCCTATTAATTGTTACTTCCTTTTTACAGATGGGGGAACTGAAGCTATGATACTATGAACTTGCTCCAGGGAGCAGTAACTGAGCTAGGATTAGATACAGGGTGTACTCTGGTACAATATATTCCATTGTACCAGACACAAACTTGATGGAGGACATGTTGCCAACAGCTCTTAGCTTTGATGGCTATAGGCTACCTCCAGGTTCAGAGGTAGGATTCCCCTGAATATCAGTTGCAGGGGAGCATCAGCAGGGCAGAGATCTGCCTGCTAGAGACATCTGGTAGGCCAGTGAGGGAAATGGGATGGTTAACTAGATTGGCTTTGGGCCTGATCCAGCAAGGCTCTTCCGTTGTTTTGATGGATGATGTTAATATCCTTTAACCTTCTGTGGCCGCATCCTTCTTATTTCTATTTTTCTAACATGTGCCACAACTTTCCCTCCTTGATATAGGGATGTGATGAGGTTGCATGGCATCTAAATGTGCTCCTGGGTGCTTTCCGCGTTACATGCTGCAACAGTTTTACAACATGTCTGCTAAGTAAGCTTCTGTACTGCCCACGATCAGACATCACTCGCAGTGCAGTGCAGTCCATATTTCTGATGCCCTAATTTGGGTTTTATTGCTGTGCTGCAGCACTACAATGTTTCATCTGTGTTGCAGGAAAGTAGCAGTATTTTCCCATTGTACAACGATGTTGGCCTGGTGTAAGTGGTGTGGTGTGGACGGTTCATATTGCCCCTTCCCGCTTTCATTTTATTTGTCTCTTATTTCTTTCCTTTTTTTTTTTTTACACTGTACGAATGGGGAGGGTGGGTGGAGCCTTAAGAGCCAAGAGGCTCTGCCCGGGCTTGCTTTGCTCACAACTCTTTGGGGGCAAAGCAAGGGGGACAGCTGCCTTGACTCCCCCGCTGCAACACTCTTGTTCAAAATCCACCCGATCCCCAACATCTCTGATGTTTACCTAAGGGCCCTCTCTGCTGTTTTTGTTTTTGTTTTGCTGGATCGCTTGCGCAAGGGTGTAATACTGCAATTAAATTCTTGTTTTTGAATGGCACTTTCCCCTCCTGATGGCTTTGCGCAAGGGAGACAAGAGATTTTTTTAAAAAGATGTCACATCATACCCCTCCGCGACCCCATTGGCCCAAAATGCGGCAGGAGGGAACAGATAACACAGTTCAAGGAGAATATGGACACCCCCCACCTGGAAACCACATTGCAGTCGACAGCAATATGAATGGCCTCCAGCTTACCACGAAGCATTGAACAACCCTTTTCTTGCGGTTTGAAACCATTGCACCATTCTGTCTCACCTTGCAATGCTTTTACTGGTGCAACATTGGTAATCCAGAAAATATCCAGGTGTTAATTTTGATAGCTTCCACTCTTTCTAACATTTGCAACTGGTAAGCAGTGTTTCTTTAATGCCTAATCTTCCCAACAGCCCTGTAAAAGTACTATGGTTCACATTCCTAATTTTAGAGGTTGGCAGCTGAGAGAGAGAGAGACCCTTGGTCATAGTGTGAGAGGCAGAATTTGAACTCTGGTCCAAATGCAACTCTTTGTTCCCATAGTCAGTCTTGGGGTGACGATTGCTCACCTTTGCTAAGGTTGTTGCCCAGCTGTTTGGGCACCATATCCACTCAGCCAGGCTATTTTGTTTCCCATCTAAAGTTCCATTTGCCTTATGTTTCCAAGATCTCAGACTTTTTCACCCCTCTTTACTTTTATGCATTAATCCCTGGAAATAAGTGGCCTGCCTCACAGCACTTGCTGAAGAAGAATAAAGTATTATTAAAAAAAAACCCCATAAAAGTGATCTTGTGCTTATGCAAAAAATCCTGTTTTGCACTAGATGTATACGTATGCACATGATTAAATTACTAGTAGTAATTGCTACCAGGAATTGTGAGATGTGGTACTCCAGTTTTAAGTTCCACTGGGCTTAACTGACTTATTTGGGAGTGAGTGTGCATCTGATAGCTGCTAAAGGCAAATGAATGTACTGTAAATTTTACCAAGGAGTTGAATGTTGAGGATGCCCTAATCCTTAACCTTTACCTTCTAGATCTCTAGCCTGCAAGTCACCCCAAGTCCAGTCCCTGTCACCAGTCTCTGCCTGCTGATGTGCTTTTCTGAGACTTGCTGTCTAACTGGGTGTGGGTGCTCTTTGTCTTTCTCCTGTTTGTTCTCCTGCTCATTTGCTTGGCCATACTCATTGCTGTGATGAGTCTATAGACTTCACAGCGCTTCCTTGGCACATGTGTGTACACATATGTCAAACTGAATAAATGAGATTACTTGATTTTTTTTTATTTTTAATTTTTATTTATTTACATTTTATATCCCACTCTTCCTCCAAAGAGCCCAGAGCAGTGTACTACATACTTGAGTTTCTCTTTCACAACAACCCTGTGAAGGAGGTTAGGCTGAGAGAGAAGTGACTGGCCCAGAGTCACCCAGCAAGTCTCATGGCTGAATGGGGATTTGAACTCGGGTCTACCTGGTTCTAGTCCAGCACTCTTAACCACGACATCATGATTTGGCCTGGCCTCAGCCTTGGTGGCTGCCTAGGATGGCATACTGTAGGGGCAAATATTCTTATAGCAGCAAAGAATGGGTGCAGGCACTTTTGCACAGGATCAGCACAGCCAGGAAAGATGATAGGCTCACATAAGCTCGGTAGGACAAGCATTCTACCCAGCTTCAGAAGCTGTGCTCACTCCTGATTTTTTTTTTTGTCATCTGTCAGCAAAAACCTAGGTAGGAGGTAAAGGTAAAGTTGTGTCATTGAGTCAGTGTCTACTCATGGTGACCACAGAGCCATATAGTTTGCTTTGGTAGAATACAGGAGGGGTTGACCATTGCCATCTCCCGCACAGTATGAGATAATGCCTTTCAGCATCCTTACCCATAAAAGCCTTGGGCGTGCGTCCGTGCCGCCCGTGTCTTTTTCGCCCGATCTGGGCATGCGCGGAGCGCATACCCAGATCGGGCGAAAAAGATACGGCCGCCCAGAGACGGGCGGCCATGTTGGACCAGGCGGTGGCCGCGGCGGAGCGACTGGCTCCGATGGCGGCCGCCGCCGTTACGGCGAGAGGGCCAGGAGGAGCAGAAGCGGCGGGCCAAGGAGAAGCGGCCGCCGCCAACGGCAGGAGGAGAGTGTGGCCGAGGCGGCGGCGGAGCCGCGGCCTCGGCCAAAGGTAGTTGTGGCCGCGGTGGGGCGACTGGCCCCGTTGGCGGCGGCTGCGACGCCACCGAGAGTGCGGGTGAGGCGGTGGCGGGGCGACTAGCCCCGATGGCGGCCGCGGCCTCAGCAAGAGGTGGCAGTAGCTCCCCTTAAGGCTAGCGCCCGTTATTACAACGGGCTAAAAATTACTAGTCTTCCTATATTGCTGCTGCCCGATATAGGTGTTTCCCATATTCTGGGAAACATGATTGATTAAGTGCCGTCAAGTCTGTGTCAACTCTTAGCGACCACATAGATCGATTCTCTCCAGGATGATCTGTCTTCAGCTTGGCCTTTAAGGTCTCTTAGTGGTGCATTCATTGCTGTCGTAATTGAATCCATCCACATTGTTTCTGGTCATCCTCTTCTCCTCTTTCCTTCAACTCTCCCCAGCATTATGGACTTCTCAAGGGAGCTGGGTCTTCTCATAATGTGTCCGAAGTATGACAGTTTGAGCCTGGTCCTTTGTGCCTTGAGTGAAAATTCTGGATTGTTTTGTTCTATGAGCCACCATTTGTTTGTTTTCCTGGCTGTCCATGGTATCCGCAAAAGTCTTCTCCAGTACCAAAGTTCAAACACGACAATACTTTTTCTGTCTTGCTTCTTCAAAGTCCAGCTTTCATACCAGCAGGGATTTGAACCGGCAACCTCTTGCTCACTAGGCAGTTTACTTCCTTGCTGCACCATTAGGTGGCTTTGGTAGGAGGAACATAATTGTGTGGGAGATGGGTGCAGGCGACAACAGTTCTGTCCTACCCTGCACTTTTACCCTGCATATTATTGAGGATGGAGGCAATGCCTGCCCCTGCTTCCCATGGCATTTCCCGCACCCTCTTTAATATGCTGGGTAATAATGTGCAGGCATTTCCTCCATCCTCAATAATACGCTGGGTAAAAGTGCAGAGTAGGACGGCACTGTTGGAGCCTGCCCCTCCCTCCCACAGAGGAGTTCTCCTGCCTCCTACCTAGGTTTTTGCTGGCCGATGACCAAAAACTGGGAGCACGCGCCGCTGTGGAAGCTAGGTAGGTGTGTGTTCTTCCCAGTTCACCATCGTGAGAACCAGCCTAGTACAGGGAAATGAAGGGCCAGCTGTAGGATCTTGATGGAGCTGGGGGAGGTGGGTGAGAAGTCCCTGGGATGGCACATGCTGTGTGAGGGGGAGAATGGAACGTTAAGAACTTTATCATCTCTGTCAAGGGGTGCAGTCCTTGTGCTGTGCTCTGTCCCTTTGCAGTTCAGTGGAATCTGTGAAGTTCACCTGAGAATCTCTCCAGTGTGGTGGGGTTGTTATCGAGGAACTTGCTGTATCGAGGAAAGCTTCAGGTTCAAGTCTTGCGTCAGAAGAGTTCTTCCAGTTTAGTTCAAGCATGGCAATTAAGAGGTTGAACAGTGAACTAAACATTCCTACCCCACCCACCCCCAGTTCAAATCTTGCTTCAGAACTAACTCACCAGGGTTTCTTAACCTTGGGCCACCAGATGTTGTTGGACTACAACTTCCAGAATCCCCAGCCACAAAGGCCATGTCTGGGGATTCTGGGAGTTGTAGTCCAACATCATCTGGGGGCCCATGGTTAAGAAACCCTAAACTAGGTCTCTTTAGGAGAGCCATTTTCTCCTTGGCCTCCAGCCCCACCCCATACAAGGTAATAATAACCCTGTAAAGTAGGCCAGTATTATGCTCGAGGCCTCCTGAGGTAATGTACACAAAGTGCTTTAAGCACTCTAAAAACACTGCATAAGTGCAGCTGCTTAATCTTATTTTGATTCTGTTGCAAATGGGTACCTGATCTGCAGCACTGTGCTTATGGATAGTTACTCTGGTTGGGCAAAATATCCATCCTAATAATGGGCTGCTCAGGCATATGAGGGGAGGGCTTATATTTTGCAAGGTGGGGTGATGTTTCCCTCTGCAATATCGCTGTCAGTGTGGGCAGGGCCACACAATGTCAGTGGCTGAAGGCAGGTTTCTGCCCCTCGCTCCAAAAGTGCCCCCAGGTGTACTTTTTCTGCACAGGACTGAGTAAAAGGGCATGCTCAGGAACGCCATTAAAAGGGCAGATCTGAAATGTTCCTCTGTAATTAACATAAGGAGAGGTGCTGGTCATCTTGTTTCCAACAAGCTGGAAAGCCTGGGTCCTTTTTTGGCCTGCTTAGACCAGATATGGATAACTGTCTCTTTCTTTCCTACGCGAACAGGTTTGAGAACTTTTTTGGTTATGTGATGGAATGCTACAATGATGCGTGGAGCAGAACAATTTTTATGTCGATGAGCTTGGAACACAGTGAAGCTGGCAATCATGAGGGGCAGTTAGTGTGACAGTTGGAGTTGGGAGTTAGTAGTGGATAGGGGTGTGCACGGAACCACTCTGGGCGGTTGAATTCGGACCACACTTGAACTGAACTGCTCAATCTGTAAGCTAGTTTGTTAGAACTGGCCAGTGGTTTGGTTTGGGCACTAGAACCGGTTCGGCCTGGTTCGGCCCAGTTCTGCTGCATGCTTGCAAAGGGGACTCTGGTAAGGATTCCTCTTTACAAGCAAGGGGCGCGTGGAAAGTCACCTTACTCACTGTGGTGGGGGCCCAGTTCAGGCCTCTGTGCAAGCGCAGAGGCTGTTAGAGTGACCTTCATTTATGCATGGAGGCAATTTGCCTCACCGTGCAAATAGGCCCACACTGATGGGTGGGGAGTTCCTGCAGGGCCTAGAGGAGCTGCAGCATGTAAGGTGTGTATCCCCCTGCCCACCCCCTCCCTTTCCCAACCCCATAGGGTTCCCCCTTTGCTTGTAAAGGGGAGTCCTTACTGGATTCCTCTCTGCAAGCATGCAAAAACAGTTTGATCTGAACTGTGCCCGGTTCGGCTTCAACTTGGACCGCCCCCCCCCCCCACTTTGGAGGGCCAGTCCGGTTGGAGCTCGAACCAATTGGGCCAGTTCAATTTGAACTGATTCTGTACATCCCTAGTAATGGAGAGAGGAGGTGTGGATTTTTGGGTCTGGTGAGAAGCAGTCTTAAAAGGAGATGCTTTGGACTCAAAGGATTAAAAAACGGTCTGTGACAAAGACTGGGTGAATGACAGTCTGTGATAAGGACAGTTCTAGGAAGGAACTGGGTTAAAGTTTTAAGTACTTAGTGAAATGCAACCAAGCTCTGTAAAAAGGAACAATATAAATACTGTAACCAAGCAAGCTAACCACCCTACAGAACAGGAGTGTGCACAAACCTCAGAAGGCATCTTTAATAAAATGTTACTCTTGTTTTTGTTTGAAACACCTCTGAGTAATTCCTGTCAGCAACCTTCCCTACATCTGCAAAGTCATGTTACCAGGATAAGAAACCCAAAGCGTTAGAGGCTTCATAACAAACAAATGGTGGCAGCGGAGATATAGGTCAAGTGAACAAGCCTAAGTAACTTTCAAGGTGAAAAAAGTCTGGAAATAAATTTAACACACACAGCAGAATCAGACCCAAACACTACATGTTGACAAGTGGTATACAAGTAGTAGTAGTAGTCCAGTCCTGCTGAACATCAGAATTATATATCCCATTGTTTGGACACAGGAATGGAATTAGGAGGATGTGATTGCAAATAATTAGTTTTTTTGTGGAAACATATTTATCTCAAGACGTCTTGCTAGTCGATATGGTTTTACCCCACTATTGCTGGAAACCTTGCCAGCCTTAAAAGAAATTAAGAACAGCCCTGCTGGATCAGGCCCAAGGCCCATCTAGTCCAGCATCCTGTTTCGCACAGTGGCCCACCAGATGCCGCTGGAAGCCAGGCAGGAGTTGAGGGCGTGCCCTCTCTCCTGCCATTACTCCCCTGCAACTGGTACTCAGAGGCACTCTGCCTTGGAGGCTGGAGCTGGCCTAAAGCCCTCCAACTAGTAGCCGATGATAGACCTCTCCTCTATGAAGCTATCAAAACCCCTCTTAAAGCCATCCAGGTTGTTGGTTGTCACCAGTCACTACATCTTGTGTCAGAGAATTCCACAAGTTGATTATGCGTTGTCTGAGAACTGGATGATATCTGTAGGTTGTTTTCTTAAATTCCTTTAAAAACTTGGTCTAGTTGTGCATCACTGTAGTTTGGAATGATTTCTTTTATGTTTACTTTGTAATCCTCCTGTTTATAATGAATGTAGTGTTTTATATTTAATCATGTGAAAGTCACCTGGTAGGCTATCTAGCAGAAAGGCAGGCTAGAAATTATAAAAATGGCAAAGCTATTATCCAGAAGGCTGAATCTAATGTGAAGATTTAATTTCATGTGAGTAACATATTGATGGATCTTCTTGGATGTAGATTGTGGTGTGGTTGATACATAAACTTATCAATATTTACTATTTTTAAATCAAGCTTTGGAAATTGAGTTGGAAAGGGGAGAAGAAAATAGAGATGCTTTTCACTTTTCTGTCCTTTGATATGCTTGCTGTACTTTCAGACACACTTCTGTAGCCATACTGGCCAGAAGCCATTTTAAAAAATGAAAATCTAAGATTTTAACAAGAGCTGCATGATGCATGTTACTAAAAGCAGGGTTGGACAAATCCCAAGAATCCAAGAGCTGTGGCACCTAGACGAGGATATTCAGAGGCAGAGTTATTTAATACAATCTTTTTGTCCCAGGTAACCCTGTTTCTGTTCTCGGTATGGGGATAAAGAGAAGCCCATTTATTCTCTTCCTCTGCAATGTCTATCATTCATTCCAATAACTTTGCCAAGTGTCCATTGTCTGGCTCCTAAATTTTTGGGCTGGTTCCTAGTCCCAAAGAAGATTTGTCAAGGCCTGTACAACTCCAAAATAATCTGTGCAGGAAATTTTCTGCAGTAGAATCTGTGTAGTGTGTCTGAATGGCATTTGTCACTGTGGACCTGTCGTCTGTCTTATGCAGTTCTACTACAGTTGATATTTTGCTCTAAATAGTCAGCTTTTCTATCCATCCTACTAGAGTTGATTTATGTACTATAATGCTATCTTGTTAGTCTAACAGTATCTTTCTCCCACCAGCAGACAGACACATTTTTCTCTTCTTGTGGACTATGTGGGATCCCAATGCAGGTAAGAGTGGTAAGCAGATGTGACGGGTTTCTCTGTGGTATTCTCTCAGTGTGAATACATGGTGAGCAGTGAAATGTAGTGGCACAATATTACATGTAGGTGATCCCTGGGCAGGATGGGGAACACAGGAAGCTGCCTTCTACCAAGTCAGAGCATTGGTCCATCTTGCTCAGTATTGTCTACACAGACTGGCAGCAGCTTCTCCAAGGTTGCAGGCAGGAGTCCCCTACTTGGTATCTGAGCCAGGATAGGACTGGGAGGAACTTGGAACCTTCTGCATGCAGATGCTCTTCCCAGAGTGGCTCCATCCCCTTAGGACAGTGGTTCCCAAACTGGGAGCCTCTAGATGTTGCTGAACTACCACTCCCATCATCCCCAACCACAGTAAATTGTAGCTGGGGTTGATGGGAGTTGCAGTTCAGTAACATCTGGAGGCTCCCAGTTGGGGAACCACTGTCCTAAGGGGAATATCTCACAGTGCTCACACATGTAGTCTCCCATACAGATGCAAACCAGGGCAGACCCTGCTTAGCAAAGGGGACAATTCATGTTGGCTGCCGCAAGACCAGCTCTCCTCCCAGCAGATGTAGGTAGTGTCCCAACTGGAAGCATTTTAATGTCTGCCTCTAAGGAGCATTTGGTGCTTGCTGCGTGCTGAGTCATTTGCTCATGGCCATGGGTTATAATGAGGAGGAGGCGGCAGGTTGATAACTGCCAAGCTCTCTCCAGTGCCATCATATTGATGCAGCCCACCAGCACTGAGGTTCATTTTGATTGCCAAACTTGCAAACATTCTGCAAAGGAACTGGGAATTCTGCCCAGAGGCAAGTAGCAGGCATTTCAAGCTCCTCTCATACTGTTTAGCCCAGCCCACTTTCTTCAAGCCAGTAATGGGTTGGGTGTTTTTGTGTTTTTTGCTTTGCATAAGAACTGCATGCATGCCCTACTTTCCATGCATATAAGATGCTGTCCTCAGTGACTCAATAGAGTGCATTGCCTAGTCACAGACGGCTCATAGTATTTCCTGCTAGTGATGTGCTTTTTTAAATTTTATTTAATCCAGAATCTGCACACTCTCTGTGCTCAGTGCCACTGATATGGCAACCATGGATCAGAGTCTGAAGTGGTGGCCTAGCTTTCGGAACACGCAGATCCTTGAATGGATTCAGACAAGAACATTTGTTGCCCAGAAAGCAGTGGCTTTTGTCGGTGTCCAGATAATGATGGGCTCTGTTCAAAGCATCCGGCATCTGTTCAAATGGGGGAGAAAGGAGCTGGTGCTGCTTGCAAACCTGATTGATTCAGGGGTGATTCAGTGAGTGCAAGGGTAGAATAGGTTAAGGGAGGGGTAAACGGCTCAGAGAATATGGGCTCCTGCTAGGTTACAAACACCTAGGTTGGTCAGGTCTGAGCTCTGGCACTGGGTGGTAGAATCCTAAGAGCAAATTGCGGCAGGATTTGTTTCTCATGACAGCTGACTTGCCTCTTTCTTTTTTTTCTTTCCCACCTCCCTTTTCCAGGCCAGCCAGGTGCCTATCCTGGAGCAGCCTTTCCTCCCAACCCTTCATACCCAGCTGGCTCCAATCCTGCATACCCTCCCCCTGTGAATCCTGCCTTCCCCCCAGGCCCTGTACCTGCTGGCTCCTATCCTGCTCCCCCAGCAGGGATCCCAGGACAACCTGCATACCCACCGGGCCATCCTATTCAGCCCCCATATCCTGGGCAGCAGCCCGGCTACCCTGTCCCACCTGGTGGTCCTTACCCCCCACCTGCTCCTGGGATGCCTGGAGGAGTGGGGGTTAATCCTTTGCTGCCTGGGGCTGTTGCCATGGGAACCCATGGGATGGATAAGAAGGCAGCAAAGAAGATGAAGAAGAAGATGAAGAAGGCCCACAAGACGCACAAGACGCACAAACTCCATAAGCTGCATGGGAAGGTCTGTGGAGAGGAGGGGAGAAGTGGGGAGGGCTGGCCTAGGTTGAGCCAGGTCAGCTTCCATCTGGTGCTGTGTTTATGTGGGGTTGAGTCACCATGCCTTTCACATGATCGCTCCTAAGGTGTTTAGGATAATCCTTTTAAGACCCAGTTTCTTGGGAGGCAGGGAGAGCCCAAGGAGGATACTAAAAACTTCCCCATGGAGACCTGCCTTCTGAACCCTTGGGGCACTGCTCCCGCAGTGGAGGCACCCAGCAGACCTCCCTGAATAGGAGTAATTATGTCAGTCTGCCCTTCAGTGAAGTGGGGGCCCGAGCCTGCCTTCCTGGGCTCTGCCCTGGACAACGGATTAAGATAATTGTTGCTTTTTGAAGAGGGCTCTATGCATGCAGCCCTGGCGGCAGGACACTGGAAAGAGGTGCTGCACATGACTTCTTATCTAGCTACACACATGGCAGCTGACTAGCACTCATTTATGGCCCCCAGTGGGATCAGGGTGTGTGTTGGAAGTCCTGCCTAGGCTTTTATTTCACCAGGTATTGTTCCTCTCTTTCCTCTCCCAAAGCATACCTCTGAAGCCTTAAGGCTTCACTCTTGCTTTTCTTAACCTAGTTTAAAAAGCTAAAATGGTCAGATTTTAGTCTTTCTCACTGTGTAGAATTCTGCAAACACTGCCTAAAGACTTTAACTCATCTAATTGTGGCAAGCTTATTAGGGCAAACATGGGATTTTCTGGGTTTGTGTGCATTTTTTCTCTCTTAAATGTCCCAGCCACATTTGGAATGGAAGGCAACTCTTGCAAGAGCCTACAAAAATATCAAAAATTGTAAATCATTTTGTTAAACATGGATGAACTGGATTTTTTCCTACCCAGCTGCAATTTCAACCAGTTTTCATTCCCCCCCCCCTCCAAGTGTGTGGTTTTTCTGGCATTTGGGTAAGCCTCTACTGAAGTCCACAGAACTGTGTAGTTGGATTATATCCATAGCTTTGGACCTTTCTAGTCCTATGACCTACCTTTAAGCTCAACCTGCAACATCAGTTCCGCTTTTCCATATACTAGGGCTGTTCTCACAATGGTAAACTGAGTAGGACGAGCATCCTACCCAACTTTGGAAGCTGTCCGTGCTCTTGCTCTCTGGAAAGCCTAGGTAAAGGAGGGACACGTGATTGGGTGGGAGGCAGATGCAGGCTCTGAGGTTCAGAAATATGCTGGGTAGGACAGTGCCATTGGAGCCTGTGCCTACATCCTACATGATCACTTCCCCCTCCTTCAATCTAGGTTTTTGCTGACAGACAATCAAATTTGGGAGCACACAAGCTCCTGAAGCTAGGCAGGAGGACACTTGTCCTACCCATTTTACTATCATGAGAACCAGCCTATTACTAATTCATCTAAATCTGTCTTTTCTCTCTCTGCATGTCTCTATCCTTCCAACTCCTTGTTCTATTTTCCCTGCATTACAGGCATCTATGGTAAAGTTGCGACTCACCACCGGAAGACCAATAGGTTAAATGGCTCATAAGGCTCCTTCTCACTTCAGTCGTTATTTTCTCTTTGTGGGTGGAAAATAACGAGAATAGGCTACTATGAAGCTAGGTTATTGACTTTGCAGAGGTCTGTTGGAACTGGAGAAAGTGGGGGGGGGGGAAGGACATCTGAAAAGTAGCATACTGGCAAAACATGCAGTGTGTGTGGGGGGCGGGGAGAAGTGCACGCTAGACACTGTCCATAGAACGTTAGCTAGCTTCAACACCACTGAAATCAATACTTCTCAGTTACATGCTTGGATTCAGTTGATGTCAACTGAACCTGAGCTTTGATGTCACTTGGGACCTTGGTATGCCTAACCTTCACTGGATTGTGCCCAGTGGCTACCCAGCCTTCACATTGAGAAGGTGGTTGGACAGCTGCCTAGGAACTGTGGACCTCTGGGGCAGTAATGGAGGTTCTTCATGCCTGTCACTTGGGACTGACTGCAGTGTTTAGTATACAAAAGGAGAGACGGTGAGGTTCAAATATCTGTGGAATCCTTACCCCAGGTGTTTGGAGCTTGGCTGTGACTTCGCTAGTAACCTGTATATGTTCAGAGTCTGTTCAACTAATCTGCATGTAGAGAAAACCTAACTTCAGCTGATGTATTGCGTTAATATATCCTAGTTGATATTTTTTGGAGCTGAGCCCTGCTTTAGATTAATCTATGGTGAACATCCACTAACATTGACTCACAACGGAAGTTTCATGATGTGTTTTTTCTCTCTTTACAGCATTCTTCCTCCTCCTCTTCCAGTAGCAGTGACTCCGACTGAAGCCTCTTCCTCCTTTCCAGCTGTATTCTCTTCCTACAAATGATGATTCTCGCACCACTTCTCCTGCTTCCATCCAATACTAATCTCTTGAATTGTCATCAGATAAAATGACGCCTGCTTGCAGCTCATCCTGTCTTGTAGGACTGGGCCAAACTTCATGTTTATCCCAATGGCATGTGCAATCATCTGCAGCGCCTGATGGGAACTCTGGTGTTGCTGATTAAACAGGGTTGGTGTGATTGGCTGCTTTGTCTTAACAAGCTAAAAACAGTGCACCTGAAAATATGAACGGCAGCACCCTTTCACCTTCTGAAATGTAGGCTATCCATCCCTGTAGCAAATCAAGTCATCTCTGCTTTCTGACAGGCTTCTGCAGGCAGTTGAACATCGATCAGATAGGCTGAGGTTAATTTTGGTGTTGGATCAAGAGTTGGCCCAAGTGCTTTGGAAATTACTCCTCCTCCGCCCCCAAAGTGAATATTTTAAAGTTCCTTATTGGGGAAGCATCCAACAGAAGAAGAGACTGTCCTATATTCTAATCATACCTGATAAATGCTTATGGCTTATTTAATATAAACTAGAATGATGGGATTTTGAAAATCACAAAAATGTACTTGGTCAAAGATAATTGTATACTTGGGCATGCTTCAGTGGCTTTATTATACGATTTG